>NW_026886532.1:207500-767522 GCF_032173495.1 Musca vetustissima | reverse complement strand
CTACTACCCTTCAATAACAACTGTGAGCACATGTTTTGGTTTTTGTGTTGTGTTATGTTGTGTTTTGCCGGGACAAATTGTGAACAAAAAAATTTGCCATAAACAATTGTTTATATTTAATTAATACCAATTAACAAGTGTTTTTTGTTAAAAATAGTAACAATTTCCTAACTCTCTCGCTCTCCCCCGTGTCAATAGTTAAGTGTCACATCGCCATGGCCACCACCACCACCGATTGTTTACAAATGAACAAAACAACAATGTTCGCCAAGATTCGCGATGCTTTGGCCGTAGAAAAACGTTTGTACACCGAAAATCTCTTGGAATGCAAGGATGATGTGTTGTTCTGTTGGGATTCCAAGGAATCCTGTTTGTTGGCCCTCAATTGGAGGGCTGCCATGACAATGGGTTTGGATCAAATTAAATATCAGGTGAGTTTATAGATTCTACTACCTTAAGGGTGGTGGAGGGAAGGAAGGAAGCGTTAATAGCTTTGCAGGAGGAAGGTAAGTATTGTAAAGGAAAAGCAACAAGTTTAGTGGAAATTCTAATTGGAATTTTTGTTTGTTTGTTATTACAGGGTATGGGAATTCATAGATTTTGTGTGGTTAGAGTAGCGGTTTTTGGAGGCAAATTGGAGGCCAAGTTTGGGTGTCTAAAACAGCAGCAACAATAAAAATAACATCATGAAATGTTGTCCTAGAATCAGATGTAGTTTTGAGTTGACAAAAAAATATAAAAGGAATATTTTCTGATTAATAAAAATCGACAAAGATATGAGGAACAGAACTGATTCCAATTATGAAGAGGAAACAGCTCCATAAGGGCCTACACAGAAAGAAAGGTAGTTCTATAAAGACCTTCTATAGGAAGTAACATAGAAAAACTCTGTCTATGTTTTCAGCAAAATAGTTGTCTTCTAGGGCACATAAAGACACACACCATAGTGGCATTTACCGAATGAAAGGCATGCAATAGGGATCTTCTATGGGGAAGTATAGCTACGTAAGAATATTTTTATAAAAAAAAACCCTAGGATAACTCTGTGTCATTCAAGGTCTAAAAATGATTATTCCATGAAGGGGAGGCACAAAATATAAATACAACGAAATGGTATCCTGCAGAATAGAAGACATTTAAAGAAAACTGCTAGAGGCTCACTACATGCCTTCAGAGTTAGAAAGGGGCTGTATAAAGATATAAAAAAATATATTAAAATTTCGGTGTAGGTTTTCATGATATTAGACGGCTTTTGGGAACACATGCAAACTCCAGAAGATCCTTTATTGGAAGAAGAAATACCATATTTTCATAAAATAATATCTACAGTGTACCACTGAAAAATTGAAGGCCTCGAAATGATTTATTCGTGAAGCAGATTACCAATACATATAAATACAACGAAAGGTTACCCTGCATATTAGAAAGAAGACCTTGATATCACATATTTTTCTGAATCACAGAGGTTTCATATAGAATAAAAATCCTCTGCCACATAAGATATCGGAGCATCATATGAAGAGAATGCGGATTAAGTCTAGTGTAATGGTCGATCCCAAATCCTTTTTTTGAAATTTTACTATAAATAGCTTAAGGGGCCCTGATTACAATACCACATAAAGATCGTTGTTAGTTCTAGGCATCCAGATTACAATCACATGTTTTTTTGTCTTCCTCAAATATGGTTCTGCAATATTCCTCAAGGTACTTTTCTATGGAACATGAAACCTTCTGTGAGGTGAAAATCCATGATCTTAAAAAAAAAACAATTAAAAATTGCATTGAGTTAAATTTTTATACCCCTCACCATGAGGTGAAGAGGATATGGGATATATCGGCAGACGTTTTGCTATAGCTTTCATATAGCGATACCCCAAACATCTCCAAATATTCGGTACTCTAGGGATGTAGGGTACTTTTTTCAACCGAATTGGCTGTAATTTAATATTTGGTAATCTCACTGAGCCAAAAAAAAAAATCAGAAATTATCAATATTGATGCATGTTTCGGGGTAGCTTCCATATAACGGATCCCCAAATATTCCGATTTTTAAAGCTTTTGGGCTCGATTTTCAACGAAATAGGCTGTAATTTGGTATTTAGTGTTCTAATTGGTTAACAAATCTTTCTACCGAAAATGTATCAATATTGGTCAACTTTTTAGGTTAGACCCCATACAACGGTACGTCCCCATATAACGGTACGTCCCCATATAACAGTACGTCCCGCATTTTAGAAATTTAGGGAGTTTGGACACATTTTCCAATCAAATTCCCTGTAATTTGGTATTTGGGAATTTCATTGAGAAAATCACCCTACCAAAAATTATCAATATTGTTCTATGTTTCGGGGTAGCTCCCATGTAACGGTATCCCCAAATATTAGACATTTTAGGGGTGTAGGTCAAATTTTTTTAACCCGAATTTCCTGTAATTTGGTATTTGGGATTCTCATTGGGTATCCAATCTCAATTCCAAAAATTATCAATGAGAGCCCAAATTTGGGAATAGCCCCCATATAACGGTACCTCAAAAATTTTCGTATTTCAGGAGTTTGAGCACATTTTTCATTCGAATTGGCTGTAATTTTATATTTTGGTTTATTATTGGATAGAAAATCTCCCTACCAAAAATTATCAAAAGTGGTCTACTTTTTGAGGCTGTCCCCATGTAACGGTACTTCCAAAAAATCGGAATTTTGGGAATTTAGACCTCATTTTGAACCAAAATTGCTATAATTTTATATTACGGAAACTCATTAGGTAGCAAATCCAACTACCGAAAATTATTTATATGGACCCATGTTGCGGAGTAGCTCCTATATAACGTTACCTCCAAAATTTCAGAATTTTAGGAATTTAGACCTCATTTTTCAACCGAATTGGCTGTAAATTTGTATTTGGTATTCTCATTGGGTTAAAAATCTCACTACCAAAAATTATGAAAATTGGTCCATTATTTGAGGTAGTCCCCATAAAACGGTACCTACAAAATTTCCGAATTTTGGGTATTTAGACCTCAATTTTCAACCGATTTGGTTGTAATTTGGTATGTTGGGTTCTCACTGGGTAGCAAATCACACTACCAAAAATTATCAATATTGCTCCACTATTTAGAATAGTCCCCATGTAACGGTACCTCCCAAATTTCCGTATTTTGCGGATTTCGAACTCATTTTTCAACCAAATTGGTTGTAATTTGGTATATTGAGTTCTCATTGGGTTAAAAATCTCACTACCAAAAATTATCAAAATTGGTCCATTATTTGAGGTAGTCCCCATGTAACGGTACCTCCGAAATTTCCGAACTTTGGGGATTTAGACCTTATTTTTCAACCAAATTACTTGTAATTTGGTATATTGAGTTCTCATTGGGTTAAAAATCTCACTACCAAAAATTATCAAAATTGGTCCATTATTTGAGGTAGTGCCCATGTAAGGGTACCTCCAAAATTTCCGAATTTTGGGGATTTAGACCTCATTTTTCAACCGAATTGATTGTAATTTGGTATTTTGGATTCTCATTGGGTTGAAAATCTCACTACCAAAAATTATTCAAATTGGTCTGCTTTTTGAGGTAGTCCCCACATAACGGTACCTTCAAAATTTCGAAATTTTGGGGATTTAGATCTCAATTTTCAACCGATTTGGTTATAATTTGGTATTTTGAATTCTCATTAGATAGAAAATTGTTCTGCCAAAAATTATCCATATTGACCCATGTTTCATAGTAGTCCCCTTGGAGCGGAACCCCCCATTATTCGGTATTTTGGGTTGTTTGTTCAATCAAACTGGCTCTAAATTGATTTGTTCGGCTTCTAATGGGATGTCAATTCTACCTACAAAAAATTTGCAACATCGGTTAATTTTTTGTTATAGCTTCCATATAGCGGTACCGATGCATTTCGGCATTTTCTACACCAATGTGTTTATAATTTGGTATAAAGGGTTCTTGAAGGCTGACATACATATATACATATACATACATATATATCAATATAGATCCATGTTTTGAATATATACCCCCGCCTTCCAAATAAGGCTAGCGCTTCATTGTCAGTATTTTGAGGGTTTAGACGCATTTCTCCATTGTAGCGACTGTCATTTTGGCATTCGGGGATATTGGAGGGAGGGTAAATCACATTTTTGCGGAAAATTTTCCATATTGTCCGAGTTTTGATATAGCCGCCACATAAAAGTCTAGCACCCGAATTTTCTCATCGAAGTGGCTATAGATTGGCAAAGCTAATTCCTGCTGAAAAAAAACTCTGTTTTTTTTTCTTTTCTTTTCAAAATTTATTTCACTAACAACTAATTAATAAATCAGCTAAAATTCTTATCATCGTAATATTGAGTCAATAACAATTAAAACGATACACAATGGAAACTTAAAAATAATTAAAAAAAAATAAGAAACTGGAACAACAACCACAACATTTAAATTGTTGTTTTCGAATATTAACACTACGCTACAAAAATATCCGATAATCCAACTTAATCACTAATCCTCCTCCAAGGCTGTATTGGTTACACCATTTGTCGTAACGGTCGTATCCTTTTTGGCAAATTGTGAATCCATGGAGGTGGGACGATCGGCCACAACACGTTTTTTGGTATTCGGCGGGACATCAACTAAATCGATGGATTTGCGGGTACCTTCAAAAGAAGCCGATTAAAAATGCATGATTCAATAATTCGCCATTAAAAAAACTCACTGCAACAACCTCCCATGTTAGTATTTTTTTATAAATTTTTTACTTTTTGTTGGTGTGGTGGTGTTCCTCTCGGAGCCTCAGCTTAACTACAACTAATAATAATTAAATTATTTACACATTTTTCGTATCTTACTCTTTTCGAAAAACTTCGGTGACAACGATGAGCTAATAAGAATGAACACCTCCCACTCTTACCCGCATTCATTTGAAAATAGATTTACCCCTGCCCCCCCAAACCCCCTTTAACTTCAAATATTTTTTTGAATAGCTCTTCTTTTTTTTTTTTTTTGCTGCTGTTGTTCGCATTACCTACCGGTGATAAGATTTTTTTCTGTTATTTATTTTCCAATGAATCACATGTGGGGGGTTTGGAGCGAGGGGGTTTGTTTTTGCCAAGCACTCCATAAGAGCCAGGCATGTTGCGGGTGCATACAGTAGTATAGTTAACACTTCTATGATGATTGCGATTTTTTGCCTTCAAAGGCTAAGCTATTGAGTGCAATTTTTCATGCAGTGGGGGTTTCTCTCCCAGAGAATAAATCGGAAAAACATTGCTGGGGTTTTTTTAGATTTGAAAGTGTGTTTTTTTTTTAATTTTCTCCAACCCATATGACTGACTATTATAATTAGCTGATGATTGACCACCCACCTATTGTGTGACTGTGATTTCCCTCCCTATCATTCGGCTGTTGTTGCTATTTTAAAAATTTCTAATATCAATGGCTGTCTGTCGACCTGGTTGGCCTATCTATCAATTATAATTTACCAAAGATAAGCGTTGAGCTATTTTTCGCGATATTCTTTTTATCTATTTTGAAAAGAATTTGTGTCATTAACATTAACAGTGGAGGGCAAAAAAGAGAAGAAGATTTTTTTTCTTTCTTATGAAAAATTTGAACCAACGATTTTTTAAGGTCTAACCAGTAAGGAAAGTAGTAAAGTCGGACGGGGCCGACTATATGATACCCTTCACCACTATGGGTATATTAAACAGGACTATTAGCATGAACTTGAATGAAATAAAATATGTGATATTTATCTAAATGTGAATCTACGTAGATCTATCCATAAAGTATGTAAATCGACTTCAAACAAATATAAATAGGTCATCCGGTTGACTATGTCTGTACTTCTAGAAAACGCAACTACGTAATTCTATGCTCAATTTTGTACGTTGTGCAAAATTTGATGTCAATCTGACTAACATGAGGAGTATGATGCCCAATTTGCTTGATATCGGGCGAAAAAATATATGTAAGCTATATCCACATATTAAGCGATTTCAAACAAACTTGTCACAGGTTAGGTTATACTAACTTTAGAACGTTTTGTTCCTATTGGTTCCTTGGTGCGTCAATTACATAAAATCAATCTATAATAAAATGGAGCTATATCTAAATCTGGACCGATTTTCACGAAACAAGGCAGACATCACTCTAGGCTCAATTCAGTACGTTATGCCAAATTTCGTGCAAATCGAAAGATATATAGCGACTTTGGTGAACCATTTACATGAAATCGGACGAAACTATATGTGGGAGCTATATAGAAATATGGACCGATTTTATCGAAACTTGGCAGACATCACTCTAGGCTCAATTCAGTACGTTGTGCAAAATTTCGGGCAAATCGAAAGATATATATGGATGTTGGTGCACAATTTACATGAAATCGGACGAAACTATATATGGGAGCTATATCTAAATCTGGACTGATTTTCACGAAACTTGGCAGACATAACTCTAGGCTCAATTCAGTACGTTATGCCAAATTTCGTGCAAATCGAAAGATATATATGGATTTTGGTCACAATTTACATGAAATCGGACGAAACTATATATGGTAGCTATATCTAAATCTTGACCGATTTTCACGGAGCTTGGCAGACATCATTCTAGACCTAAATGATTAGGCTGTACCAAATTTCGTGCTAATCGAAAGATATATAGGGACTTTGAGGCCCCATTTACATTAAATCGGTCGAAACTATATATGTGAGCTATATCTAAATCGGGACCGATTTTCATGAAACTTGGCAGACATCATTCTAGGCCCAATTCAGTACGTTATGCCAAATTTCGTGCAAATCGAAAGATATATAGAGACTTTGGGGCACCATTTACATGAAATCGGACGAAACTATATATGGGAGCTATATCTAAATCTGGACCGATTTTCACGAAACTTGGCAGACATCATTCTAGACCTAAATGATTAGGCTGTACTAAATTTCGTGCAAATCGAAAGTTATATAGGGACTGTTTACATTAAATCGGTTAAATATATATATGGGAGCTATATCTAAATCTGAACCGATTTTTCCCAATTTCAATATGCCAAATTTCATCCAATTCGGATCATAAATGCGACCTGTACTTTGTTTACAATTTAACATGGACAGACGGACGGACGGACGGACAGACGGACATGCGTAAATCGACTCAGAAAGTGATTCTATGCATATTCTCAAAAGGAACCATGGGTCTATCTCGATTATTTTTGCCTGTTACAAACATATGCACAAAGACATAATACCCTGTACCACAGTGTGGTGAAGGGTATAAAAACTATATTTTTAGGGTCTAGCCATAGGTGGGAATTTTTTAAAAACATTTTTGGGGCCTTCCAATTGGCGTGGATTTTCAAAATTAATTTTTAAGGTCTATCCTTAGGCGTGGACTTTTAAAATAAATTGTCTACAGTCTATCCTTAGCGTCGATTTTTATACCCTTCACCACACTGTGGTACAGGGTATTATGTCTTTGTGCATATATTTGTAACAGGCAAAAGGAAACGAGATAGACACATGGTTCCTTTTGAGAATATGCATAGAATCACATTCTAAGCCGATTTATGCATGTCCGCCCGTCTGTAGATGTTAAATTGTAAACAAAGTACAGGTCTCATTTATGATCCGATTTGAATGAAATTTGGCACAAGACACTTATTTGGCCCAAGGAAAAACCCTATTGAAATTGAAGAAAATCGGTTCAGATTTAGATATAGCTCCCATATATATTTTCGTCCGATTTTTGGTAAATGGTGCACCAAAGTCCCTATATATCTTTCAATTTGCACGAAATTTGGCACAACGTACTGAATTAAACCTAGAATGATGTGTGCTAAAATTCGTGGAAATCGGTTCAGATTCATATATAGCTCCCACATATATTTACGTCCGATTTTATGTAAATGGTGCACCAAAGTCCCTATATATCTTTCGATTTGCACGAAATTTGGCATAGGGTACTTAATTAGATCCAGAATGATGTGTGCTAACTTTCGTGAAAATCGGTTCAGATTTAGATATAGCTCCCATATATATTTTCGTCCGATTTAAGGTAAATTGTGTACCAAACTCCCTATATATATTTCGATTTGCACGAAATTTTGCATAGGGTACTTAATTAGGTCTAGAATGATGTGTGCTAAGTTTTGTGAAAATCGGTTCAGATTTAGATATAGCTCCCATATTTAGTTTCGTCCGATTTAAGGTAAATCGGTCTCCAATGTCCCTATATATCTTTCGATTTGCACGAAAATTTGCATAGGGTACTTAATTAGGTCTAGAATGATGTCTGCCAAGTTTCAAGAAAATCGGTCTAGATTTAGATATAGCTCCCATATATATTTTAGTCCGATTTAAGGTCAATGGTGCGCCAAAGCCCCTATATATCTTTCGATGTGCACGAAATTTGGCACAGCGAACTGAATTGGGCCTAGAATGATGTGTATAAAGTTTCGTGAAAATCGGTTTTGATTTAGATATAGCTCCCATATATATTTTCATCCGATTTAATGTAAATGGTGTACCAAAGTCCCTCTTTATCTTTTGATTTACACGAAATTTGGCGTAGAGTACTGAATTATGTCCAGAATGATGTGTGCTAAGTTTTGTGAAAATCGGGTCAGATTTAGATATGGCTCCCATATATAGTTTTGACCGATTTTATGTAAATGGTGTACCAAAGTCCCTATATATCTTTCGATTTGCACGAATTTCGGCATTGGGTACGTAATTACGTCCCGAATGATGTGTGCTAAGTTTTGTGAAAATCGGTCAAGATTTAGATATAGCTCCCATATATATTTTCGTCCGATTTAATGTAAATGGTGTACCAAAGCCCATATATAGCTTTCGATTTGCACGAAATTTGGCACAGCGTAATGAATTAGGTCTAGAATGATGTGTGTTAGGTTAGGGATGTGCGGTTGTTAATAACAACTGTCTACTCGGAGACAATGTCCATCATCCTTTTATACTACATCATAGTTGGGCAGACTTGCACACCAGCGTTGATGCGTTCTCTTAACATTTTTGATGTTAAAACAAAAATAAACATTAATGAAAAAATTTCCACAATTTTTTTAGTGAATTTATTTTTTAACTTCCTGGGATATTATTCATGTTTTATAAATATTAAAATAATTAAATTCCGCAGAATAATTAATGTTTTTATTTCCCTTAACAATTTTTTAAGAGAAATTTTTCCCACCATTGCTACATGTAAAGAAAAGGAAAAGAGAGAGCGGAGGAGCAAGGAGAAAAGGTAGTGAGAGAAGAAGAGTGGAAGAAAGGTTATTTTAGCCATGACAAATTTTTGGCAAAGCCTAGGATCTGGTTTGGGTCTATTTTGGAGAAGAAGACTAGATTATCAATTTCATATCTTCCAAACTGTTTATGTCTTCTGCTATTCAGCGATGGACACTTACAGAGGATGTGTTCAATTGTTTCCAGTTCTTCTTCGTTCTCACATAGACGACAGTAATCCTCTCCACTGGAGTCCCACTTCGAAGTGAGAGATCAAATTTTGCAGTGACCTGTTATGATCCCCACAATGATTTTGATCTCCCTCTTATTGTGTGTCAGCAGCAAAGACATTCTTTTACGAGAGAATTCAGGGCAGATAGATTTTGAGATTCTGCATGCAGGTTCCCTTAGCCATATGTTACCGACTACCTCGCAGTGGAACGCACGGATTCTATCAATGAAATAGTCAATGGGAGGTTTCACAGTTCTCTCAATCAGAAAATTGGACGATTGTGAGCCCCCTCGAGCAAGCTCGCCGACTATCTCCTTCCCTTCAATGTCACTATGTCCTGGAACCCAATATAAACCAACTATCTGTCGTATATCATTTAAAGCGGACTTGCAATCATGAACTGCTTTCGAGTTTATAATATGCGACTTCACCGCTTTAAGGGCCGCTTGACTATCGACATATATAGTCACTGGTCCCGTAATGTCGGCAATTAGTGATTTTACTATCTCGGCCGCTTTCGTGATTGCAAGAATCTCGGCCTGGAAAACGCTACAAAGATTGTTGAGTTTATATGAGTTATATGTTCCTAATTCCCAACAGTAAACGCCTGTGTCAGTGCCTTGTTCCATCTTTGACCCGTCTGTAAGGAATGACAGATCTGGCAGAGGTAAGGAGCCACTAGTCCAGGTTTCCCTACTAGGAAACTCAACTTTGATGTCATTAAAGTGCCTATGATGATAGAGGATGCCTGCATGACCATAGTTCAGCGATTTCAAGGCATGCGTTTTCCGGAGCCTCAGGGCACACCTGGCCGCCTGGAATTTAATCAGAATGTCCAAAGGTTGGAGATTCAAAATTGCGTTCAAGGCTGCCAGTGGTGTACTTCTTAACGCTCCGGTGATCAGGATTGATGCCGATCGCTGTACTAAACTCAATTTTGTTAGCAGCATATTTTTGTTAACCCCCTGCCACCAAACAAGGTAAGCATAAGTAAGAATGCGTAAGGCGATCGTCGTATACAGCCAGTGTAAAATTTCGGGTCTTCATCCCCAGCTCTTACCTATGGGATTCTTACATGAGTAGAGTGCCAGCAGTCCTTTCTTAGAGCGTTCCTCAACATTCCTATTCCGCGTCGTTAGTTTGCGGTCAAGGATGGTGCTAAGGTATTTTGCTTCTTCAGAAAGGTTTAAAGTCACTCCTTCCAGTAATGGCAGACGGAAACCTGGAATCTTAAGCTTCCTAGTGAAGAGCACCAGTTCTGTGTTAGTGGGGTTTACACCAAGACCTTTGGCGCAAGCCCAGTTAGACAGGGTTGAAAGGGCACCCTCCATGATGTGTGTTAAGTTTCCTGAAAATCGGTTCAGATTTAAAAATATTTGTAGGCGTGGATTTTTTAAAAAATTTTTACAAAAACTACCCTGTGTTTTTTAATTAATTTTCTACGTGGGTTTTTGAAAAAATATGTTTTATTGTCCAGTCATAGGTGTGCTTTTTAAATGATTTTTTTTCCCTAAATATATTAAGATTTATTTTATATTTTCCTTCTTTTAAAAAAGTAAAAAAGCCAAAAAAAAGGACTGGGAAAACTAATGTCCTCTAATCAATTAAAGGAAATAAATTCATTGTATTTAATAGATTAGAAAAATGAAGTCCCCATGAAACAAATAAATAAATTACCAGACATTAAATGAAATAGTCCTTTTTTTATTTTTTGGTGGCCAAAGCGGAACTAAACGATTGCCTGTTTAGTTTTTTTGTTTTCTTTTCAGGAAAAAAATAAGAAAATTGATTTCCTTTTTTTCTGCTGACGGCAAACGCATCAAAAGAGTTTGGGAAAAAAATTTAGATTGAAATGTCCTTTTGCATTTGAAAAAAAAAAAAAATAAAAAAAAAACAAATAGAAATGAAAAGAAAATATGAGAAGTAACAACAGAAAAGAATCCCCATTGAAGCGAGTCATCATCAAGGCGCATTTTTCTAACTCACATCCTTTTTTTCTCAGCGCAGTCACTCACTCACTGACTGACACACCAACAGCATTAACTGCCGCCTCATCTATTTAATACCATAAATAATTGCATCTAATTAAATATTCACGCGAATGAATGAAAATGTCCTTTTTTCATCTGCTTCTTCCGAATGTCCTGTGACTATTTCCTTTAGATCGCCTGGTGGCTGTTGTTGTTGTTGTCATCAGCATCTCCTCTTTGTCGGTGTGCATTTGACGCGTGATGGAGCGAATGTCATTCGAAATGAAATTTAGTGCAAAGTGAAGAAAAAAAGAGAGAAGAAAAGTAGGAAAAACCTACCATGGGAAGGACCAGCTCGAAGAAGAAAAAAAAAAAACACAACTTGGAGAAAAATTGGACCATTTCAATGGGTATGGTTGGTTATTTATTTGGAACGATGGCTTCACTTCACCACTTCGGTAGAAAAAAATAAAAAAAAAAACCGTGTAAAAATTACACCAAATACAAAAGCACAATAATGTGACAATGATGAGCCGTGGCAAAAAAATAAAGCGGATGGGGAAGGGAGGAAGGAAGAAAAGAACAGAAAAAACAACAACGCGCTAAATTTAATAGTTTTCAATTAGGAATCATTCGTTTGCAGGCATTTCGAAAAGAAAACAAAAAAAACATCGAGGAAGTGGCTATGCCATGATCTCGCCCGCCTGTTAAAGGACAATAAATGAAGTCACGTTTTTCTTTTTGAGGAAAAAAACGCTGTTGAACCTAACAAAAATGTGCAAAGAAATAAGTCAGCATACCAAGAGCTATTTTTTCCAAGCATGTTTTTACCCATTCCATCCTTCGGTTTCCATTCTAGTTAGTCAGTCATTCAGTCAGTTAAAAAAAACTCTTGGCGCCATTTTCAAAGCTCATTTAATTTTTCTGTCGTTAATTTTATTTTGTTGTCTTTTTTATTTCAATTCATTTCAATTAATTTTTTTTTTTGTATTTTATAAATAAGTCAACGTCAATTGAAAAATAAGGGACACATAATTTTTTTATTCTCAAAAAATTTACGGCTGGACCCTAAAAAAATATTATTAAAAAATCCACGCCTAAAGGTAGGCCATGAAAAAATATTATTAAAAAATCCACGCCTAAAGGTAGGCATGAAAAATATTATTTAAAAATCCACGCCTAAAGGTAGGCCATGAAAAAATATCTTTAAAAAATCCCCGCCTAATTGTAGGCCATGAAAAAATATCTTTAAAAAATCCACGCCTAATTGTAGGCCATGAAAAAATATCTTTAAAAAATCCACGCCTAAAGGTAGGCCATGAAAAAATATTTAAAACTCCACGCCTAAAGGTAGGCCATGAAAAAATATTATTTAAAAATCCACGCCAAGTGGATATCTTTAAAAAATCCACGCCTAATTGTAGGCCATGAAAAAATATCTTTAAAAAATCCACGCCTAATTGTAGGCCATGAAAAAATATCTTTAAAAAATCCACGCCTAAAGGTGGGCGGTGAAAAAATATCTTTAAAAAATCCACGCCTAATTGTAGGCCATGAAAAAATATCTTTAAAAAATCCACGCCTAATTGTAGACCCTAGAAAAATATGTTTAAAAAATCCACGCCTAATTGTAGACCCTAGAAAAATATGTTTAAAAAATCCACGCCTAATTGTAGACCCTAGAAAAATATGTTTAAAAAATCCACGCCTAATTGTAGACCCTAGAAAAATATGTTTAAAAAATCCAGGCCTAATTGTAGACCCTAGAAAAATATGTTTAAAAAATCCAGGCCTAATTGTAGACCCTAGAAAAATATGTTTAAAAATCCACGCCTAATTGTAGACCCTAGAAAAATATGTTTAAAAAATCCACGCCTAATTGTAGGCCATGAAAAATATCTTTAAAAAATCCACGCCTGATTGTAGACCCTAGAAAAATATGTTTAAAAAATCCACGCCTAATTGTAGACCCTAGAAAAATATGTTTAAAGAATCCACGCCTAATTGTAGACCCTAGAAAAATATGTTTAAAAAATCCACGCCTAATTGTAGACCCTAGAAAAATATGTTTAAAGAATCCACGCCTAATTGTAGACCCTAGAAAAATATGTTTAAAAAATCCACGCCTAATTGTAGACCCTAGAAAAATATGTTTAAAAAATCCACGCCTAATTGTAGACCCTAGAAAAATATGTTTAAAAAATCCACGCCTAATTTTAGACCCTAGAAAAATATGTTTAAAAAATCCACGCCTAATTGTAGACCCTAGAAAAATATGTTTAAAAAATCCACGCCTAAAGGTAGGCCATGAAAAAATATTATTTAAAAATCCACGCCTAAAGGTAGGCCATGAAAAAATATTATTTAAAAATCCACGCCTAAAGGTAGGCCATGAAAAAATATTATTTAAAAATCCACGCCTAAAGGTAGGCCATGAAAAAATATTATTTAAAAATCCACGCCTAAAGATGGGCCATGAAAAAATATGATTTAAAAAATCCACGCCTAATTGTAGGCCATGAAAAAATATCTTTAAAAAATCCACGCCTAGTTGTAGGCCATGGAAAAATATCTTTATAAAAACCAAGCCTAGTTGTAGGCCATGGAAAAATATCTTTAAAAAATCCACGCCTAATTGTAGGCCATGAAAAAATGTGTTTAAAAATATACGCCTAGTTGTAGGCCATGAAAAAATATCTTTAAAAAATCCACGCCTAAAGGTAGGCGGTGAAAAAATATCTTTAAAAAATCCACGCCTAATTGTAGGCCATGAAAAACTATCTTTAAAAAATCCAACCTAAAGATAGGCGTGGGATTTTTTACGAACGGACACACATGTCTATATCGATTCAGCTAGTCGAGATATGTCGATCGTTATACTTAAAGGTGGGTCTAGGACCAATATTTCGCGGCGTTACAAACTCTTGGGGCTGCACAAAGCTATAATACCCTGACAACATAGTTGGGTAGGGTATAAAAATCCTCGCCTAATTATAGACCATGAAAAATATTTTAGTGTATAAAAATCCACGCATAAAGGTTGACTTCAAAAAAATATTTTTAAAAAATCCGCGCCTAAGGGTAGACTTCAAAAAAATATTTTTAAAAAATCCGCGCCTAAGGATAGACTTCAAAAAAATATTTTTTAAAAAATCCGCGCCTAAGGGTAGACTTCAAAAAAATATTTTTTAAAAAATCCGCGCCTAAGGGTAGACTTTAAAAAAATATTTTTAAAAAATCCACGCCTAAGGGTACACTTCAAAAAAATATTTTTAAAAAATCCACGCCTAAGGGTAGACTTCAAAAAAATATTTTTAAAAAATCCACGCCTAAGGGTACACTTCAAAAAAATATTTTTAAAAAATCCACGCCTAAGGGTAGACTTCAAAAAAATATTTTTAAAAAATCCACGCCTAAGGGTACACTTCAAAAAAATATTTTTAAAAAATCCACGCCTAAGGGTAACTTCAAAAAAATATTTTTAAAAAATCCACGCCTAAGGGTAGACTTCAAAAAAATATTTTTAAAAAATCCACGCCTAAGGGTAGACTTCAAAAAAATATTTTTAAAAAATCCACGCCTAAGGGTAGACTTCAAAAAAATATATTTAAAAAATCCACGCCTAAGGGTAGACTTCAAAAAAATATTTTTAAAAAATCCACGCCTAAGGGTAGACTTCAAAAAATATTTTTAAAAAATCCACGCCTATTTTTAAAAAATCCACGCCTAGGGGTAGAATTCAAAAAAATATTTTTAAAAAATCCACGCCTACGAAAAAATGTTTTTGGATATCCAACTCTAATTATAGGGCATGCATTTTTTTAAATCCACGCCTAAAGGTAGGCCTCGAAAAATGTTTTTTGTGAATTTTTTCTTTAGGAAAAATTTTGTCCCGGAGGCACTGTGATTTTTTTCTTGAAAAAAATTGTCCCTGAGGTCCTGTGTTTTTTTTCTTAAGGAAAAAAAATTAAGGCCTAAGGTCCTGTCCATATTTTCCTATCGAAGAAAATTTACCCTGTTATCCTGTGATATTTTTTCTATGCCTTAAAATATTACACATTTTTCCAAATTGTGGTCATACATGCCACAATAAAACTTTAATTTAATTATCCTTGATCTGCGGGAAGTGATAACGACGTGGAAACAGGGAAAGGTTCCCTAATGAGATGTAAAGTTGGTGTTTGAAAAGTAAAATTAAAAAAAATGGATTGCGGAGAAATCATGTACGCACTTAGTGCAAGTAGGAGAGGGGTTGAGGGGATTGGTTGGTACATATATATGACAGGACATTAAGGACATTTATTTGTTGTTGTAATTCACTCTCCTTTTTTTCGGTGCTTCCTTTCAATACGAATACACAAAATGAAATTATTTAATTAGACTTTGGTGAGAAAATTAAGAGCCTGTCAAACGCAACTGGAACCAAGCGGACGTACCAGCAAACGAATTACACCAACAGGCGATTTTTATCTGTTTACACATCAGCAACAATAACAACTTCGAATATGCCACTGTCATAATGACACTAAAAACGCAATGCTTAAAAGCAAAAATTGAAGAAAATATTTGTTGTTGTTGTTCTAGTCGCTGTTAAACTAATTAGCCAAAGGATTCCATAGTCGAATGGCAATTTTGTTTGGTTTGCTCCAGAAACAAAAACAACAACAACCACACTACGAAAAAACTCAATTTAGGGTGTGCGAAAATCGTTAAAAGGCGTCAACAAAGTTTAACAAATACCCAGGACTCCACACTTTAAAATGACCAAATTAGTTGGCGCACACACACAGACATACCCACACATATACTTGTACTCACACATTGCTGTTTGTGTGTCCTTTTGTTGTAATGCAGTAGTAGTACAACGCCATAAAAAATTATCATATGATTTGTTTGAAAATACACTCGAAAATAAATGACAGTTCAAATGGATTTTTTTCTATAGAAAAAATATCATCAGGACATCAGGTCCAAGTTTTTTCCTGGAATACCCTCAGATCGGGACTTTTTTCTTTAGAAAAAATTCTCAGACCCTCAGGTCGGGACTTTTTTTCTATAGAAAAAAATCTTAGACCCTCAGGTCGGGACTTTTTTTCTATAGAAAAAAATCTCAGACCCTCAGGTCGGGACTTTTTTTCTATAGAAAAAAATCTCAGACCCTCAGGTCGGGACTTTTTTTCTATAGAAAAAAATCTCAGACCCTCAGGTCGGGACTTTTTTTCTATAGAAAAAAATCTCAGACCCTCAGGTCGGGACTTTTTTTCTATAGAAAAAGATCTCAGACCCTCAGGTCGGGTGTGTTTTCTATAGAAAAAAATCTCAGACCCTCAGGTCGGGTGTTTTTTCTATAGAAAAAAATCTCAGACCCTCAGGTCGCGTGTTTTTTCTATAGAAAAAAATCTCAGACCCTCAGGTCGCGTGTTTTTTCTATAGAAAAAAATCTCAGACCCTCAGGTCGCGTGTTTTTTCTATAGAAAAAAATCTCAGACCCTCAGGTCGGGACTTTTTTCTATAGAAAAAAATCTCAGAGCCTCAGGTCGGGACTTTTTTCTATAGAAAAAAATCTCAGACCCTCAGGTCGGGACTTTTTTCTATAGAAAAAAATCTCAGACCCTCAGGTCGGGACTTTTTTCTATAGAAAAAAATCTCAGACCCTCAGGTCGGGACTTTTTTCTATAGAAAAAAATCTCAGACCCTCAGGTCGGGAATTTTTCTATAGAAAAAAATCTCAGACCCTCAGGTCGGGAATTTTTCTATAGAAAAAAATCTCAGACCCTCAGGTCGGGAATTTTTCTATAGAAAAAAATCTCAGACCCTCAGGTCGGCACTTTTTTCTATAGAAAAAAATCTCAGACCCTCAGGTCGGGACTATTTTTTATAGAAAAAAATCTCAGACCCTCAGGTCGGGACTATTTTCTATAGAAAAAAATCTCAGACCCTCAGGTCGGGACTTTTTTTCTATATAAAAAAAATCTCAGACCCTCAGGTCGGGACTTTTTTCTATAGAAAAAAATCTCAGACCCTCATGTCGGGACTTTTTTTCTATAGAAAAAAATCGCAGACCCTGAGGTCGGGACTTTTTTCTATAGAAAAAAATCTCAAACCCTCAGGTCGGGACTTTTTTTCTATAGAAAAAAATCTCAGACCCTCAGGTCGGGTGTTTTTTCTATAGAAAAAATCTCAGACCCTCAGGTCGGGTGTTTTTTCTATAGAAAAAAATCTCAGACCCTCAGGTCGCGTGTTTTTTCTATAGAAAAAAATCTCAGACCCTCAGGTCGCGTGTTTTTTCTATAGAAAAAAATCTCAGACCCTCAGGTCGCGTGTTTTTTCTATAGAAAAAAATCTCAAACCCTCAGGTCGGGACTTTTTTTCTATAGAAAAAATTTTCAAACCCTCAGGTCGGAATATTTTTCTATAGAAAAAAATCTCAGACCCTCAGGTCCGGACTTGTTTTCTATAGAAAAAAATCTCAGACCCTCAGGTCGGGTGTTTTTTCTATAGAAAAAAATCTCAGACCCTCAGGTCGGGTGTTTTTTCTATAGAAAAAAATCTCAGACCCTCAGGTCGGGTGTTTTTTCTATAGAAAAAAATCTCAGACCCTCAGGTCGGGTGTTTTTTCTATAGAAAAAAATCTCAGACCCTCAGGTCGGGTGTTTTTTCTATAGAAAAAAATCTCAGACCCTCAGGTCGGGTGTTTTTTCTATAGAAAAAAATCTCAGACCCTCAGGTCGGGTGTTTTTTCTATAGAAAAAAATCTCAGACCCTCAGGTCGGGTGTTTTTTCTATAGAAAAAAATCTCAGTCCCTCAGGTCGGGTGTTTTTTCTATAGAAAAAAATCTCAGACCCTCAGGTCGGGTGTTTTTTCTATAGAAAAAAATCTCAGACCCTCAGGTCGGGACTTTTTTCTATAGAAAAAAAATCTCAGACCCTCAGGTCGGGACTTTTTTCTATAGAAAAAAATTTCAGACCCTCAGGTCGGGACTTTTTTCTATATAGAAAAAAATCTCAGACCCTCAGGTCGGGACATTTTCCTATAGAAAAAAATCTCAGACCCTCAGGTCGGCACTTTTTTCTATAGAAAAAAATCTCAGACCCTCAGGTCGGGACTTTTTTTCTATAGAAAAAATCTCAGACCCTCAGGTCGGGACTTTTTTTCTATAGAAAAAAATCTCAGACCCTCAGGTCGGGACTTTTTTTCTATAGAAAAAAATCTCAGACCCTCAGGTCGGGACTTTTTTTCTATAGAAAAAAATCTCAGACCCTCAGGTCGGCACTTTTTTCTATAGAAAAAAATCTCAGACCCTCAGGTCGGGTGTTTTTTTCTATAGAAAAAAATCTCGGACTTTTTTCTTTAGAAAAAAATCTCAGACCCTCAGGTCGGGTGTTTTTTTTACAGAAAAAAATCTCAGACCCTCAGGTCGGGACTTTTTTTCTATAGAAAAAAATCTCAGACCCTCAGGTCGGGACTTTTTTTCTATAGAAAAAAATCTCAGACCCTCAGGTCGGGACTTTTTTTCTATAGAAAAAAATCTCAGTCCCTCAGGTCGGGTGTTTTTTTCTATAGAAAAAAATCTCAGTCCCTCAGGTCGGGTGTTTTTTTCTATAGAAAAAAATCTCAGACCCTCAGGTCGGCACTTTTTTCTATAGAAAAAATCTCAGACCCTCAGGTCGGCACTTTTTTCTATAGAAAAAATCTCAGACCCTCAGGTCGGGTGTTTTTTCTATAGAAAAAAATTTCAGACCCTCAGGATGGGACTTTTTTCTATAGAAAAAAATCTCAGAGCCTCAGATCGGGATTTTTTTCCATATAAAAAAATTCTCAGGGTCGGGGTGAACATTATTTTTCGAGTGTATTCCATAAAAATAAAACAAATATATGTAACTGTTAGCATTAATGGCCAAGTGTTAACAGCAGCAGGACGAAGTAGTAAATGAAAACCTAATTAAATGGAAATTAATGAATAAATGTTCAAATGTACCGGAGGTCGTAGTGGCTGTTGTTGTTGCTACTTTTTTACTATTTGTCAAACATGCAAATGCAGGCACATAAAACAAAAAAGGTGTGGTCTTCAAGTGATGGACAAATGGCGTCCAAAGGACTTCACAAAAAAAAAATTGGATAAATTGACAAAAACTAATGGACCTGTGGTGGCTATGGAGAGGGATCCAAGTAACGACCATCAAATGTGTGTCAGTCGTTATAAATTGAAGGATATTACATGAAAAATTAAACCATTAAATTTAGAGACAAAAAACGACGACCACAACCTAAGGGGGGGAGAAGCGATCTCCTACCTCCACCCCTCCTGCCCACCCTTAAGTAAATAAAATTACTAACTAAAAAAACTAACAATGAGGTGGCGATTGTATCAACTTATTATTACATTATGCTCTCATGTTAACAGCACATTAAAATAATAAGGGAGACCTTCAACCACCCTTCCTGCCGAACTGTAAACCACAAACAAAAATTTCCAAAAATTGTGTAATGTTTCCAAAACAAAAATTGCAAAATTGAATTCAACACGAAATGATGGCATAGCAGGGCAATTTAAAATAATGTTTCTTTGTCATTTCAACACTAATTAAATCGACATGACAGCGAATTACCGAACCGAAGTGACGGACCATTTAATAGGCCTTGCCATGACATTATTTACATACATAAAAGCAATTGTCTAATTAAATTGCAACTCAAAATTCCCCGAATAACTTGTGACACATTTCAACAAACATTTCATAAAAAAAACAATCCGCAATTCTATTCAAATAAAATATCACACCTATTATTTTTAGAAAATGTCCTCTATTATGGGGGATTGAGGGAGATTTTAGCCTAATTTTGGGTAAAAGACAGATTTCCTTAATTTTTTAGTGACTTTTCAAATATATCCAACTTCGAACCGATTTTTTATTGCTATATAGTGTAGCTAGAGAAATTTCGTGATCGGTGACCCATGATGGAATTTTCTGTAGAATATTTCATCCCTTTACACTTGCCCTCTAAAATAGAAGATTGTAGGAGATTTTGGCCTAATTTAGGGGAAAAGACTGATTTCCTTCATTTTTAAGTGATTTTTTAAATATATGCAACTTCGATCCGATTTTTAATTGGTATATAGTGTAGCTAGAGAAATCTTTTGGTCAGTGACCCATTGTGGAATCTTCTGTAGAATATTTCTTTCCTCTACACCTCGTATCTAATGTTAGGGATTTTGGGAGATTTTTACTTAATTTGGGGAAAAACAATAATTTGCTTAATTTTTATATTCTTTTCTAAATATATCCGACTTCGAACCGATTTATAATGTTTTTAAGGTATAGCTAGAGAAATCTTTTGGTCAGTGACCAATAATAGAATTTTCTATAGAATATTTATTCTCTTTACACCCCGCACAAAAATTAGGGATTGTGGGAGATTTTAGGCCAAATTTGGGGGGAAAACAATAATTAGCTTAATTTTTTAATTCCTTTCTTATATATACAAATTTGACTTGATTTTTAATTGTTATATAGTGTAGCTAGAGAAATTTCGTGATCGGTGACCCATGACGGAATTTTCTGTAGAATATTTCATCCCTTTACACTTGCCCTCTAAAATAGAAGATTGTAGGAGATTTTGGCCTAATTTAGGGGAAAATACACATTTCCTTCATTTTTAAGTGATTTTTTAAATATATGCAACTTCGATCCGATTTTTAATTGGTATATAGTGTAGCTGGAGAAATTTCGTGATCGGTGACCCATAGTGGAATCTGCTGTAGAATATTTCTTTCATCTACACCTCGTATCGAAAGTTAGGGATTGTGGGAGATTTTGGCACACTTTGGGGGAAAAACAATAATTTGCTAATTTTTAAATTCCTTTCTAAATATATCCGACTTCGAACCGATTTTTAATGGTTATAAGGTATAGCTACAGAAATCTTTTGGTCAGTGACCCATAATGGAATTTTTTGTAGATCATTTCTTCCCCCTTACGCCCCGCCTCTAAAATGGGAGATTGTGGGAGATTTTGGGTCTAATTTGGGGAAAACAGAAAATTGCTTAATTTTTTAAATTCCGTTTATATGTATCCAATTTCGAACCGATTTATATTTACTTTATACATAGTTAGAGAAATTTGTTGTCCGGAGACCCATAATGTAATCTTCTGTAGAATAGTTCTTCCCTTCACACCCCGCCTCTATAATGGGGGGTTATGGGAGATTTACCCTAATTGGGGGGAAACCATAATTTGCTTCATTTTTAAGTTATTTTCTTTTATATCGAAGTTTGATCCTATTTTTATATGATATGTAGTGTAGCTAGAGAAATTTCTTCGTCGGTGTCCCCTAGTGAAATTTTCTGTAGAATATTTCTTCCCTCTACACCCCGCCTCCATAATGGGGAATTATGGGAGTTTTCACCCTAATTTGGGGGAAACCATAATTTGTTTATTTTTTTTCTTTTCTAAATATATCCAACTTCAGGCCGATTTTTAATGGCTATCAAGTATAGGTAGAGAAATTTCGTGGTCGCTGACCCATAGTGGAATTTTCTGTAGAATATTTCTTCCCTTTACACCTCGCCTCTATAATGGGGAATTTTGAGAGATTTCACCCTAATTTGAGGGAAACCTTATTTTGCTTCATTTTTAGCTAATTTTCTTTATATATATACAACTTTGAGCCGACTGTTATTTGTTATAAAGTATCGCTAGAGAAATTTGCTGTTCGAAGACCCATGGTGGAATTTTCTCCAGAATATTTCTTCTCTTTACAGCACGCCTTTAGAATTAGGGATTGTGTAATTCGGGGAAAAGAAATAATAGAACATTTTTAAATTATTTTCTTCTATATCGAAGTTTAGTCCGATTTATACCCCTCCCCCTTCCCTTCTACTAATAAATATAACCCTTTCCCCCATGACAAACGAGCAACAAATTTTCCAATATCCTTGAAAAAAACAGGACAAATATTTACACCTTCCTTCAACCTACATTGGGCTTGACCTTTAGCCTTTGTCTATTTTACGTTCTGCCACAAACTGATGACAAGATGATGATAATAAATGGTGCTAAGTCATGGTCTTCAGTTTCGGTTTGTTAGTAGTCACAAAAAAGGACATTTATTGGGTGGACATCACCCCCACCCCCTCGCCTCGCCTTAAGTGTGCATTCCAAGGACTCTCATGCGTTTGGAAAAGCCATTCAACATATGGTCAAATCGATTAAATAAATCATTAGCATCTTTTGTAAAAACATAAAGGCAATAAAAAAGAAACACTTTTCCTTCCCCCAATCCCTGGTTTTTTATGGTCCGACATCCACACATGCCTTGTGAAATGTTATCCTTTTTATGAAGTGTTAAAAAAACAGTTTAGGTAAGGAATTCAATATTTATGGTCTATTAGAAACACATATCTACAGAGAGAGAGAGAGAGAAGAATACACAAGACAAATGGTCGGACAGACGGACGGACGGATGGGTGAACTTGCAAGGACACATTCGCAACAGGACTATAAGGAAGTACGGATGTTCTCCTTATCGTTTATGGGATGTTTTTTGGTGGTTTGCGTGTTGTGTTGCTTAAATGGTTTTTTAATATGAAAAGTGTGAAAATAAATATTCTTGAGCCCTTTCCTGTTTGTGCTCAACCACCCCTCTCTAACCCTTGCCATACTTGAGCAACAAGGATTCCCAAAAAAAATCCCTTTACTTTTATGGCATTTTAACACCAAAGAAATGTTCGAAATTAAACGTCTATTTATTTGCCGTTTCGTCCTGGACAAAATCGTGTCGTGTTTCAGGCAATTATTGAACCTTTTTTTCAGTCCTTTTGTGTGATTCCTGTGTCAGAACAAATTTTGAGGATATTTGTTTTATTCAAAGAAACTTTGGAGACGGCATCCCTTTTCTCTTGAAAGGAAACCCGTTAAGGACAAAAAAGAAGAGACAGTTAATAAGGCGACCAATATCTTAACAATGATGGTTAAAATTGTTGCCAAAATACTTGGCGTGTAACTGTCTAATAAATTTTCTTTTTCTATAAATATTCCCAAAAAATTGGGGAGAATAAATAAAAAAACACTCGAGTGACAAGAAATCCTTGGGAGACAACGAAAAAACGAAACGACAACTTTTTAATGGAAAACTGTTGAACCCTTTTCAACGAAGTAACCGAAAAGACAAAGAAAAAAAATATCCTTCAAACTTGTTTTTACCGCCGTAACCAAAAGTGACAATACATGTTTTATGGCCAAGAAAAAACACATCCAAACACAGCCACAATGAATTATTTTTCTTAATAAAATGTTAATTTATTATCACAAATCATTAAAGGATACCGTGAGGCTTGAAAATGAGATGGGGAAAAAGGGGAGGGTAATGGATTTAACACCTTTCACAATAAAAAAATGGAAATTGGCCAAAAAAAATCCGACAATTCCTCATTTAGAGGCAAGCTGTAAAGGGAAGAAACGATCTACAGAAAATTTCAATATGGGTCTTCGAACAATAAATTTCTCTAGCTATCCTATATAGTTACTAAAAATCGGGTCAAATATGGATATATTTAGAATATAAGGGAAATCACAATTTTCCTACAATTAGGCTAAAATCTTTCACAACCCCTCATATTAGAGGAGAGGTATTAAGGGAAGAAATGGTCTGCAGAAAATTCCACTATGGGTAACCGACTATGATATTTCTCCGGCTACACTATATAACAATTAAAAATCGGGTCAAAGTTAGATATATATGAAAGAAATTAAAAATAAGCAAATCATGGATTTTTCCCCAGTAGGCCCCAAATCTCCCACAACCCCACATATTAGAGGAGAGGTGTTGAGGTAAAAAATGTTCTACAGAAAATTCCACTATGAGTCACCGACCACGAAGTTTCTCTAGCTAAGCTATATAGCCCTTCAAAATTGGTTCAAAATTGCGTACATTTAAAAAAGGACGGAAAAATTAAGTCAATTATTGTTTCCCCCCAAATTGGGCAAAAATCTCCCCCATTCCCGCATGTATGAGACAAGGTGTAAAGGTAAGAAATATTCTACATAAAATTCCACTATGGGTCACCGACCACGAAATTTCTCTAGATACGCTATATAGCCCTTCAAAATTGGTTCAAAGTTGCGGTATATTAAAAAAGACGGAAAAATTAAGGCAATTATTGTTTTTCTTCAAATTGGGACAAAATCTCCCCCATACCCTCATTTGTGAGACAAGGTGTAATGGTAAGAAATATTCTACATAAAATTCCACTATGGGTCACCGAACACGAAGTTTCTCCAGCTACATTATATAACAATAAAAAATCGGGTCAAAATCAGATATATATGTAAGAAATTTAAAAATGAAGCAAATCATGACATGATCCCAAGTAAGGCCAAAAGAGAAGAAATATTCTACAGAAAATTTCACTTTGGGTCTACGAACAACAGACTTCTCTAGTTAGACTATATAACAATTAAAAATCTGCTCGAAGTTGGGTATATTAGAGAAGCATTTAAAAATGATGCAAATTATAGCTTTTCCCCGAAAAAACTCAAAACCTCCCACAATCCCTTACTTTTGAGGCGAGGTGTAAAGGGAAGAAATAATCTACAGAAAATTACACTATGGATCACCGACCACGAAGTTTCTCTATCTCTACTATATAACAATAAAAAATCGATTCGAAGTTGGATATATTTAGAGAAGGACTGACAAATGAAGTCAATTATTACATTCCTCAAAATTGCGCAAAATCTCCTATATTCCCCCAGGAATATAGGAGATTTATTACACTATGGGTCACCGACCACGAAATTTTTCTAGCTATGCTATATAGCCATTAAAAATCGGCTCGAAGTTGGGTATATTAGAAATGGATTTAAAAATTATGCAAATTATAGCCTACCCCCAAAATGGGGCCATAATCCCCCATTTTAAAGGCGAGGTGTAGGGGGAAAAATAATCTACAGGAAATTGCACTATGGGTCTCCGAACAACAGATTTCTCTAGCCGTGCTATATAACAATTAAAAATCGGCTCGAAGTTGAGTATATTAGAAAAGGATTTAAAAATGATGCAAATTATAGCTTTCCCCCAAATTGAGTCAAAATCTACAACTATCCCACATTTTGGAGGTGAGGTGTAAAGGGAAGAAATGTTCTACAGAAAATTCCACTATGGGTCACCGACCACGAAGTTTCTCTATCTCTACTATATAGCAATACAAAATTGAATCCAATTTGAAAATATATATAAATGAAGCATATTATCGGTTTTCTCCAAAATTAGGCGAAAATCTCTTCCAATCCCACATTTTAGAGGAGGGGTGGCAAGGAAGGAAATATTCTGCAGAAAATTTCACTATGGGTCCCCATACAACAAATTCCTATATTACTACTATAAAGCAATAAAAAATCGGTTCCAATTTGGATATTTATAAAAATGAAGCATATTTTCGGTTTTCTCCCAAATTAGGCGAAAATCTCCCACAATCCCACATTTTAGTGGAAAGGTGGCAAGGTAAGAAATATTCTGCAGAAAATTTCACTATGGGTCACCGACAACGACATTTCTCTAGCTACACAATATAACAATTAAAAATCGCTTTAAATTTGGAATATTTAAAAGCTAAGATAAACATAAAATAAAAATGAAAATTGGGTCCATGAGGGTCTCAGAATTCTTTTCCATATTTTCTCTTTAGTATTTATGTCATATCCTGAAAAATAACTATCCCAAAAAACTTCCAATATTTGTTTTCAAATGATAAGCTTTAGGAAAAAAAAATGACTGGTGACAATGCCGCCGCAGCAGCATCCAGTCAACCAGCCAACCAACAATCCATAACAAATAGTGTCACTTAAAAAAGAAAACGAGAACGTCCTGACTTTTTAAAATGTAGATATGCAAAAAAAATTTTTGTTTTAAGTTAGAAAAATTACAGGCAATTAATTTGCAATGTGACGAAAAAAGAACAAAAAAAATCCATGGCAAGCAGGCGACTACAAATCCGTATATGTGGAAATTTTTGGGAATACAAAAGTTGAGGGTAGTTAGGAGGGGTAGGAGAGGAGGATGATTTTTTTTAAGAAAAATGTTAATATAGACATTAATATTATGTTTAAAAAATGATTTTCAAACATTAAAAAAGAAAAAAATCGGATTTAAGCTAAATAAATGTTAAGTGATTTTTCCGTCCCCGATAAATAATGGCCCGAGCTTTTTTTTTTTTTTTTGGAAAATATCAAGGATAAAAATCATGAAAAAACACACAGGACCAATAGATTGAATGGATTTTTTTCGTATGACAGTGTATGACTTTGTCACCCACCCTGCCAACTACACACCAACCCTAAAAATCCTGAGGCTGCCCTGCGATTGGTTGATTTTGCTCAGCTGCCTTTTTTGCTTTCCTTTCCTTTTTTGTCAGGGTATCCTTGCTCATGACGAGGAGCCTAAATCAAAGCATATCGATTACAAATGATTTTCCAATCGTGGCCGTTTTGTGACCGGCGCACTTCGCCACCAATCAAGTGGAAATGAAAGGGTTGGTCCCAAAAAGGAGGGTGGGCATTTCAATCCTTTTTTGGCAAGGATAAAACCAATCCTCCCCCACCCTCCTTTCTTTTATATATGGTCTTTTACTTTTTCGTTGTAAATATGTAATATTTTAATTTGTCTTGTGTGGGAGGCCAATAATTCAAATGTCTTCTCTTTGGACCCCCCTCTCGCCCTCCCAAAAAAAATTAAAATTATGACCAAAGTAGTCGGAAAAAGTAATTAACAAAACATTAATTTTCTCGGCAACTTCTTACTCCTCCATCATCACAATAGAGAATTAATGTTTTCTAATATTACCCAAAAAAAAATCCGGTTCACGCCCGTTTCAGCTTTACCTACTCGGCTTCGTTCTTCTCATGTTCATCTCTGGGACATTTAAACGAAAAAGCCATAAAAATACCTTGTCATACTTAGTTTAGAATTTTATGGGGCCAGCAGCACAGCCAAAAACAGAGCCCTGGCACAAAAAACAACAACAAAAATAATATATGGCCCGGATAAAAATTATTAACACTTGCAAATCACCATTAGAGTGCCACTAGTCCTAGATGAGCCGTAGCACATTAAAAGAGGCCATAAGAGCTCAACATCCACTCACGCATCCAATGGTTTTCCACAATAGCAGAACTTCGGCAGATAATTATCCCCCACCTCATGATGCGGGAGTAACCCTTTACAAATGTGTTCCGAACGCTGTTAAATGTTTAAACAAAACCGTTTTACGGACCCACCCCCATCATGAGTGAGTGGCCAAAGTTTATGTTTAACCCAACACTAAAAATAACCAATGTTAGTTTTTCGGCACCTCCACGAAGTATGGATGAATGAATGGATGGAGGTTAGAATGTCAAAATATATGGCTTATGGTTAACAAAACTGTTGCAGATAAAACAATGAATGCGTGAATAGATGAATGAATGTATGAATTGTAAGCTAACACCAATAGTTCGGGGGAAGTTATTACCAACAAGTCCACACTAACAGTCTTGATTGAGAATATTAGAGAGGGAAAATTTTCGGAAATTTTCCAAAAAAAATCCTTTATTTGATAAAAAAGAGGAGCCTACAAAGCTCTTCTATCGTTAACGAAGTGATTCGGCTTCATAGATTATCAAACATGCTCTTCTGTGATTCCTTAAAAGTGCTTCCAATTCATGCAAAACGTATGCGAACCTATTATTTTTCATAGCGAACCATAACGTGAGTTCTCCTGAGCATCTTACGAAGTGGTTCCATTTCATTTTCGATGATTTCAGAAACTCCATGAAGTTTCCTGATTCATAGAAGACCGATTACATCTTACCACAGTCCTTGTCGAAGTTCTTCTGCTCTTTAGAATCCCTTACGAAGTAGTTCCGCTGCATTGAATATCAACAATGTTCTTCTGTGGGTGCTCCGAGGTGCTTCCAATCCATGCCAAAACTTAAGCGAACTGCTTATTTTTCATAGCAGACCAAAACTAAGTTCTTCTGAGCATCTTACGAAGTGGTTCCATTTCATTTTCGAAGGTTTCAGAAACTCCATGTAGTTTCCTGCTTCATAGAAGACCCCTACAAAGCCTTCGTAATCATTACATATTACCGCAACCATTATCGAAGTTCTTCAGCTCATTAGAATCCCTTACTAAGTAGTTCCGCTTCATTGAATATGGGTTCTTCGAAGTGCTTCCAATCCATGCCAAAACTTAAGCGAACTGCTCAATTTTCATAGCAAACCATAACTAATATTTCCTGAACATAGAACATCCTACGAAGTAGTCACATTTTCCTTTACGAAGGTTGGAGAAGCTCCATGAAGATAATTTATCTCCTTGAAAATGCCTACAAACCCTTCTGGAAGTGCTTCCAAGCTATGCAGGGTTTGTGTGATATTTTTCTTTTTTCCGCTACCCCTAACGAAGTTCTTCGGCTCATTAGAAACCCTTAGTAAGTAGTTCCGCTTCATAGAAGGTCAATAATGATCTTCTTTGGGTGCCTCGAAGTGCTTTTAATCCATGCCAAAACTTAAGCGAACTGCTTACTTTTCACATCGAACCATAACCAAGTTCTTCTGTGCAAAGAATTTCTTACGAAATACCTACAAAGATCTTCTGTCCCGAAAAAGACCCCTTACGAAGTCATTACAATCTAGACAACCATTACGTAATGTCAAAATATATTCTCACCAGGCCTTAAGGAGGCCTAATCTTTCACTGGAACACAATACGAATAAAGCACCGAAGAATCCGCAGGAGATCTTAATAAAATTGTTCTGCACCCTCGGGAGAACTCTACAAAGGTCACTCAATCTTCTACAAACCTATTCTATGTAAAGAAAAATTTCGGAAGTAATTCTTCATCTCCTTGCTATATAGCAGACATTTACGGAACTTCTACATTTCAAGGTGAGCCTTCCGAAACTCCATCTGGCTCATCGAAGACCTCTACGAAGCTATTATACCTCTTCGAAGATCCTATAACTTATACATTTTATTTCGAATTCGATCAGATTCCTCTAATGTTCTGTTGAAGTCCTTTAGAGTGCCTTTTCTTATATTCTCTTTAACGTAGCGGATTTTTAAGAAGCTTTTGTGTTCCATAGAAGTTCTCTAGGAAGCTATTTTATTTAATTAAATGCCTCTACGAAGTCCTTGTAATCCCTAAAAGACAGTTTGAGGCCTTCTACCTCTATCTGCTGCCCAGCAGACCTCTACGAATCTAATCTATCCATATTCTACCTATAGAAGTCCGAAAAAAATTATCATGCCCAACAAAACTCCATTATGAACCTCCTCTTGAGCTCTTCACTACTTTGCAGAATTTTATAGAGCTCTTGAGTTATATAGTAGACCTTTCGAAGTTCATCTACCTCATCAAAGCCTTCTTCGAAGTTACAATATTACCACTTCGAAGATTCTATACTCTATAGATGAGATTTCGAAGTCGATCTCTATAATGATCCGTAAAAGACCTTTAGAGAACATTTTCTCTTATTCTCTCCAACCTAGCCAACCCTTAACGATTCTCTTGTGTTCCATAGAAGGTCTCTATGTAGCTATTTTATTTCATTAAATACCTCTACGAAGTCCTCCTCCAGAGATCAACTTATTTTTTCCACCACTTCTCCGCCATAGCTAGGGGAGAGATTTTTTTACTTCAGCGAAGTTCCTTTCGAAGGGATTCTATTTCCCGGAAGTCTTTTAAAGAATTTCTAGCCGAATAAATTCTACTTCACCGAAGTCCTTTCCTTCTATTCTTTAAAAGTCCGATCTTCATTGGCCGATTCAATGACATTCTGAACATGATTTAAAAACGTAACTATTTCCTTGCCCCCACACTGTTATCGTTTTCAATGTGGGAAAATGAAAACTAAGCCCAATATTTATGGCATTTCGGCTTGTATTTCGAACGGGAGACAAACTACCGAACAGAAGCCGAAGCAAACGCCAACAAACATAAAATTTATGAAGCCCTTTCGCTAGGCATTTAAAAGGGTTCAAAATGTATTATTGTCACCCCATTATTCAAACAACGTTTACTGCCCCGCAGAAACACTTGAGTGCGGCTCTCAACATTATTGGATGGCCATCCTTTCCCCACCCCCCTCCAACCATCTACTATCCTCATCCAAAATGGAACGGAGTCATTCGTTTTATTATTTTGTTTGTTTAACGTAACACCACAGCTAACTGCTACTAGTTTTTGGCATCAATAACATTTCCCTTCGAATGGCCTTTAGTATTCCTGCAGCTGGGAGGAGGAAACCTACATATGGTCGCATCGCATCCTCATCATTATCATCGCCATCATCCTGATAATATTCACGTACTCAATAAAAGTCGTAATACACCAAAATGACAACGAAGTGTACGTAATTTTTGGTGGCCTAACCTTATGAGGGCATACGAAGACCTCCCATACTTGATAATGGGCAATAATTTTTTTTTTCGGGAGGACAGTGGTTAGAAAATAATGCAAGAGACATTTAAACCTTCCTGAAGGTATGCTATATAATAGAAGGGTTTTCGATTGGTTACGTATGCCAAGTTCGATTGCCTTATATACACCGCAGAACTAGGAAAACATTTCATGGCCTTCACAACATTCGGACGAATTCTCATTTACAAAAGACTTCTTTGGAGGCCTTCTATCCCTCTAAAAATAATTCCGAATAAATCTTTCGCAAGGATTTCGATTCCATAGAAGGGTAGCATCACGCTTTAGAAAGCCTTCCAAAGACCATAGAAGACCTTTCCGAGGCCCTTATATATCGAAGAAGATTTTATCAAAGTCATTTCAACCAGAAATCATTTCCGAAGTTCTACAATTCCATATAAAATGTCCTACAAGCCTTATGATTCTACAAAAGGCCTTTCCGAATGGTTTCTATTGCGCAGAAGACCTTATCGAAGTCATTCTTTCACACGGAGAACATTTTCGAACATCTCCTATTCCATAAAAAATACTCCACGGGTTATACCGATTCCCGAGAAGTTCTTCCATTACTTGAAAGCATTTCTAAAACCTTTTTTACTTCCTCCCTCCGAATGACTTCTATACCACAGAAGAGCTTACCGAAGTCATTCCTTCACACAGATAACATTTCCGATTATCTACTATGCCATATAAAATATTCCAGAGGGTATTTAGATTCCCCGGAAGCTCTGGAGAACTTCCAAAGGCCTTTAATTCCTTAAAGGACCTTTCTGAATGCCTTATATTCCCTTGAAGACCTTACAGATGTCATTCTTTCATACAGAAATCATTTCCGAAGTTCTCCTATTTCATATAAAATATTCCACAGGTTATTTCGATTCCACAGAATATGTTCCATTGCCCTGGAGAACTTCCAAATGCCTTTTATTTCTCAAACGGCCTTTCCGAATACCTTCTATTCCATTAAAAACCTTACAGAAGTCATTCTTTCACTCAGAAAGCATTTCCGAAGTTCTCTATTTCATATAAAATATTTCACAGGGCTTTTGATTTCCAGAAGATCTTCGATTGCCCTGGAGACATTCGAATAAATACCTTTCCGAACGCCTCCTATTCCCTTGAATACCTTACCGAAGACATTCTTTCACGCAGAAACCATTTTCGAAGTTCTTGTATTCCATATAAAATATTTCACAGGGCTATCGATTCTCCAGCATATCTTCTATTGCCCTGGAGAACTTCAAAACTTCTCTGAAAGATTTGTATTTTATCGAAAACCTTTCCGAAGGCTTCGATTCTTCAGAAGTCCCCTCCGAAGAAATTCTAGACTTTAATGAAGGCATTCTCTACTACGATAGACATTGTCGAAGGTCTTGTGGTATGCAGAAGACCATTCCGAATGTCCTCTAATACGGAAAAGATATTATCAAACGACTTCTATGACATGTAAGATGTAAGGAATGTTTTAATGCATTCCATTACACAGAATATCTTCCAGAGAGCGTCGATTTCACAGAGGACCTTTTTGCAGACATTATATTTCACAAAAGATATTTCAGAAGGCCTTAAATTCCACCGACCACCTTACTCAATACCTTCTTTTGTACAACAAGTCCTTCTGTTCCTCAAATAGAGATTTTCCGGAAGTTCGGCTTCCATAAAAAATATTCTCTTATACAAAATAACTTCCCGAATGGCTTCTTATTTCACAGAATACCTTACCGAAGGCATTCTCTTGTATAGAATGGCCTGACAAACCCTATACATGTTTCAAAAGTTCGTTTCGAACGACTTATATTCCAGAGAGAACCTTTCAAAAGGTTCAAATGGCATAGCTCAAGCTCAAAAGAGCCTTCTATTCCTCAAATGAGGTTCCGATTCCACCGAACGTCTTCTCCTTCCTTTATCCTTAGAATACCTTACCGAATACATTCTCTAGTATATAAGGCCTTTCAAATATCTTCCATTCCTCACAAAAATATTTCCGAACGACTTCTATGCCGTAAGAACCTTTTAAACGGTTAACTTCCCAAGGCCTATTGTTCTACTTTAGACATTTCCGAAGTCCTTTTTATCTACCGCAGACCTTACAGAATACATTCTCCTGCACAGCCTTTAGTTACTCAAATAGAGATTTTTTCGGAGGTTCCGATTCCACTGAAAGTCTTCTATTACACAAAATACCTTTCCGAATGGCTTATTTGTTTTTATAATACCTTACCGAAGGCATTCCCTTGTATAGAATGCCCTTGCGGATGCATTCTCTTAATCTCCTTGTCTCATAATTCGTTTCCGAATGCCCGATATTCCAAATAAAAATGTTCGGGAGGTAACGATTACACAAAAATATATTTTTGAATAGCTCATTTTTCTCCTTAGAATACATTACCGAATTTATTCTCTTCACACAGAAAATTCTTAAAACGATTTTCTGATCGGAAGGTGGTCTTCGGAAAGGTGTGGTATACCATAAAAGGCCTTTCCGAAGGTACTCCATGTCACAGTCCGAAATGTCCTTCTATAAATACGAAGTCCTCCTTTTTTCCAGAAGTGCTTACCAAATAAAAATGTTCGAGATGTTACGATTATACAAAAATACATTTTCGAATAGCTAATTTTTCTTCTTAGAATACCTTATCGATCTTATTCTCTTCACCCAGAAAATTCTCCAAAACGAACCAAACGATCTTCTGATCCGAAGGTGGTCTTCGGAAAGGTGTGGTATACCATAGAAGGCCTTTCCGAAGGTACTCCATGTCTCAATCCGAAATGTCCTTCTATAAATACGAAGTCCTCCTTTTTCTTCAGAAGTGCTTACCAAGGTCCTTCTTTTTATCCACAAGTGCTTACCGAACTCCATTTTCACATTAAATACCTTACTGGAGGCCATACATTTCACATTAACCCACTGTCTATTGTCATCAATGCCGACACGAAGATTCCGTATGTGCTAAAATTGAAAGGAGTAAAAATGTAATGTAAAATTTCCAAATGTGACATAAATGAGATTCTGTTGAAAATTTTATAGCCTATTTTTTTGGGGGGCTGTTTTTATATTTATTACTTCGGGGACCACGAAGTGTTAGGAGGATACAAGGATTCTTTTTTTGGTCGTATGCGTAAATAAATGGCCAAATAGCGACGTCTTATAATTTTCTTTTTTTTAATTGAACAACAAATGAGCATTTCACCTGGTAAAATTTTACCCTGCCTTAAAAGCCCCTTCCGCCGAAGATCTGGGTTTTAAATTAACAAATGTTGCTGCTGCCTGTCGTTGTTGTTGTTGTTGTAACATAATTATAATTTTACATTAACATTTTCTGGTTAATTGTTAAAAAGCCATAAACAGATACCATATTACAGCGGAATAGATGCCATTGAATGAAGGATGAGATGTGGTCGGGGTGGGTTCGACGAGGCGAGAGAATCATAGTTCAGGCTACAATAAAATATGATATGGCCAACTATGCATATGAGCTGAACTGAACTGACTGAAGATGCCACCAGTCTATTCTTTCCTGTGAAAAACGCACATCCTTTATCAGAACAGCCATTAAATTATCCTGGCATATGTGTAATGATCCTGATGGTGGATGCTCGTATGTGTATAGGTACATACGTGTAATGACTTTCTCTCCCATCTTTTATGCATAGAACGAGTTATTGTCAATAATAATGACTTTGGCAAATACAAAAAATGACGTGGGGTTTACGATTTCACCTGCTAATGAACACGCTCCGCAAATGACTTGTTAGTTATTCGGCAATTGAAATGGTTGTAACAAAATTTTATTATTTCACAATGTTCCGCAGAAGGGTTTTTATTACGATGGAACGATGAAACCAGAAAATGATTACACTATTAAATATATAATGGAAACTTAATGATTATTCCGAACTAAGGTACTCCAAAGGTGTTTTCTCTGCCATTGAATAAATGGACTTGGTCTACAGAATTTAATTTTTTTCTGTAAACAAAACTGAAGGCCTGATTTTTGTTTTTCCTAAGGAAAACCTTCAATTTTTTCTAAATTAATAGATTTGAGACGATTTTAATGGTCATATAGTGTAGCTAGAGAAACTTCGTGGTCGGTGACCCATAGTGAAATTTTCTGTAGAAGATTTCTTCCCTTTACACCTTGCCTCTCAAATGAGGGTATGGGGGAGATTTTGGCCTCTTTTGGGGGAAAACAATATTTGATTTAGTTTTTCAGTCTTTTTCTTAATATGTATACACAACTTCGAACCAATTTTTAATGTCTATATAGTGTACCTAGAGAAACTTCGTGGTCGGTGACCCATAGTGGAATTTTCTGTAGAATATTTCGTCCCTTTACTCATTCGCCCTCAAATGCGGGTTTGGGGGAGATTTTGGCATACTTTGGGGAAAAATCGGAAATTTTCTTCATAATTACATTTCTTTGTTAGATATCCAAATGTGATTCGAATTTTAAGGGCTATATAGTGTAGCTAGAGAAACTTCGTGGTAGGTGACCCATAGTGGAATTTTCTGTAGATTATTTCTTCCCTCAACACCTGGCGTCTACAATGATGGATTGTGGCAGATTTTGATGTAATTTGGGTAAAACAATGATTTGCCTCATTTTTTCAGTCCTTTCTAAATATACCCAACTTTGAACCGATTTTTAATTTCTATATAGCAGAGTTAGAGAAATTTCGTGGCCGGTGATCAATAATGAAATTTTGTGTAGAGCATTTCTTCCCTCTACACCTGTTTTCTAAAATGTAAGATTATGGGAGATTTTGGCATAATTTGGGGCAAAAATCAGAAATTGGCTTTATTTTTACATTTCTTTGTTAGATATCCAAATGTAACCCTATTTTTAATGTCTATATAGTGTAGCTAGGAGAACTTCGTGGTCGGTGACCCATAGTGGAATTTTCTGTAGAATATTTCTTCCCTATAGACCTCGCCTGTAAAATGTGGGATTGTGTCAGATTTTGCTGTAATTTGGGTAAAACAATGATTTGCCTCATTTTTTCAGTCCTTTCTAAATATACCCAACTTTGAACCGATTTTTAATTTCTATATAGCAGAGTTAGAGAAATTTCGTGGTCGGTGATCAATAATGAAATTTTGTGTAGAGCATTTCTTTCCTGTACATCTGTTCTCTAAAATGTGGGATTCTGTGGCAAAAATCAGAAATTGGCTTCATTTTTACATTTCTTTGTTAGATATCCAAATGTAACCCTATTTTTAATGGTTATATAGTGTAGCTAGGAGAACTTCGTGGTCGGTGACCCATAGTGGAATTTTCTGTAGAGCATTTCTTCCCTTTACACCAATCCTATACAATAAAGCAATGCGGGAGATTCTGCCAAAAATTGGGGAAAACCATGATTTGCTTAATTTATTCAGTACTTTTCTAAATATACCCAACTTCGAACCGATTTTTAATGGATATATACAATAGCTAAAAAAATGTGTTCTTTGAAGACCCATATTGGAATTTTCTGCAGACTATTTCTTCCCTTTACACCTTGCTATTAAAACGAGGGATTGTGCGAGAATTTGGTATAATTTGGGGTGAAACTTAAATTTTGTTTAATTTTTAAATTTCTTTGTAAGATATCCGAATGTGACCCGATTTTAATGGATATATAGTGCTAGCTAGAGAAACTTCGTGGTCGGTGACCCATAGTGGAATTTTCTGTAGAACATTTCTTCCCTTTCCACCAACCCTCTACAATTAAGTATAATGGGAATATTGGGCAGTCCTTACCGAACCCCTTATTTTGCTTAAAATGCCTTACCGAACCACTTCTTTCCTAGAAAAATATATATTTGGAGCTGTTCTAAGCTAAAAATTAATTTTTGTAGGGTAGAACGGCTTCGAAGAGGTTTATCATAAAGCGAAAAATTGTTACGCAAGTCTATTTTATCCTTCTGATGGCCTTCTATTCCCAAGAAGTGCTTACAGAACCCTTTAAATACCTTCTATTCAAAGCTGTTCTAAGTAGTAAGTGTTTTTTTATGGGATACAACAACATTGTAGAGGTTTATCAGAATAGGGAGAAGTGATCCGCTAGTCAACAAGAAGCTTCTGCATGTATTTTATTCCAAATAAGTACTTACTGAACCCCTTATTTTGCTTTAAATACCTTACCGAATTGCTTCTTTCCTAGAAAAAATGTTATTCGGAACTGTTCTAAGCTGAAAATTTGCTTAACAACTTCGTAGAAGTTCCGCAAGTCTATTTCATCTTACTGATGGTCTTCTATCGACAAGAAGTACTTACCGAGCGCCTTATTTTGCTTAAAATACCTTACCGAACCGCTTCTTTCATAGACAAATTGCTATTCGGAACTATTTTAATCTGAAAATGTATTTTTGTAGGTCAGAAAAGATTCGTAGATGTTTACCGTAAAAAGGAAAATTATTCCGCGAATCAACAAGGACCTTTTCCCTGTATTCTATTAACAAGAAGTCCTTACCGAACTCCTTATTTTGCTAGAAATACCTTACCGAACCGATTCTTTTTTTAGAAAACAATTATTTTCGAAGCTAAAAATTGGAAGAGATGTTAGGAGAGATTTTATTTGGAGCCAAGATTTTCACCTCCAGAGAACTACTTTATAGCTTCAAATATATATATTTTTTTAGAGATTGCTTATCTTGTTTAAATTTGAATAGTCAAAAATTCTTTGCTGTATCCTGACAACTCAGTACATACTCCGCTTCTATGTCCTCTACTAAAAAACTGTTTTTGTTATATATTATTGTAAATATTTTTCTATAATTAAAATACTTTCTCTTGTTGTTGTTGTGAACTCGTACAACAACAAGCAGGCGTCTTAATTACTCAAGATAAGCATGAAATAATGCCAAAGTCATGTAACCTTATCCTGAATATACATTTAACGCCTTGCTTATTGCTCTCGCTGCTGCTCCTGCTGCCACTGATGATGGTGGCTATGGTGCTTCTCCTCAAACTCTTGTGGGGGAATGAATGATCCCCATTCACATATCCTGCGTACCAAAGTAGTAGCGTTCACATAGAATTAATTATTATGCATAGAGGCACGAATCCGCCATATGAGCAGAGATACTTGGTTGACTTTTATGACAATTACTTAACTTGTAAAACATTGTCCTCGTCCTCCTTCAGAACGATATCAGTGTCCGTAGTATTTCAACAATAATGTGGCGAGTTTTCTTCATATCTAAGTTTTTTTCCTCCTCCTCCTCTTCTTCTTCGTTTTCTAAAGCAGACCACGATGCCGAAGTAGCAGAAGATTATTATAAATAATATTAAACTTTTGTTCGCATCTAATTATCAAGTCCTCCGCCACACAACATACTCACACATGTGTGTATTATTCAAAGGACTCTCCCTCCCCCTCTTCTCAGAAATTCCGCAACGAAACAATACATCGTTTGTAATTCTTTTACTCTTCGAAGTCATCATATCAGCAAAACATTTTTTTATGTCTTCTTAGACTTCTTGTTCATTACGAAATTTTTTATTTTATTCTCTTCTTTATCCGTTCATTTATTACGAAGTGTAAATCGTAATGTCCTTACGTGAAAGGACTTTTTTATTTGTGGACATTCTAAACAAATAAGATTGGCATCTTATGTGGAATATTTTTTCAGAAATACTTCGAGAAGAGGTTATTTGTCAATTGTTATCAGGGTCATATTTTTTTTATTACTCACACGTCCTCAGAATTGCCTAACAAAAAAATTTGGATATCATTTTTTAAACTACGAGGTTTGATTAGATCCTATTTAGAGCAAAGGGAGTAGGAAGGTTGTTTTCTCTGCGGAATAAAAATCTTTCCAGAAAACCTAAAGAAAGGTTCTACAAAATCTACTATACTCTTCGGATTACCGAAAGAAGATCGAAGAGGTCTAATCAGGGTGATAGAGGTCATTTGAGGTGCAGATAAACCACATTAGGCTTTCTGAGCAGAAGAAGACTTCTGCGGACAGATGAGACCTTCTGTTGCCTGAAAAAGGTATTCTATGGCCTTAACATACCTCCAATGGCCTTAACGTACCTCCAATGGCCTTAACAGATCTTCTATGGCCACAAAATGGTCGGAAGAAGAAGCCAAATGAACATCGAAGATACCTTATCGGCCATTAGAAATCATTTGGGGTGCACAAAATACTTTTATGTGGCTATGGCCTTCTATTTCCACTAGAAGGGAAGTAGGTCATTTGTGACCTTAAGAGATCTTCTATGGACAAAAGAGACATCATCTATGACCACAAAAAAATCTGCTGTGGCCAGAGGATGTGTTCTGTGGACAAAAAAGGACTTATGTTGCTTGAATAGGAAGCCTTCTGTGGCCAAAAGGGGTCCTCTGTGGCCCTATGAGGCCTTCTGTGCCTTTTGGAGAACTTCTATGGCCTCAAATAGATTTCTGTTACCGGCGAAGGCCTTTTATGAATATAAGACACTTTCTGGTGTCTGAAATAGAAGCCTTCTGCGGCCTAGAAATACCTTATATGGCCTCAAGAAGTCTTCTGTGGCCAGAGGATGTCTTCTATGAACCAAAGAGGCCTTCTGTTGTCTGGAAGGAGTCCTTCTGCGGCCTGAGGATGTCTTCTAGTGACCCTCTTCGTTCCTCTTATGTCTGTTCCCTTAATGGGAGGCTTTCTGTGCCCTTTAGAGAATTTCTATGGTCTCAAAAAGGCGTTAGTGACCAGAGAATGTCAGTCGTCTGCGGCTTTAGGAGACCTTTCATACGATACGAAGAGTTCTTCTGTTCCCAGAAGAGTTATTAAGTGGTCAGGATATGCCTTCGGTATGTGGATAGAACTCCTCTCTTGTGGACAAAAAAGGTCTTTTGTGACATCTTGAGAAACCTCTGGAACGTATTACAAAACTTTCAAAGGCTTGTTAATCAGAACAGAGACCTCTGGAAAGTCCTACATACCTCTGGAAAGTCTTACAGATTTCTCGAAGGTCTTACAGAACTTTGAAAGGACTGTAAGGCAAAAGGCTTCTAGAAGGTCTTCTGTCAAAAGAGGTCTTCTGTGGCATCGTAAAAATCTTTCCAGGGGTTTACATTCCTTTGGTGGGTATTACAAATCTCTAGAAGGTCTTACAAGCCTATGAAAGGCATGTACGTCATAAGAAGCCTTCTAATCTTTGGGAAGTTAATATCTTCTGTCACATCTTGAGTAGCTACTGAAGGCCTAACATGCCTATGGTATCTATTACAGGCCCTTAAAAGACAGAAGAGTCGTTCTAGAAGTACGAAGGGATATTCTGTGGATAGTAAACATTTCCTTGACCAGAAAAAGTCTTCCGTAACATCAGCGGAAGCATTGGAAGGTCTTACAGACCTATCAAAGTCCTGTAAGTCAAAAGAAGGGAAAAGGAATATTCTGTGGCTAAGAAAAGCTCTTATGTGACTAGAAAAGATCTTCTTTGGCATCTTGAAAATCATCTGGAAAGTCTTACATACCTCACAAATATCTGGAAGTCATCGGAAGGCCTGCAAGTCAAAAGAGAACTTTTAGAAGTCAAAGGGATATTCTGTGGATAGTAAAACTCTTCATTGGCCAGAAGAGGTCTTCTGTGATATCTTGAAAAGCTTCTGGAATGTATTACAGACCCCTTGAAGATATTACATAACCTTGAAGGCAATTATAGAGCTCAGGAAGTGGTTTTAAGGTACATGGAGGTTCGTACAGGTGTTTTATGAAATAAGTGATCTCTACATCCATAGAAGGGCTTCCAAAAGCACTTCTTTGAAAATAACATGGGTCTAAAATGTTTCATAGAGCTCTGCTATAGAATAGAAAAGCTGCGGATGTGTCCTTCATGGAATAGAACAGCTGCGTAGAGGTGTTTTATGTAACAAAACAGCTTTGTAGAGGTTTTAATGGATTAGGAGCCTCTACAGCTTTAGAAGAGCTTCAGTAAGCACTGCTATGGTAATGACTTGAGTCTAAAATATTTCGTAGAGATCTTATAGATCTTTAATAAAAACGTTCAGAGAACTCCTCTACGGAATATATGAACTTCGTAGAGGTGTATTATGTAACAGAACCGCTTAGTAGAGGTGTATATGAAGCCTTCGCATCTATGAAAGGGCTTACAAAGATTCATAGAGCTCTGCTATAAAATATAAATTCTTCGCAGATCCCTTCAATGGAATAAATTAGCTTCGTAGAGATGTTTTATGGATTAGTATAGAAGTATATGAGTGCTTCGCACCTATTAAAGTGCTTCCATAAGTCCTTCTTTGGTAATGACGTGAGTCTCAAGTGTTTCATAGAGTTCTGCTATAGAATAGAAAAGTTTCGCATGTAACTTCTAGTAAATATATGAACTTCGTAGACGTATTTTATCGATTAGGAGGCCCCTACAGCTATAGAAAAGATTCGGAAATATGAAGCCTTTACATCTATAAAAATGAGTCCGTAAGTACTTCTTTGGTAATAACTTGAGTCATAAATATTTCGTAGAGATCTTATGCTGAATAAAACGGTTCAGGAATTTCCTTTATGGAATATATGAATTTCGTAGAGGTGTTTTATATGGATTACGAGGTATTTACATCTATGAAAGGGCTTCCATAAGTACTTCCTTGGTAATGAGTTGAATCTCAAATGTTTCTTAGAGCTTATCTATAAAATAGAAAAGTTTCGCTAGTGCCTTCTTTGAAATATATGAACTTCGTAAATGTGTTTTATGTAATTCAACAGCTACGTTGAGGAGTTCTATGGATTGTGAGAGCTTCGTAGAAGTCCAACATAAAATATGAAGAAATTGACACAGATTTTTTTCTTTTGACTGATTTTTATTTACTTTTTTATATTTTATTTTTCAGACCCTCGTCCCCTCAATACCCTTCAGCTTTGAAGTGGAACGTGTAGTAGCCTCAATTGAAGGCTCGCTCTTGGCTCTGGCCGGGCCCAAGGGTATTTGTATTATGGAAATGCCCAGACGTTGGGGTGCTAATGGTCAATTTATGGATGGTAAATCACGTATCACCTGCCGGTAAGTGTCATTCCAAGTTTAGCGATTTTTTAAAGTAAATTTTCTAGAGAAGTCAAAGGCGAACCGGCGTGGATTTTTAAAGTAAATTTTTTGGAGAATTTAAAAGCTCTCTGATTCCGCAAAATCAAATTGTCATTAAAAAGTTGTTATTTGGTGTCATCGTGCGCCAAACATTATTTCAGACTTAGTGTATTAAATTATAGTAGCTTATGGATGGCAGTATAAAAATGATAAACTGCATAATATTTTGTCCTGGGCGTCATATTTCGTTTTTTGGAAAGCAAATGCAAGGACAATAAGCAGAAGTGAAACGAAGAGGAAAACAACTACCAAAAAGTTTTTCTTGAAAAGACATTATTATAATTTTGTTCGGAAGACAACCTGCTGCCCATGCTCTAGGTGAAATGATGGTAACAGGTTATATTAAATGCTAAATGCATTTGTCCTTTTTTTAGCGAACTTCTTTTTTCGGCAAGAAGTTCGAAGAAGCCAGTTCAGCCGAATGTGGAGGAGGAGGAGGCAATTTTTATGCCGATGTTAGCACATCTGTTTTTTATTACATTTAATTTGCCATTAATAAAGCATTTCGTCGTTGTTCGGTAAAAAATCTGCTAGGTATTTGAGGGTGGGGCAGGCCGAACGGCATTGAGGTAGTTAGCTAATTTCCCTAAGCTTATTATTATTATTATTTGTGTTAGTCACCTTTGGTTTATGGCCTAAATGGAGAAAACGAAAATTCAGTGAGATAAAACTTCAATTAAACACCAATACTTCGTCTACTTGAACTTCATTTCGATTACGACGACGACGAAGAAGAGGAGCAGGAGGCGGGGGAATATTGTATGGAGTAGAGAGCCCAGCTACATTCCGCCGTTATGGCCATTAATTATGTATGAAATGCAAATATTGTTTGGGAATTAACACAGAATTTGTGGTTGGGATATCATAAATATGGAAGTCTCTGGTGCAGGTCAGGGGGTTGTTTATGGTGTTTTGGCTCAGCCTTCTAATAATGAATCAATGATATTGACAGTTTTATGACGGTCTTATCTTTTGGCAAGAACTTTGAAAAAAATAAATGTGGGAAGATAGCCAAATGTCTTTATTCGGAGTTATTAATAAAAAAAATATGAATATAAGGCCTTAGCATCTATAAGCACTTCTTTGGTAATGAGTTGGGTCTAAAATGTTTCCTAGAGCTCTTCAATCGAAAAGAACAGCTACGTATGTGTCTTCTATTGCATAGAAGCCACGTATGTGTCTTCTATGCAAAAGAACCCCTTTCGTCGGGATGTTTTATAAAATAAGAGTCCTCAGCATCTATTGAAGGGCTTCGGTAATCACTTCTTTGGTAATGTCTTAAGTCTAAAATCTTTCACAGAACTCTCCAATCGAATATAAAAAGCTTCGTATGTGCCTACTATGGAATAGAACAGCTTCATAGAGGTTATTATGCTTCGTCCGGATGTTTTATGAAATATAAGGCCACAGAATTTATATAATGGGTTCGGTAATCACTTCTTTGGTAATGACTTGTGTCTCAAATTTTTCATAGAGCTCTCCAATTAAATAGAAAAAACTTCGTATGTGTCTTCTATAGAATAGAAATGCTTCGTACAGGTTTTTATGCAATATAACCGCTTCGTCGGGTTGTTTGATGAAATAAGAGGCCTCAGCATCTATAGAAGAGCTTCAATAAGCACTTCTTTGGTAATGAGTTGGGTCCAAAATGTTTCGTAGAGCTCTCCAATCGAATAGAGAAGCTTCGCATGTATCATATGAACTTCGTAGAAGTGTTTTATGGCATAGGAGGCCACTGCATCTAAGAAGTGGACTTCGGTAAGCAAGGGTAATGACTTGAGTCTGAAGTGTTACCTATAAGATAGGTGCCTACTAAGGAATATATGGGGCCTCTTATGGAATATGGGGCTCTGTGAAATATAAGATGCTCTCGGAGGTCTTCAATAGGATTCTAAAGATTCTTAAAAATTTCCTTCACAATTGAAGAGGTTCAACAAAGTTCTCCATAGAGTATAAGAGCCTTCTCAGACCTTCGACGGTTGTCTTCGGTTGTATAAAAAATTATAGGTAACCACCGGATGCGTCTCCTTCAAAATCGGAAACCTCTGAAGGAGTAATTTATAGAATATAAGAACTCTGGAAAGGTCTCCCATAAGATATAAGATCTCAGATTCCTTATTCTACTGAATATAATCGTGCGGATGGCTCTTTTTAAAAATAATATCTGTGGAGGTCTATCGAGGTCCCTCTGGAGGTCATCGGATGTTTTCTGTATATATGGAAAAATATATGTGACCTTTGGAAGAGACTTCTTTAGAATATAAGACCTCAGGATGCGATTTCAATTAAAAACAAAACTGGAAATGGATAGGATAGCTTCGTATGGACCTCTTATAGAATAAAGAAAATCTAGACGGGTCTTCTATAGACTGGAAGGTCGTTGGATGAGTATTCTATTCTTTTGAACCAATTCTGGAAATTTATCGACTTCGGTTCTATAAAAACTTATAAGTGACCTTCGGATGGGTCTCTTTCAGAAGAGGAGGCATTTGGAGGAGTACTTTATGAAATATAAGACCTCTAGAAGGTTCACCCATAAGATAGAAGATCTCAGAATGCACCTTCTAGAATAAAGAAAATCTAGACGGATCTTCTATAGACTGGAAGGTCGTTGGATGAGTATTCTATTCTTTTGAACCACTTCTGGAAATTTATCGAAGGTCCTTTAGGACGACTTCGGTTCTATAAAAACATATAAGTGACCTTCGGATGGGTCTCTTTCAGAAGAGGAGGCATTTGGATGAGTACTTTATTAAGACCTCTAGAAGGGTCACCCATAAGATAGAAGATCTCAGAATGCACCTTCTACTAAATATAACCGGGCGGATGGGTCTCCCATATAAAATAACACCTATAGAAATATATCGAGGGTCATCTAGGGGTCTATCGAAGACCTTCGGATGGGTCTCCTTCAGAAGAGTTTGCCTCTGTATGAGTATTTTTTTGAATTTAAGACTTCAGGAAGAGACTTCTACTAAATATAAACCTGCAGTTCGATACCCCATAGCATATGATAACGTGAAAGGGACCTCCTTCAGATTCGAATGGATCTTCTTCTTCAATTTACACCCCTCTGAAGCATCTTCTTCTAAATATAACCGTGCGGATGAGTCTCCTATAGAAAATAACACTTGTAGAAGTCGATCTAGGGCCCTCTGGAGGTCTATCGAAAACCACCGGAGGTGTCTCCTTCAGAATCGGAAACCTCTGTAGGAGTATTTTATTGAATTTAAGACCTCAGGAAGATACTTCTACTAAATATAAACATGCAGATCGATACCCCTTAGCATATGAGACATTCGAATGGACCTCTTATAGAATAGAATGGATCTTCCTCAAAAGTGAACTTCTAAATATTAAAATACCTATTTAAATACTAAATAAATTTGCTTTAATACTCCTCGGTCTATCTCTCTCGGTGCTCCTCATTCAATAGCTTCTCTCTCACTCTCCTCACTTCTATGTTTATCGAAGTTGCAAATTTGTTTCTATGACTTTTTTTGAAAATTCCCTTCCTGTCGCCATTCTATTGCCTCACAAAACCCGAGGTATCGGTGAAAAAAAAAACCCCACGAAAAACTCAAGCAGTGATGACAGTAACGGACTTCCTTTTGTCGCATTAAAAAGCCTTTTTGGAATTTCTTTCATTACCGTCAACGGCGATGACGACGACAACGAAACGAAAATCTTTGATTCCTTTTAATGAATGCCAACTGGCGAAACGGACTCGAACTGCAAATTGCCAAACCATAGACAATCAGCCATAACTGCAAAAAAGAGGGAAAGGAAACCAAGTCGACGATGAGCGGAGATCCCCCGCACATTTTTACAATTCACGACAGCTTCACAACAACAAAAAAGTTTCAAGTGCTTTTCGAAAAATTTTGTTAAGCCAAAGAAAAGCTGTAGCAACAACAACAGCTACAAATCGCCAGAGAATGTCAAAAATTTTGGTGCGAGGCATTGCAGGGCGAAATATTTAACTCTTTTTTATTATCATTATTGTTATTGAGGAACGAACGAACGAATGAATGAACGAACAACAATTGCATTTTTGTGTTTGAAGAAGAATACAAATGCTGACGATGATGATGCTGCTGCTGGTGCTGATGAGCAGACTGTGTGGAGGTTGGCCTCCGGACCACCACCACCACCAACTATTCTGGTATGTCATTTTGTAGTTCATTTTGTTAATGCAGCGGAATAATAATAGCATTTTTCGATTGCTCTCTTTTTTAGGAATGGCAAATCAGGACTATGTATGGCGGAGGAGATTTGTCTAAGTGTGATAGCTGTGGCGGAGGTGGCATCAGGTTACATAGCATCGTGACTGTACTGGTTTTGGCAAATTACAATAGCAATTGTCAAGACTAATTTTGCTGAAAAAGAAATACTGATGAGGAAAGTGAGGAAGGATAGGATGCTTTCAGTTTTGCCCAATATTTCCCACAAGACTTCATTTTCGAGGGCTGGAGTCAAAGGAAAAAATATTCTCCGTAACATTTCACTACAGGTCATCGATCAAGAGATTTTTCTAGCTATACTATATACCACTTAAAAATTAGCTTAGATTTCGGGATATGAATATGAAATTATTTCCATATTAATTTTTTGGTCTTTCTTTCAATTTTGGCCAATATTTCCCATAAAACATCATTTCTGAGGGTTGGAGTCAATGGAAAATTTATTCTCCAGAAAATTCCCCTACAGGTCATCGAACACAAGATTTCTCTAGCTATACAATATACCCCTTAAAAATTAGCTTAGATTTCGGAATATAAAAAATAAATTATTTTTTATATTTATTTCAGACCTTCTTTCAATTTCAAGCAATATTTCCCCCAAACCTTCAGTTTTGAGGGTTGCGGTCAATGGGAAAATTATTCTCCATAAAATTTCACTATGGGTCATCGACTAAGAGATTTCTCTAGCAATATTGTATACCTCTCAAAAATTAGCTTACTTTTCGGAATAAAAACCCGGATTTTATTTTTTATATTTATTTCTGACTTTCTGCAATTTTTTGTCAATATTTCCCACAAGACTTCATTTTTGAGGGTTGGGGTCAATGAAAAATTATTTTCCATAAAATTTCACCATAGGTCATCGACCAAGAAATTTATATAACTATACTATATACCCCTTAAAAATCGCCTTACATTTCGGAATATAGATAAAAATATTATTTCCTTATTAATTTCCGACCTTTCTTTCAATTTGACCCAATATTTCCCACAATTCTTGGGAGTTGGAGTCAAGGGGAAAATTATTCTCCACAAAATTTCATAATAGGTCACCGACCAAGAGATTTCTCTAGCTGTACTATATACCCCTTAAAAATTAGCTTCGATTTCAGAATATAAATAATAAATTAGTTTGTATATTTATTTCTGGCCTTTATTCAATTTCAAGCAATATTTCCCCCAAACCTTCAGTTTTGAGGGTTGCGGTCAATAGGAGAATTATTCTCCATAAAATTTCACTATAGGTCACCGACCAGGAGATTTCTCTAGCTATACAATATATCATTAAAAAATCACTATCAATTTTAATATGTACATAAAGAGTAGTTTATTTTATTTGCCAAACTGTTACCATAATTTTATGGTTACATATTATATATACCGATTTCTTGTGTTCGGTGACTTATAGTGAAATTTAGTGGAGAATATATTGCCCCTTTAAGTGACCCCTCTATAATGAAGTATTGATGTTCAAATTAGTCTCAGTTCAAAAACATACAAAATTAACAAAATAAAATATGTCGAAAAACTTCTCCGAAGGTTTTTTGTTTGAGCAGGTCCTCCATAGGTCTGAAGATGTTTCAAAAAATTCCCCTTCTTATCTCAGTGGATACATTATAAGCCCAGTTAAATATTTGCTGACCTGTCTCTTCCTCTGTCTGTCCTGCCCTAAACATCCCCGCAAAGACAATCTCCACCAAACTTTCCCACGTTCCACGTTACTGTTATTTCCTGTCCCCTCCCCCTTTGGCGCAAAACTTTATGATTTTTGTCATTTTATGGCATTTTTTTCTTTTTCGATTTGCATAGCATAACAATTAATGTTGTAACCTCACAACTAACTATTCGAAATCAAGTCAAGGATTATAATTTCAACCCCTTCACTTCCTACCCCATCCTGTCATGTTGTTTTTGTTATCTTGTAATATCTATAAAGCGAAATTGTGTTTTCATATTCTTTAAGTGTTATTTAATTATATTTACTTGGTATTTCGAAATGAACGGAACAGAACGAACGACAGAAAAGAATAGCCGGCCGCATCACGAAGCTGTCATTTTTGCACCTTTCAGCCTCATTAATTTCTTTGATAGGTTTGGTGGCGTTTTGAATACCTTCAACATTGTCATCACGCGAAAATGTTGTGTCTTGTTGATTTAGGTTTGGTTGGATTTGTGTTTTGTTGTTGCTGTTTATTCGTTCGTCGTTCGTTATGAAAAATTATGATAATTTAAAGTAAACAGTAATAATAAAAAAAGGTTGTAAGGCGTTGAGAGAAGAGAAGTAGATGGGAGGGGTAGAAGAGAATATTTGCAATGTAATTCCCTAATTGTTTTTAAAATTTTATGGTTATATATTATATATAGAAATTTCTTGTGGTCGGTGATTTATAGTGAAATTTTGTGGAGAATGTTTTGTCACTTCGCGTGACCCCTCTAAAATGAAGTCTTGAGGGTAAAATTGGCCTCAGTTCAAAATTGTTCCATGTTGTCCACATAAAATATTGTTACAATTTAATTTCAAAATTGTTTCCATAATTTTATGGATATATATTATAAATGTCGATTTCTTTTGGTCGGTGACTTATAGTGAAATATAGTCGAGAATATTTTGTGCCTTCACTTCACCCTTCTAAATTGAAGCCTTGAGGCTAAAACTGACCTCGGTTAAAAATCCGACAAAAATTTTCATATAAAATATTGATTTAATTTTATTATCAAATTAATACCATAATTTTATTGATATATATTATATATACCGATTTCTTCTGGTCGGTGACTTATAGTAAAATTTAGTGGAGAGTATTTTGCTCCTTTATATCAACCCTCTAAAATGAGGTTTTCAGGGTGAAATTGGCCTCAGTTCAAAATTGTCCAATGTTGACCAAATAAATTATTGCTATAATTTTATTCTCAAATTGTAACCTTATTTTTATGGTTATATATTACATATACCGATTTCTTGTGGTCGGGGACTCGTATTGAAATTTAGTGTAGAATATTTTGTGCCTTTACTTTACCCCTCTAAAAAGAAGTCTTGAGCGAATATTTGGCCTCAGCTCAAAAATGTTGAATTTTGACCAAGTAAAATAATGTTTTAATTTAATTCGCAAATTGTTCCCATAATTTTATGGTTATATTTTATAGATACCGATTTCTTGTGTTCCGTGACATATAGTGAAATTTAGTGGAGAGTATTTTGCTCCTTCATATCAACCCTCTAAAATGAGGCACTCTGGGTAAAATTGGTCTCAGTTTGAAAAAAAAGTCCAATGTCGACGAAAGGAAATATTCCTATAATTTTATTCTCAAATTGTAACCTTAATTATATGGTTATATTCTATAGATACCGATTTCTTGTGGTCGGTGACATATAGTGAAATTTAGCGTAGAATATTTTGTTCCTATATATCAACCCTCTAAGATGAAGTCCTGAGGCTAAAATTGGAATCTGTTGAAAAATTTACAAAGTTAACCAAATATGAAATATTTTCAATGCAATATCCAAATTGTTTTCATAATTTTATGGTGATATATTATATATACCGATTTCTTGTGTTCCGTGACTTACAGTGAAATTTAGTGTGGAATATGTTGTCCCTTTACTGCAACACCCTAAAATGAGGTTCTCTGGGTAAAGTTGGCTTCAGTTAAAAATCGAACAAAAATGATCATATAAAATAATAATATAACTTAATTCCAAAATTGTTACCATAATTTTATGATTATTTATTATATACACCGATTTCTTGTGGTCGGTGACCTATAGTGAAATTTAGCGGAGAATATTTTGTGCCTTTACTACAACCCTATAAAATTATGTTCTGAAAGTAAAATTGGGCTCAGTTCAAAATCGGACAAAAAATTGCATATAAAATATTGATTTACTTTTATTGTCAAATTATTACCATAATTTTATTGATATATATTATATATACCGATTTCTTGTGGTTGGTGACCTGTATTTAGTGCAGAATATTTGACCTAAATTTAGTGTAGAATATTTTGTGCCTTTACTGCAACCCTATAAAATTAAGTACTGAAGGTAAAAATGGCCTCAGTTCAAAATCGGATAAAAAATCGCATATAAAATATTGATTTAATTTTATTGTCAAATTATTACCATAATTTGATTGATATATATTATATATACCGATTTCTTGTGGTCGAAGACTTATAGTGAAATTTAGTGGAGAGTATTTTTCTCCTGTATATCAACTCTCTAAAATGAGGTTCTCAGGGTTAAATAGACCTCTGCTCAAAAATGTTCAATTTTGACCAAATCAAATATTGCTTTTATTTAATTCCCAAATTGTTTTCATAAATTTATGGTTATATTTTATAGATACCGATTTCTTGTGTTCCGTGACTTATAGTGAAATTAAGTGGAGAATATTTTGTCCATTTACTACAACCCCCTAAAATGAGGTTCTCAGGGTAAAATTGGCCTCAGTTCAAAAATGTCTAATGTTGACCAAATAAAATATATCAATAATTTATATCTCAAATTGTTTCCACAATTTTATGGTTAAATATTTTAGATACCGATTTCTTGTGTTCGGTGACTTATAGTGAAATTTAGTGTAGAATATTTTTTCCCTTTACTGCAACACCCCAAAATGAGATTCTCAGGGTAAAATTTACCTCAATTCAAAAATGTTCAATTTTGACCAATTAAAATTTTACTATAATTTCATTCTCAAATTGTAACCTTAATTTTATGGTTATATATAATATATATCGATTTCTTGTGTTAGGGGACATATAGTGAAATTTAGTGGGGAATGTGTTTTCCCTTTACATCACCCCTCTAAAATGAAGTCTTGGGCGTAAATTTGAGCACTTTTTAAATATTCCTATTTGATTCTCATAAAATCTTCTTTTCAGTGGAATATTTTTCTGTATATCATTAATCTAATCTTTTGTACCTCCGCCCCGTTTCAATCCTGAAAATTAACAATAAGCATTTGATAGCCTCTATTATTTTCCATGGACAATTGCGAGTAGGCAAAATAAAACGTGTCCTAATCTAAATATTAATGAAATCAGCATTCTGACGAATTTGTGACAGTCAGCCATCGTCATCGTTATTATCAACTTATCTGTAAAAATAGGATAATAAAAAATATGACTACCTACCAATCCGGTTAGTAGTTTCTAACTCTTTCTCCCATCCCTTGCAAGGATAATCAGTTGAAAATCAAATCAACTAAAGGTGTCAACGGAAATTTTGTCGATTCAGCGGTACAGCCTATCATTGCAATAAAGGCATGTCTATAGCGAAACAGCCCTGCATCCTGGCCCGAATGGAGGTGAGCCACCACCACCACGTTCATTTTATGTTCGCCAGTTGAATATTTATGGTCACACTTCTTAATTCACCCGCCGCGGTTTATTATTTTCATAATATTCAAATTTCTTTTTCGTTATTTTAGTTTCGTGGCATTCAAGGTGGGTGGTGGTTGGGGGGTTTCTTGTTGTTGGCCATAATAAATGAAAATATTTTTTTTATGGTTATTTGAAAATATCATTCGAAGACATTGTTGTCAGCTTCTTTATCCATTCTATCCGTTGGATTTCCAGTGAGGCATTTTCGGAAAGTGCGAGGCAACTCCACCTGTCACTGCTGTTCGCTGTTGGATTTTTCCAAATGGTTTTTGATATTTTTAAAATATTCAAATTTTTTAACGAAGTTGCAATTTCATAAGCAGTTTTTGATTATGACATCCACCCAGCCAGCACACCGGATTCACCTCCTTCAGCCAGCCAACCAGCAGCCATCATCTTCGTCGTCATCATAATCCAAAACCATGACGCCCATAGTCAGCCATTTTGCCGTTCGCCGTTTGTTCGTTCGCTGATATCAGGTAATTTCATTTTTTTGACATTACAATAACTGTCAAATGACTTCGATTAGCATAGTAATGTTGACATTTTCCTCTCGCGATGTTGGATTTTTTTCTCTTTCATTCATTTTGCTTAAAATTGCTTCATCTAATCCGACCAGTAAGGCGCGGACTACTACCTGGCAGTACGTAGATGGTAATTCGAAATACGTTTTCCTTTTGCGTATGCCAGCAAAATGATGCCGGTTGTCAATTCGACACGAGGCTTGTAGTTCATAATTATGATTGTTGTTAAGTATATTTTCAAAATTTATACATAAAATTTTGAAAAAAATTTGATGTACTTTTAATGGGTTAATTTAAGGAAATTAGTCTAAGGAATTATTTCCACATTTATTTGAGATTTTTTCCGGGCGGTAAATGGTAAACGGAAATAAAATTTTGTATCCAGATTTTTTTTTCTATAGAAAAAGGGTCCTCATGGTCCTGAGGATTTTTTTCCAATAGAAAAAAGTGTCCTCAGGGACCTGAGGATTTTTTTTCTATAGAAAAAAAGTGTCCTCAGGGACCTGAGGATTTTTTTCTATAGAAAAAAATTACCTCAGGGACCTGAACATTTTTTTTTTTTATAGGAAAAAGTGTCCTCTGTGACCTGAGGAATTTTTTTCTATAGAAAAAAAGTGTTCCCAATGACCTGAGGATTTTTTTTGTCTATAGAAAAAAAGTGTCCTCAGGGACCTGAGGATTTTTTTTCTATAGAAAAAAAGTGTCCTCAGGGACCTGAGGATTTTTTTTCTATAGAAAAAAAGTGTCCTCAGGGACCTGAGGATTTTTTTCTATAGAAAAAAATTACCTCAGGGACCTGAACATTTTTTTTCTATAGAAAAAAGTGTCCTCAGGGACCTGAGGAATTTTTTTCTATAGAAAAAAGTGTCCTCAGGGACCTGAGGAATTTTTTTCTATAGAAAAAAGTGTCCTCAGGGACCTGAGGAATTTTTTTCTATAGAAAAAAAGTGTCCTCAAACATGTAACTGAGGTCTGATGAATTTTTTTCTATAGAAAAAAGTGTCCTCAGGGACCTGAGGAATTTTTTTCTATAGAAAAAAGTGTTTTTTTCCTCAGGGACCTGAGGAATTTTTTTCTATAGAAAAAAGTGTCCTCAGGGACCTGAGGAATTTTTTTCTATAGAAAAAAAGTGTCCTCAGGGACCTGAGGAATTTTTTTCTATAGAAAAAAGTGTCCTCAGGGACCTGAGGAATTTTTTCTATAGAAAAAAGTGTCCTCAGGGACCTGAGGAATTTTTTTCTATAGAAAAAAGTGTCCTCAGGGACCTGAGGAATTTTTTTCTATAGCAAAAAAGTGTCCTCAGGGACCTGAGGAATTTTTTTCTATAGAAAAAAGTGTCCTCAGGGACCTGAGGAATTTTTTTCTATAGAAAAAAGTGTCCTCAGGGACCTGAGGAATTTTTTTCTATAGAAAAAAGTGTCCTCAGGGACCTGAGAAATTTTTTTCTATAGCAAAAAGTGTCCTCAGGGACCTGAGGAATTTTTTTCTATAGAAAAAAGTGTCCTCAGAGACCTGAGGAATTTGTTTTTTCTACAGAAAAAAGTATCCTCAGGACCTGAAGAATTTTTTTCTATAGCAAAAAAGTGTCCTCAGGGACCTGAGGAATTTTTTTCTTTAGAAAAAAGTGTTCTCGGGGTTTAATTGGATTTTTTGAAAACATTTTAAGAAATTTTTGTCTGTATTTTTTATTTTTTAGCAACCTCTAACTTCCCATTATTTTTCTACCTGACAAAACTTGCAAGTATCTCTCTTCGAGTATGACAACATTATTTGCCATTTGTAATGCCATAATTCTGCCCATTAGATTCTCAACTCTACACGCAATTAAACACAAATGACGTTGGCCTTGTTTATCCTTTAAGCGCGATGGTAGGACAGCAACTTCATCTTGGAGCCACATTTAGGCTCTATAAATCCGCCATTTGACTTGGAAATAATATTGCAAATACAAATAATACCTGGCGACCGATGATGCCATGCCGAAAACTTTGTCCTCGCTCGCGTTCTCCCTCACGCTGGCCGAACTTTGAGCGTGCGTTACAACGGAAACATTGCCAAAAATAATGTGTTTGAGCCAGAAATTTGTCGCTTGGCTCGTTCTATTCGCTCGCATCCGTTTCCATATTTCCTCCATCTTTTTTGGACTCTGGGCCGGGGTGGTGGAATTTTTCCAAACACAAAAAATTTATTACTCACAAAATATCACCTGTGCGTCGGTACTTATTTAGCGTTCGCAACAAATTTTGTCGTTGTAAATTTTAATATTTTGTTGTAGTTGTTGTTGTTGCTGCTGCTGAAAACTAAAGTTTCTGCGGATGTATGGCTGTTGAGCTTGTTTCTGTTCTGTTATTGGCGCAGTGTTGCGTTACCATAAATTTATAAATAAATAGATGTTATATATGTCGTGTATGTCTGTGTGTGTGTGTGTGTTTGAATATAGTTGGATGATTATAACGAAAATTAATGAGACATTAGTTTTTGCTTGGTTTACAAAAGGGATTGGCAGGATTACTGCTGGATGGGTTATATTTCAACCTTGAAAAAATCTAAAAATCTGAAAAAAATGTTTTAAAAAATCCACGCCTAATTGTAGACCTTAGAAAAATATGTTTAAAAAATCCACGCCTAATTGTAGACCCTAGAAAAATATGTTATAAAAAATCCACGCCTAATTGTAGACCCTAGAAAACTATGTTTAAAAAATCTACGCCTAATTGTAGACCCTAGAATACTATGTTTAAAAAATCCACGCCTTATTGTAGACCCTAGAAAACTATGTTTAAAAAATCCACGCCTACTTGTAGACCCTAGAAAAATATATTTAAAAAATCCACGCCTAATTGTAGACCCTACAGAAATATGTTTAACAAATCCACGCCTAACTGTAGACCCTAGAAAAATATGTTTAAAAAATCCCCGCCTAATTGTAGACCCTAGAAAAATATGTTTAAAAAATCCACGCCTAATTGTAGACCCTAGAAAAATATGTTTAAAAAATCCACGCCTAATTGTAGACCCTAGAAAAATATGTTTAAAAAATCCACGCCTAATTGTAGACACTAGAAAAATATGTTTAAAAAATCCACGCCTAATTGTAGACACTAGAAAAATATGTTTAAAAAATCCACGCCTAATTGTAGACACTAGAAAAATATGTTTAAAAAATCCACGCCTAATTGTAGACCCTAGAAAAATATGTTTAAAAAATCCACGCCTAATTGTAGATCCTAGAAAAATATGTTTAAAAAATCCACGCCTAATTGTAGACCCTAGAAAAAGATGTTTAAAAAATCCTAATTGTAGACCCTAGAAAAATATGTTTAAAAAATCCACGCCTAATTGTAGACCCTAGAAAAATATGTTTAAAAAATCCACGCCTAATTGTAGACCCTAGAAAAATATGTTTAAAAAATCCACGCCTAATTGTAGACCCTAGAAAAATATGTTTAAAAAATCCACGCCTAATTGTAGACACTAGAAAAATATGTTTAAAAAATCCACGCCTAATTGTAGACCCTAGAAAAATATGTTTAAAAAATCCACGCCTAATTGTAGACCCTAGAAAAATATGTTTAAAAAATCCACGCCTAATTGTAGACCCTAGAAAAATATGTTTAAAAAATCCACGCCTAATTGTAGACCCTAGAAAAATATGTTTAAAAAATCCACGCCTAATTGTAGACCCTAGAAAAATATGTTTAAAAAATCCACGCCTAATTGTAGACCCTAGAAAAATATGTTTAAAAAATCCACGCCTAATTGTAGACCCTAGAAAAATATGTTTAAAAAATCCACGCCTAATTGTAGACCCTAGAAAAATATGTTTAAAAAATCCACGCCTAATTGTAGACCCTAGAAAAATATGTTTAAAAAATCCACGCCTAATTGTAGACCCTAGAAAAATATGTTTAAAAAATCCACTCCGAAGTCTAGACCCTAGAAAAATCTGTTAAAAAATCCACGCCTAATTGTAGACCCTAGAAAAATATGTTTAAAAAATCCACGCCTAATTGTAGACCCTAGAAAAATATGTTTAAAAAATCCACGCCTAATTGTAGACCCTAGAAAAATATGTTTAAAAAATCCACGCCTAATTGTAGACCCTAGAAAAATATGTTTAAAAAATCCACGCCTAATTGTAGACCCTAGAAAAATATGTTTAAAAAATCCACGCCTAATTGTAGACCCTAGAAAAATATGTTTAAAAAATCCACGCCTAATTGTAGACCCTAGAAAAATATGTTTAAAAAATCCACGCCTAATTGTAGACCCTAGAAAAATATGTTTAAAAAATCCACGCCTAATTGTAGACCCTAGAAAAATATGTTTAAAAAATCCACGCCTAATTGTAGACCCTAGAAAAATATGTTTAAAAAATCCACGCCTAATTGTAGACCCTAGAAAAATATGTTTAAAAAATCCACGCCTAATTGTAGACCCTAGAAAAATATGTTTAAAAAATCCACGCCTAATTGTAGACCCTAGAAAAATATGTTTAAAAAATCCACGCCTAATTGTAGACCCTAGAAAAATATGTTTAAAAAATCCACGCCTAATTGTAGACCCTAGAAAAATATGTTTAAAAAATCCACGCCTAATTGTAGACCCTAGAAAAATATGTTTAAAAAATCCACGCCTAATTGTAGACCCTAGAAAAATATGTTTAAAAAATCCACGCCTAATTGTAGACCCTAGAAAAATATGTTTAAAAAAATCCACGTCTCAAAGTAGACCCTAAAAAATCAATTAAAAAATCCACGCCTAATTGTAGACCCTAGAAAAATATGTTTAAAAAATCCACGCCTAAATGTAGACCCTAGAAAAATATGTTTAAAAAATCCACGCCTAATTGTAGACCCTAGAAAAATATGTTTAAAAAATCCACGCCTAATTGTAGACCCTAGAAAAATATGTTTAAAAAATCCACGCCTAATTGTAGACCCTAGAAAAATATGTTTAAAAAATCCACGCCCAATTGTGGACCCTAGAAAAATATGTTTAAAAAATCCACGCCTAATTGTAGACCCTAGAAAAATATGTTTAAAAAATCCACGCCTAATTGTAGACCCTAGAAAAATATGTTTAAAAAATCCACGCCTAATTCTAGACCCTAGAAAAATATTTTTAAAAAATCCACGCCTAATTGTAGACCCTAGAAAAATATGTTTAAAAAATCCACGCCTAATTCTAGACCCTAGAAAAATATTTTTAAAAAATCCACGCCTAATTGTAGGCAATGAAAAATATGTTTAAAAAATCCACGCCTAATTGTAGACCCTAGAAAAATATGTTTAAAAAATCCACGCCTAATTGTAGACCCTAGAAAAATATGTTTAAAAAATCCACGCCTAATTGTAGACCCCAGAAAAATATGTTTAAAAAATCCACGCCTAATTGTAGACTCTTGAAAAAATTTGCTTAAAAAATCCACGCCTAATTGTAGACCCTAGAAAAATATGTTTAAAAATCCACGCCTAATTGTAGACCCTAGAAAAATATGTTTAAAAAATCCACGCCTAATTGTAGACCCTAGAAAAATATGTTTAAAAAATCCACGCCTAATTGTAGACCCCAGAAAAATATGTTTAAAAAATCCACGCCTAATTGTAGACTCTTGAAAAAATTTGCTTAAAAAATCCACGCCTAATTGTAGACCCTAGAAAAATATGTTTAAAAAATCCACGCCTAATTCTAGACCCTAAAAAAATATGTTTAAAAAAATCCACGCCTAAGGATATACCCTGAAAAAATCTTCAGCAATACATTTTCTTTTTACCTTTTTTTGCTAAATTAGCAATAAAAGAGCATAGAATAGCATCGAAAAGAGAACTGGCCTCATAAAATAAGCTTGATTAAATGTAATTAGCGCAATTAAGTAGAACTAAGCCTAAACTAATTGCAATTAAACAACCCTTTGCCCTTTACCCCACATGCGGGGTGTCACCAAAATAAAAAAAAAATACGAACCCAACAACACGATATGCCTATTTACACAGGATGCTCATTTCATTTCCTTTTCGAAGACAAAAAACTACACGGATATTCCTTGAAATTTATATGCATTTTTTTGTTTTGTTGGAATCCATTCCAAGTGGCTGATGGGTCGTCCACCTCCTTGATAGCTATAACACGCCCCTATATTTAACTAAACAAAATATTTAAACGACAAAAACACATTTTCAACGCCAACAAAGACACGCATTTTTGTCATAAAATTCGTGGAGGACAATAACAGGAACAACACAGAAAAAAACAGATCTGGAACGGATATAAGCGGTAAAGGGTTAGATCATCCGCCATCCAGGCATATTTCCGTTTGTGTAAACACACATTAAGATTTGTACGTGTAACTGCATTCATTCCACGCCAGCAGCAGCCTTTACCTACCCCTCGCAAATGGGTCAGGGCGGCCAGCATCCTGGCTGGCTCACCACCCAACCTCATTTGTGTACCGTTTACCGTCACATTGTCAAATTCGTTGGTAATGTTTAATAAACGGATCCAGCCCTCGTTTTTCAAAGATTTGTTTGTGAAATGCCAAAAAAATTATCACCGTTTTTTTATTTGACAGTTACGGCCGGCCGGAAAAAGGTAAATTTTATGGATGGAAATTGTATTAATCCTTTTTCAGGACATTTCCTATTTTTTCATCGTGTTTTTTTTCAAACAAATCTTCTGTTATCTTCCAATTTCGGCCGGTGGTGGTTAAAATTGCCTTGTAAATAAATTTTGAAATGATGATGGTCACATATTTTAATTGTCATTTGGCGAACAGTCCCGACACTGGATTAACAATATTTACCATACACGAATTATTGTCTATTCCAAATGGCATTTTTTCCTATATTTTTGGAAAAAAAAAACTTTTGTCCTTAGACATGACATAAATAAAGGCTTAAAATAAACACGTGTTATATTGTGCGGAATTTACCATGAAAATTAAAAAAAGTTAATCAAAATAGGTGGGGATATTTTTGAAGTATTTTTCTAAGGCCTATCCTTAGGCATTATTTTTAAAAATATTTTTCAGGGCATATCTTTAGGCATGGACTTTGTAAAAATATTTTTCAGGGCATATCTTTAGGCGTGGATTTTTTAAACATATTTTTCTAGGGTCTACAATTAGGCGTGGATTTTTTAAACGTATTTTTCTAGGGTCTACAATTAGGCGTGGATTTTTTAAACATATTTTTCTAGGGTCTACAATTAGGCGTGGATTTGTTTAAACATATTTTTATAGGGTCTGCGTGAATTTTTTAAACCCTTTTTTACTAGGGTCTACAATTAGGCGTGGATTTTTTAAACATATTTTTCTAGGGTCTACAATTAAGCGTAGATTTTTTAAAAATATTTTTCTATGGTCTACAATTAGGCGGGAATTTTTTTAAACATATTTTTCTGGGGTCTACAATTAGACGTGGATTTTTTAAACATATTTTTCTAAGGGTCTACAATTAGACGTGGATTTTTTAAACATATTTTTCATTGCTTACAATTAGACGTGGATTTTTTAAACATATTTTTCTAGGGTCTACAATTAGGCGTGGATTTTTTAAAAATATTTTTCTAGGGTATACAATTAGGCGGGAATTTTTTTAAACATATTTTTCTGGGGTCTACAATTAGGCGTGGACTTTTTAAACATATTTTTCTAGGGTCTACAATTAGGCGTGGATTTTTTTAAACACATATTTCTAGGTTCTACAATTAGGCGTGGATTTTTTAAACATATTTTTCTAGGGTCTACAATTAGGCATATAATATAAGAGGTTAAAATAAACACGTGTTATATTGTGCGGAATTTACCATGAAAATTAAAAAAATGGTCTATCCTTAAGCATTATTATTAAAACTATTTTTCAGGGCATATCCTTAGGCGTGGATTTTTTTAAACATATTTTTCTAGGGTCTACAATTAGGCGTGGATTTTTTAAACATTTTTTTCTAGGGTCTACAATTAGGCGTGGATTTTTTAAACATATTTTTCTAGGGTCTACAATTAGGCGTGGATTTTTTAAACATTTTTTTCTAGGGTCTACAATTAGGCGTGGATTTTTTAAACATATTTTTCTAGGGTCTACAATTAGGCGTGGATTTTTTAAACACATTTTTCTATTTTTTAAACATATTTTTCTAGGGTCTACAATTAGGCATTGATTTTGTTACTGCTGTGGTTTTTGTAACAAATGTCCTCCACCAGATTACATTATTAATGTCCATTATGTATCCTCTAGTTTCCTTCCATGCATATGAAACGTGGACGACAGTGGACCCAGCCACCACATATCAGAAAAAGATGAAAAACAAAAAACCATAATTGTTTTAAAAGCGTGTACAGGGAAAATGAGAACAGCAGTTTTTTGATTCGGCAAAAAAACACTTTTTTTAAATAAAAGATATGATGAGCAGAAACAAACATGCACAGAAATACGCTATATTTTTCTATGCGAGTAATGAATATTATTTAAGCATAATTACAAATAAGAGTCAGGCACACAAAATTACACACACACACACATGCAGCCATATGTAAAGGATTTTTTTCTCCTATGAAGGACATGTTTTTTACTTCGTATGAGATCTACAAAAGCTAAGAGGATAAAAAATTAGGCACACAAAATAATACCCCTACATGTTTTGTAGAAAAATTTAGCGTCAGGTCCCACCTGAGGTCTGTAATAGAAAAAATTATATGTATAGAAAAAATTAGCGTCAGGTCTCCTAAGGTCTGTTTTTCTATAGACAAATTTAGCGTCAGGTCCCATCTGAGGTCTGTTTTTCTATAGAAAAATTTAGCGTCAGGCCCAGCCTGAGGTCTGTTGTTCTATGGAAAAATTTAGCGTCAGGTCTCCTGAGGTCTGTTTTTCTATAGAAAAAATTCCTCAGGTCTTCTGTGACAGCCTGTAGCGTATCGGTCCATTATTTTGTCAACTTAAGCCATTTCGCTTTTCTATTCTGATTTTTTTTCTATTTTTTCCTCTGTCTCCTTTGCTTCCTTTCATGGGAATCCGAATATGAATTATATTACACATACGATTACCCGGAGTACTTTATTTTAGTTTAGATAAAAAGCTTGTATAATTTATGTGATTAAAACACACTCACACACACACATCCACACTCACTGCATCATAAATTTCCATTAAAATAAAAATTCCGAGAAGTCCCTGAAATGTTCGCATCAAAGTAAATATTTTTAATAAAAATATATTTTTTGAGGTTTTTCAATTAATTTGTGGCTTTCAATGCAGTCGGCAGCAGTAGTTGTTGGCCCTGGGTCATAATCGAATCAACAATTCTGGGTTATTGAATTAAAAACCGAACAACCACACAATCACACACATACCTACAGAGGTATCAACAGGGTAGACAAATGATTTTTCTGTATTCAGCTCTGTAAGTACCCCTCCTTCTCCCCCAAAAAGGGAAGCCACAGAATGCAGTATTTATGTGTGTGTGTGCAGGTCCTTTGGCCCTGTAATAATAGCCATTCTGAATGAGCACTGTTCCAATTTTGTTTTCTGTGCAAATCCAATTTTGTTTTGTTGTAATCGTCCGCTTGGCAATCCAATTCGTTTTTCACAAATTTCAACTAATTTCCATTTCAATTAACTTTCAAAATGTAATTTAAAACATTAACAAAATTGAGTGGGAAGTGGGAAGAGAGGGAGCCCAACCGAACCAAACCACATCGAATAAATCCCAACCAAATGCTGGTGGCCAGGTTTTCTCCAAAAACACCCAACCATGGAGTGCATCATTCAAAGCTAATAAAATATATGAGAATGTTTAATAACAACAGGTAAACCTCCTACCAGCCGAGGACCGGAGAGGACCACCTCCACCCCGGTACATGTAACCACTTTTTGGTAATATTCATTATTACAAAAGGTTTTGCCGAAAATTTGACTCGTTCACATCAACATCACCATTATCATCATCATCACCATACTTTGGTTCATCCTTTCCTTACGACCGCCATTACCACCCGGACAATGGTATAAACGAATCATCATTCACTTGGTTGAATTTTCAGTAACAATCACACAAGGCCGCACTCAATTCAGTAACAGATGGAAGATAAAAACGAGGGAAGGTTAGGAACATATTTTCCTAAAAAACACCCAGAAGATCTGAGGATTTTTTCTATGGAAAAACAGACCTCAGGAGACCTGACGAATTTTTTTCTATAGAAAAAATGTCTGCTCAGGAACCTAAGGAATTTTTTTCTATAAAAAAACCGACCTCAGGAGGCCTGAGGAATTTTTTTTCTATAGAAAAAAGACCTCAGGAGACCTGAAGAATTTTTTTCTATAGAAAAAAAAGACCTCAGGAGACCTGACGAATTTTTTTCTATGGAAAAAAGACCTCAGGAGACCTGACGAATTTTTTTCTATGGAAAAAAGACCTCAGGAGACCTGACGAATTTTTTTCTATAGAAAAACAGACCTCAGGAGACCTGAGGAATTTTTTTCTATAGAAAAACAGACCTCAGGAGACCTGAGGAATTTTTTTCTATAGAAAAACAGACCTCAGGAGACCTGAGGAATTTTTTTCTATAGAAAAACAGACCTCAGGAGACCTGAGGAATTTTTTTCTATAGAAAAGCAGACCTCAGGAGTCCTGAGGAATTTTTTTCTATAGGAAAACAGACCTTAGGAGACCTGACGAATTTTTTTCTATAGATAAAAAAGACCTCAGGAGACCTGACGATTTTTTTTCTATAGAAAAAAAGACCTCAGGAGACCTGACGAATTTTTTTCTATAGAAAAAAAGACCTCAGGAGACCTGACGAATTTTTTTCTATAGAAAAAAAGACCTCAGGAGACCTGACGAATTTTTTTCTATAGAAAAAAAGACCTCAGGAGACCTGACGAATTTTTTTCTATAGAAAAAAAGACCTCAGGAGACCTGACGAATTTTTTTCTATAGAAAAAAAGACCTCAGTGGAACTGACGCCTAATTGTAGACCCTAGAAAATATTTGAAAAAAAATCTCTATGGCCTGCTCAACCCATCCTCGTATATTTCTTGATATTCCACTTGTCTATCTTGTTGTTTAATTACGAGAAATACCTGCATAACATATTTGCCCGGCTATTCTCCGCCATCGAAGTGGTGGTGTTTGTTGTTGCTGGCTTGTAAAATGGCCTTTGGCAGTTTTTAATTTTTGTTAACCAAAATTGTTCCCAGTCAACACACAGTCGAAATAGTCATTAAGTCAGATACAGAGATTTGCTAATATTCGCCATAACATCAGGATTTTCAATCTGCAGTCAGACAGTCAGCGAAATTCGCAACTGGCGTCTCTCGCCTTCAATGGGGAAATACTGTGTCCAACAACGTCATCGTCATTATTATCATTGGGTGATTGCAGGGCACCTTTTTGTGCAGGTTCCCCTCTTCCTTTCTTTCTCCCTGAAGTAATGGACCATTTAGTGAAAATTCCTATTCGGATGATTATTATGATTTTTATTAGTTCGGGTCTGTTAACTAAATTTCGGATTGTTTGTAATTGATTTTGGTGTTTAATTGCCATTTTAGTTGGTATTTGATTTTCGTGCATACTTTTAGGCGAACTTCGTTCCTTCAGTAAAAAATTATGTATGTTCGTTGCATACTTTTAGGCGTCAATTGCAAATCATATGATTCTGAGATGAGATTTAAAGGCGTGACCATTTACTGTCACCATTTCAAAAAGAAAGGACATCTACCACATCGAAAGCAAAAAAAATCTTGTTATCCTGATACACTAAGCACATCAGCCAGGACAAAAGTAAGAATGAAAAAAAGAACCCGGACAGAAGAAAAAAAACTGGACTAAAGTAAAACTGTACAGAAAACATGTTCTCTTGAATTGTACTAATTTCGTATTGAGGCTGGACGGACATGTGTCTGCAATGCAAATTTGCGGCTACTGCTAACAAATGTCCTGTACCCCCCACCCATTGTTGAACTAGAGGAGTGGAGGAAGGGTTTTTTTCTGCAAAAAAAGCAATGACAGAAAACAACTCTACTCTTTTTTTCTAGATTTACTTTTATGTCCTGTTTCGCATATTAAGCAGAAAACAGGATAATAATTTATTTAAAAAAAATCGGAGAAAAAAACCTTCCTTCGCCATGTCATTTGACAGCCCTTGTAAGTATTCATATGACTACATTTAATTTTTATTAAGCTTGAAATTAGAAAACTATGAAAATTAGAAATGTGTGGTGCATACTTTTAGGGAGCTATAGAAAACATATATAAAAACCTTCAGAAGGGTCCTAGGATTTTTTTCTATAGAAAAACAGACCTCAGGTGGGACCTGACGCTAAATTTTTCTATAGAAAAACAGACCTCAGGTGGGACCTGACGCTAAATTTTTCTATAGAAAAACAGACCTCAGGTGGGACCTGACGCTAAATTTTTCTATAGAAAAACAGACCTCAGGATACCTGACGTGAATTTTTCTATAGAAAAACAGACCTCAGGATACCTGACGTGAATTTTTCTATAGAAAAACAGACCTCAGGAGACCTGACGTGAATTTTTCTATAGAAAAACAGACCTCAGGAGACCTGACGTGAATTTTTCTATAGAAAAACAGACCTCAGGAGACCTGACGTGAATTTTTCTATAGAAAAACAGACCTCAGGAGACCTGACGTGAATTTTTCTATAGAAAAACAGACCTCAGGAGACCTGAGGTAAATTTTTCTATAGAAAAACACAACTCAGGTGACCTGGGGAATTTTTTGCTATAGAAAAACAGACCTGAGGATTTTTTTTTCTACAGAAAAACAGACCTCAGGAGTCCTGAGGAATTTTTTTCTATAGAAAAACAAACCTCAGGAGTCCTGAAGAATCTTTTTCTATATAAAAACAGACCTCAGGAGTCCTGAGGAATTTATTTCTATAGAAAAACAGACCTTAGGGGACCTGAGGAAAATTTTTCTATAAAAAAACAGACCTCAGGAGACCAGAGGATTTTTTTTCTATAGAAAAACAGACCTCAGGAGACCAGAGGATTTTTTTCTATAGAAAAACAGACCTCAGGAGGCCTGAGGAAATTTTTTCTATAGAAAAATAGTCTTCGGGAGACCTGAGGATTTTTTTCTATACGCCTCGGGATAGACTCTGAAAAAATATTTTTAAAAAATTTTCGCCTAATTGTATACAATGAAAAATATGTGTAGAATATCCATCTCCCTTTGCTTACCTTTTGTCACAATTTGTCTTCTTCTTTTTTTAAGAAAAACTTTGTCAACAATTTGTCAAAGAATTTTATTTCGAAAATAACTCTTCTCTTGAATGGGTTTTGTTTTCTGTTCAAGTTTGAAATTTTTTGGCAAGACAACATTGGCAAAAAATCTCCAATCTCCCCACTACCGATTCAGGCAGTCAGTCAGCTCCTCAAAGGATTCGAATGCAGAAAAAACAAGAACAACAACAAAACTAATGATGGCAAAACCGAGAAAGGATTTAATGACACATTAAGATTTTTATTACCAACCAAAAAATAAAAAAAAAACAACAACAAATCCTTTGCCGGATTGTTGCCTCCTTGCTGGGCCACCATATTCAAATTCGGAACATTACTTAGTTTTTGGCTTTCGTTAACAAATCCATTGTCTATATAAATTTTAGCTGAAAGATGATGACAGGCCTCGTGATGACGGAGATGACGAAGATGACTGCTGATTGTGATAATGGCAATACAGCCATTGGGGGGAGGAGGAGATGGAACTCTCCTTCCCCTCCAAAAAAATTGCCAGCAAAGCACTTCATCATCTTGTTGCAGTCAGTTTGGCATCTTGGGTCCATCACCATCGGTTGGTCGGTTTGGCTGGTGGCAATACATTTTTCGCTGTGCAAATGTCATTTTTTCTGTCATCCATGTTATAAAATGACATTTATTTCCTCCACTTCTTCTTCTTCCTCCTCCAAGGCAAGGCATCTATCTGCTTGCTCAGTTGTGGGAAAATCTTTATTTTTTGGAAACAATTCAATGGGCGTTCCTTATTATTACCATTCAAGGTGTATTTTTGCGGTGGCAAAGATTCAAATGAAATCCTACAACGGCATTTTGGAGGTGGATACCACCTCCAAATGACAGCAACTCTTTCAGGATTTGTGGTATTCGGCAATGGTTGGCTGGTTGGTTGGTTGGTTGGTTGGGTGTAATTAAATTAATTTGTTGCAAATATTTTCTTGTGACACATTAACATTCATTAGATTAACATAAGGATGAAATAGGATGTTCCATTAAAATTCCAAAGAACAAACAGAAGACGAAGAAGAAAGGGAGAAATATTTTTCCTCATTCCTACTCACCTGAGAAAGGGAAGAGATAACTCAGAATGGCCTGGGGATTTTTTTTAAATAAATATGACATCTCATGATCTTTTATAAAAAAATGTACCCAAAAGACCCATAAAATGAGGTCCTGGAGGTTTGCGATGTTCCACAAAAATGTTCTCCAGGATGTTGGCAACAATGTTGCTGACCAGCAGCTTCAGCCCAAGAAAATTGGGGGAACAAAAAATTCTGGTCGAATTTCCTTACTCATTCTATATAATCGTTTTTTATGCCCAAAATTGTTTTCCACATTTAGGTGGTATATATGAGCACAACAGATATCTTGTGTTTGGAGACCCCTAGTGAAATTTGCCGAGGAACCTAGTTCCCATTGACATGGACCCCAAAAACAGAACTTTTGGGGGAGTATTGTGACCATTTTGGACGAAGTGAGATTTTTTGCAGCATTTTAATATATTTTTTTAAAAGAGATCCAAAAAGACCCATACAACGAGATCCTAGAGGTTTACGATGTTCCACAAACATGTTCGCCGGAATGTTGGCAACATTATTCCCGACCACATCCTGAAGCCAATTACCAATGATACCATGGAAAGTGGCTGGACAACATTTTTGGTCGGGTTTCCTTTCTTCATTGTATATAATCGTTTTTTATGCCCAAAATTGCTATCCACATATAGGTGGTATATATGAGTCCAATAGATTTCTTGTGTTTGGGGACCCATAGTGAAATTTTATGAGGAATGTTCTTCTCCTTGACATCGACCCCGAAAAATTGAGTTTAGGAGGAGTATTGTTGCAATTTTGAACGAAGTGCGCCTTTGTAGACCTTTTTAATATATGTTTTTTAAATGAGGTCCAAAAAGACCCATACAACGGGATCCTAGAGGTTTACGATGTTCCACAAACATGTTCGCCGGAATGTTGGCAACATTATTCCCGACCACATCCTGGAGCCAATTACCAATGATTCCATGGAAAGTGGCTGGATAACATTTTTGGTCGGGTTTCCTTTCTTCATCGTATATAATCGTTTTTTATGCCCAAAATTGAAATCCACATATAGGTGGTGTATATGAGTCCAACAGATTTCTTGTGTTTGGGGACCCATAGTGGAATTTAATGAGGAATGTAATTCTCCTTGACATTGACCCCGAAAAATTGAGTTTAGGAGGAGTATTGTTGCAATTTTGAACGAAGTGCGCCTTTGTAGAACTTTTTAATATATTTTTTTAAATGAGGTCCAAAAATACCCATAAAATGGTATCCTAGAGGTTTACAACGTTCCACAAAAATATTCCTCGGAATGTTGGCAACATTATTCCCGACCACATCCCGGAGCCAATTACCAAGGATTCCATAGTAATTGGCTGGTCAACATTTTTGGTCGGGTTTTCTTCCTCATTCTATATAATCGTTTTTTATGCCCAAAATTTATGTCCACATTTCGAGGATGAATATTAGTCCAGCGGATTTCTTGTGTTTGGGGACCCATAGTGAAATTTGACGAGGAATGTAGATCCCTTTGACATCGACCCCAAAAAATTAAGCTCTGGGTGAGAATTCTCACGGTTTTAGTAGAAGTGCGACTTTATGTACCTTTTTAATATATTTTTCAAAAAAGTACACAAGAGACCCATAGAATGAAGTCTTAGAGGGTTACAATGTTCCGCAAAAATATTCCTCGGAATGTTAACAACAATAGTGCAGACCACAACCAGTAGCCGAACTCGAAGGGTCACATGAAAATAGGATGAAACCCCATTTTGGTCGATTGTCATTACCTATTGAAATTATTTTGTAGGTCTAAAATTACTATCTAAATTTAGATGGTATATATTAATCCTACAAATTTATGTTCTATAGGGACCCATAGTAAAATTTTCCGAGGAAAATATTTTCCATTGACCTCGACCCTTAATAATTGTGTTTTGCGGGGAAATTTTCGCCTTTTTGAAGGACGTATAGAAATAATATACTTTTTTAATAGTTTTTTTTCGAAAAAAAAAGTACGAAGAAGAAGCCTATAATGAGGTCCTAGAGGTTTACAATGTTCCGCAAAAATATTCCTCGGAATGTTAACAACCTTATTGCCGACCACAACCCGGAGCCAAAGTCAAAGGAACCCGAGGAAATTGGATGCAACACCATTTTGGTCGATTTTCATTACCTATTGATATTATTGAGTAGGCCTAAAATTACTATCTAAATTTTGATGGTATATATTAATCCTACAAATTTATGTTCTACAGGGACCCAGAGTGAAATTTTCCGAGGAATGTATTTCCCATTGACATCGACCTTAAAAAATGAAGTTAAGGTGAAGAATTCCCGCCTTTATTAAAAAAGTATAGAAATAATCGACTATTTTAATCATTTTCCGAAAAAAACTACTTAAAAGAAGCCTATAATGAGACCCTAGAGGTTTACTATGTTCCGCAAAAATATTCTACTGAATGTTGGCAACAATATTGCTGACTACAACCTAGAGCAAAATCGAAGGATCTCAAGGAAATTGGGAGAGATTTCTAGGATATATATTGTTCCAAGATATTTCTAGGATATATATTGGTCCAAGATATTTCTTTGGCCTCGACCCTTGGGGGAGAATTCCTGCCTTTTTGGAAGAAGTAAAGAAATATTCGACTTTACTAATTTTCCGAAAAAAGTACTAAAAAGAACCCTATAATGACGTCTTAGCGGTTTACAATGTTCCGTAAAAATATTCCTCGGAATGTTGGCAACAATATTGCTGACCACAAACCGGATCCAAATCGAAGGATCCCAAGGAAATTGGGTGAAAATAATGTTTAGTCCAGGTTTCTTGGCACACCAATGTAAATACATTGTTTAAGTCCGAAGTCCCCATTTCTATATATATTGGTCCAACAGATTCCTTGTGTTTGAAGACCCATAGTGAAATTTGACGAGGAATGTAGTTCCCTTTGAGATTATCCGCAAAAAAATAAAGTTCTGTGGGAGAATTCCCGCCTTTTTGAAAGAAATAATCGATTTTTTAATATTTTTCCGAAAAAAGTGCTCAAAAGACCCATATAATGAGGTCCTTCAGGTTTACAATGTTCCGCAAAAATATTCCTCGGAATGTTAGCAATAATATTGCTGACCACAACCCGGAGCTAAAGTCAAAGGATCCCGAGGAAATTGGGGGAAAATCATTTTTAGTCCAGGTTTCTTGGCACACCAATGTAAATTCTTTGTTTAAGTCCGCATTCCCTACACCGATTTCTTGTATATATATATATATTGGTCCAAGAGATTTCTTGTATTTGGAGACCCATAGTGAAATTTTCCGAGGAATATACTTCCCTTTGAAATCGAGCCCATAAAATGAGGTTTTAATAGAGATTTTGTATCGTTTCCGAAAATGTAATTAATAAACTATTTTTTTTCATATTTTGTTGCATACTTTTAGGCGTTTCTTAGAATTTATTTTTCAATTTTTTTATTTGGTCAATGACTTTCTGATTTTCTTTTAATTTAGTCCCCAGGGAAAAAGAATGTCAGAGGCTTTCATTGTCCTCCTTAGCCGAATGACTTTTCAATGTCCACCTCTTGACTTTGTTTTTCTTTGCCATAAATTTCACTTTTGTTATGTCCTTTATAATTTTATTTAACTCTTTTTCTTCTCCTTATTGTTGTTGTTATTATTTCTTTTTTTTCTAGTTTGACATTGGTTTTTGATTTCTACGTTTGCCAGGTTTTCTCCATTATTTTACGCCATTTCATTTTCCATTAATTAATTAATTTATGAACAGAAAATATCCACCTCTTTTTTCCGAACATTTATTTAAGTTGTCGGCATGGCTACCTTACCGTCGTCTAATGAAAAACGACAAGTCACCTGACAGAATTATGCAAAAGAAGACAAAGTTCTAGAAAAAAATAAATATGGAGCATATTTTTTCTATTTGTGGCAAAAGTCGTTATGAAAGTTTTTGATCGTCCGACCGACTGCGTACGAAAGTGGTGGGGAGAGGTGAGGGATGAGTATTTCATATTTTTATAATAATAAATATAATTAAAGGGAATACAGGTTAGCTACAGTTGGACTTCAATAATGCTTTGAGAAATCAGCGAATCTGCTTATTTATTGATGTTCGGTGCATACTTTTAGGCACCCGGAATTTCAGTATATTTTTATAATAATGGAACTAGGTGAAGGGAATACTGGTTATGATCGTGGCTACAGTTGGTCATAATTAATACTTCGAGTAATCTAAGAATCTTATTATTTATCGATGTTCGGTGATACTTTTAGGTGCCATATATGAGTGACCATATGTTTTGTCGCAAAATAGCTAGCCCTGAGGATTTTAAAATCAAAAACTATTTTTAAAAATATTCCCTAAAGTCATTAGCCAATTTCCACGACCTGATTCCCTTCCCAAAATTTAGGGGTCAATATTGCATCCATTCTCCCAACGTTGTAGGGGTACTTCCGGTCATCATATTCTTTATAAGTTTATTGCTTCTATTACTTCTATAAACTTCATTTATATAATTAGGTATTAACTCCTTGTCCCTTAACCCTTCTCGAGCTACTGAAAAAGAAAATACAAATAACAGAAATCTTCCAATAATGGAACCACATCAGCAAATAGAACGCAGCAGACAAACAGAAACAGTCTGTGTAACAACCGCAGGTCTGTACAAGGAATCCCTGTGTTTTAAATAAATACCCAACCTCCCTCAACCCTCCTCTATCCCATTTGCAGATAAAGAAGGTTGGTTGTGTCCATTTCAGCACCTGGTCACAAAAAAAAAAACAGAACTTGGTGTGGTGTGACTATTTTTTTTTCTTTGGTTCACTGAGTCCGTCCGAAGAACAAACGCAGTGTGTAAATAATTTTTAATTGAAAATTATGTTCGTTTTTTTGTTCGTACTTTGTATCCCACTTCGGAATGACAGATTTATGGTAGAATGGTTGTATTCAGATGTCCAAATATTTTCGGATAATTTAAATTTATGTTAGAGGAAATCCGATAATTTTTTTCTAACGAAAAAAACACATCCCTTGAGGTCTGTTTTTCTATAGACAAAAATCCTCAGGTCCCCTGAGATATGTTTTTCCATAGAAAAAAATTCCGCAGATCCCCTGAAGTCTTTTTTCTATAGAAAAAAATCCCAGGTCTCCTGAGATCAGTTTTTTATAGAAAAATTTACCTGTTTTTCTATAGAAAAATTTATCGGTTTTTATATAGAAAAATTTACCTCAGGCCCCTGAGGTCTGTTTTTCTATAGAAAAATTTAGCGTCAGGTCCCACCTGAGGTCTGTTTTTCTATAGAAAAATTTAGCGTCAGGTCCCACCTGAGGTCTGCTTTTCTATAGACAAAATTTGGCGTCAGGTCCCACCTGAGGTCTGTTTTTCTATAGAAAAATTTAGCGTCAGGTCCCACCTGAGGTCTGTTTTTCTATAGAAAAATTTAGCCTCAGGTCCCACCTGAGGTCTGTTTTTCTATAGACAAAATTTGGCTCAGGTCTCCTGAGGCCCTTTTTTGTATAAAAAAATTTACCTAAGGTCCCCTGAGGTCTGTTTTTCTATAGAAAAATTTACGTCAGGTCTCCTGAGGTCTGTTTTTCTATAGAAAAATTTACGTCAGGTCTCCTGAGGTCTGTTTTTCTATAGAAAAATTTACGTCAGGTCTCCTGAGGTCTGTTTTTCTATAGAAAAATTTGCCTCAGTTCCCCTGAAGAATTTTTTTATTCTTAATATGAAAGGGCTTGCTTTTGTTGTCACCCATAATAACAAATAATTTCTATGACATTTGTTTTCATCCATCAACCGAATGACGATTATGATGGTATTCACCAAAAATTACTTGTTATACCAGGCGACTGGTGAATGGTACAGGTGGCCACCCTCGCCTCTCACCCTCCAGCAGCCTTCGAACAATAACACAAAGATTAAATAATTACAGCTTCAAGGAGAAATTAAACACTTACTATGAACGAGCAGGATTCCGCCGCTCATATATCGCCAGCTAGACCAACCAGCAGAAAAAACATATTTTTGCCAACAATCAAAGCTGCTGGAAAACAATAGAAAACGGCTTAAAAATCTAAACGACATCATTTAGATGATATGTTGCAGGTTAGGGGTAGAGGCTAGGGGCAACCTGGGCCAAAAAGGGCTAGAAAACAAATCATGACTTGCCATTTTAATAGTCGAGTTGTTGAGGTATTTGCAATTTGTTTCTGGTTGCTGATGATGCTGTGGCTGCCCCGTCATCACCATCACTGCTTTCACTTGATGTATTTTTGTGTGCGAGGTTTTCTTTATCCTTCCGCCTTCATTACACAGCCCAGCCAGTCAGTGCAAGCACCCACCCAGCCCCGTATAGCCTCAAAGGAGGTAATGGTTGGACAGAACTAAATGGTGCGGGTATTGTTTCATATTTCATCTACAAAGTAGGTGAAGTGCTGAAAAACAACATTTACCGAAGGACCTGCCAGACTTGCAGCTGCAGGAATATATGTAGCTGCCGAGCACATCCTCATCCACATTTATTGTATTTTTTCCATACATTTCAATACGGCGACGGACGCCTTGCTCAGCTCAAACACACACAGGAAAACCAAAGAGCGGGGAGAAACGACGACGAAGGCAGAATACTTAAGTTTCGTATGTATTTTTTCAATTGCATTCATATTTGCTCCTTGCTTAAGGGTCTCTTGCCGATTCTTCAGATGCCGCCTGAGACGGACCGAGAACAACCTGCCGACCGCCATGGCCCTCTATTGTATGGGGTAAAAGTGGTGGGGTGGTGGTTCATAGGTGTCGTTCACGTTTCTCAATTCCGGTTGCATTTATAGTAATTTTCCAAACCATAGTGCACGCGGAGCGGGGGGCACTTCTTTGTTCGAATGTTCTGAGCACCTATAGAATGAGCACCGTTTGTATGTTCGTTGAAGAAGAAAAATAAGAATCAGAAGAGGCGAAAAAAGAACTCAAGTGAGACCTTTGATTGTTATGTCAAGTGTAGAAAATTTCTTTTAAAAAACAATCGAAAAGAAAATTATAGAAAATTGTTTTGGAAAATAATAATAATAGCAACAACAATGACAGCAATCATAGGTAGATCCAAAGAATTGGAATTCTTTCTTTATGAATTTAAAGAAAAGGCCCAAGGATATTTTTCCACAGCAAAAAATACCTCAGGGGACCTGAGGAATTTTTTTCTATAGAAAAAAAGACCTCTGGGGACCTTAGGATTTTTTCTATAGAAAAACAGACCCCAAGTGACCTGAGGATTTTTTTCTATAGAAAAACAGACCTCAGGGGACCTGAGGAATTTTTTTCTATAGAAAAACAGACCTCAGGGGACCTGAGGAATTTTTTTCTATAGAAAAACAGACCTCAGGGGACCTGAGGAATTTTTTTCTATAGAAAAACAGACCTCAGGGGACCTGAGGAATTTTTTTTCTATAGAAAAACAGACCTCAGGGGACCTGAGGAATTTTTTTCTATAGAAAAACATACCTGAGGAATTTTTTCTATAGAAAAACAGACCTCAGGGGACCTGAGGAATTTTTTTCTATAGAAAAACAGACCTCAGGGGACCTGAGGAATTTTTTTCTATAGAAAAACAGACCTCAGGGGACCTGAGGAATTTTTTTCTATAGAAAAACAGACCTCAGGGGACCTGAGGAATTTTTTTCTATAGAAAAACAGACCTCAGGGGACCTGAGGAATTTTTTTCTTTAGAAAAACAGACCTCAGGGGACCTGAGGAATTTTTTTCTATAGAAAAACAGACCTCAGGGGACCTGAGGAATTTTTTTCTATAGAAAAACAGACCTCAGGGGACCTGAGGAATTTTTTTCTATAGAAAAACAGACCTCAGGAGATCTGAGGAATATTTTATTTTTGTTTTCCATGAGGAATATAGGAATATTGACAGTTTTTTTGGCTTTTAGCCCAACCCTCAATTTTTTTCGTAGCCCCACACCCCACAAGTTATTCGGAACATGTTTTACATATATCGAACAACGCTTTGCTGTTTCTGGTCGAGATAAAACACGTTCTAAGAGTGTTTTATTTTTACTTTTTGCTTTGATTTTCTTAGAATGTTTCGAAACCAGATTCATGTTTTTTGGTTGGACGAGGTAAAGCTGAGCTCGTCGACCATGCAACAGCAACAACAACAACAATGCGATTTCGAAAACAACCCAAATGGTTAACATGAAAAATGTCAGAGTATAAATCCCAGACTCCCAGTTGCAATAATAATTTTAACAGAGTACCCTTCCGAACATCCATCCCGCGAACATTATCATCATGTGCCGAATCCAACCTATGCGACACATATGGATGTTCTCGTTTTTTTAGATGGACAAAGGAGGAAAAAGCTGAAATAAATAGTAAAACACTCACTCGGCCACGATTTGTTAACAAGAAATAAAATCTAGAGGACAAAAATGACAACGCCAACAACAACAACAACTGCAAAAAATACAAGGCACCCAAGAGCAGCTTGCCATGCGGAATAGAATAAAAATGGTAACAAAACATCGAGAAGAAAAAACGGCTTGCGAAAAAAAAATCGCATACACATTTGCCTTTACATATTTAAAGCGTGCATTTACATAATGAAAGATGTATCAAATGGACAGTTAGATGGAAAGGGTAAACCATAAAAGGAGTGAGGGAAATTCCTAAACTCTCGGAGAATGATTTTTCCTATAGAAAATATACGGAGGTCCCTGAGAAACACTTCAGATTTTTTTAATTTGAGTGTAGAAGGTTTTAGTATTTAGCACAAATTTCTACAATACCTAGATTTAGGGCTTTTCGGTCAAAGGGAAAATTATTCTCCATCAAATTTCATTAGAGGTCAGCGATCAGAAGATCTAGATAGCTATTATTTATAACCTAGAAATATCGGTCGGAAGTAATAAAAAATCAAATGTTAAAGATTTTCTAATGCAAATTTCATTTATTTACGAGTTGAGGTCGAAATCTACCCTTGTATTCCATTTTAGCGTATTGTTGCCAATGGAAGAAATGTTCTCCATAAAAATCCATTATGGGTCACCGACCAGAAGAAATCGGTAGCTATGGTATATAACCTAGAAATATCGGTCAGGAAATATATTAATAATTTTTGGCTGATTTTTATTGCTAAATTGATTGATTTTCGATTCGACGTCGAAATGTACCCTAATATTCAATTTTAGAGGGTTCTTCCTAAAGAAAGAAATGTTCTCCATAAAATTTCATTATAGGTCACCGACCAGAAAAAATCGCTAACTATGGTAGATAACCTAGAAATATCGTTCGGAAATATATAAATAATTTTTTACTGTTTTTTAGAGTAAATTTCATTGTTTTCCGAAGTGAGGCCGACATCTACCCTTATATTCCATTTTAGAGAGTTGTTGCAAAGGCAAGAAGTGTTCTCCATAAAATTTCATTATGGTTCACCGACTAGAAGAAATCGGTAGCTATGGTATATAACCTAAGAATATCGGTCAGAAATATATCACGCGAATTTTAATGATTTTTAATGCAAATGTCATAGTAGATCACATAGACTTCTGAGATGAGGCCGAAATCTACACTAATATTCCATTTTAGCGGGCTGCTACCAAAGAAATAAATATTCTCCATAAAATTCCATTATGGGTCACCGAATACAAGAAATCTGTAACTATGATATATAACCTAGAAAAATCGGCTAGAATTAGAAAATACACATTTTACTGATTTTTTTTAGTGCAACTTTCATTGATTTCCGAAGTGGGGCCGAAAACTACCCTAATAATCCATTTTAGCGGGTTGCTACCAAAGGAATAAATATTCTCCATAAAATTTCATTATGGGTCACCGACCAGAAAAAATCGGTTGCTATGGTACCTAACATAGAAAAATCGATTAAAAATATAAAATGCAATTTTTTAATGATTTGTATGCAGATTTCCTTAGAATACTGAGTTGAGGTCGAAATCAACCCCAATGTTCCATTTTAGCGGGTTGTCGTTAAGGGAAGAAATATTCTCCACAAAAATTCACTATGGGTAACCGAGGGCCAGAAATCGGAAGCTATAATATTTTACATTGAAATATCTCTATAAATATTGATATATGTTTTCGCTTAGTTTTTAAAGGAAATTATGATCCTTTTTTTAATTCAGAGCCAAAATTCCGATAAAAGCAGCGTTTTTGGGGGTTGGTATAAAAGGAAAAAATATTCTCCATAAAATTTCACTATAAGTCTCCGAAGAAGAGGAATCGGTAGCTATAATAAATATGGTTAAAATGTCGGTAGCAATTGGAAGTTTTAATTTTTTCGTTTGTTTTTAACAAGTTCCCACTTTTGCGATTTATAGCGGAATTTATGCCTCAGAACTTTATTGTAGGGGGTTGATGCAAAGGAAAAAATATTCTACATAAAATTTCACTATAGGTTATCGAACACATGAAATCGATAACTACGATATTTATCATTGAAATAACCTGAAAAATATTGATAAATATTATTTTCTTATTTTTAAAAGGGAAATTATGAACCTTTTTGATTCGGAGCCAAAATTTCGATTTAATCTGCGTTTTTGTGGTTTGGTAACAAAGGAAAAAATATTCTCCACAAAATTTCGTTATAAGTCTCCGAAGAAGAGAAATCGCTAGCTATCGCTAAAATATCGGAAATCGCTAAAATATCGGAAAAATTAAGGTTTTGTTTTTTTGCGTTTGTTGTTAGGAATTACCCACTTTTGCGATTTATAGCTGAATTTTTGCCTCAGAACTCTATTGTAGGTGGTTGATGTTATATTCTCTATAAAATTCCACTATATGTTACCGAACACTCGAAATCGATGGCTATAATATTTTCCACCGAAATAACGTAAAAATGTTGATAAATATTTTTTTCCTAATTTTTTTAAGGGAAATGATGGATTTTTTTGATTTCGGGTCAGATTTTCCATAAATTCTGCATTTTCGGGTTTTGATATCAAAGGAAAAAATATTCTCCATAAAATTTCACTATAAGTCTCCAACGATAATAAATCACAATCTATAATATATATACTTCAAATATCGGTAACAATTGGAGGTTTTTTCTTTGTTGTTAGCAATTCCGTACGTTTACGATTTATAGTTGATTTTTTTTTACGAAGAAGAGGAATCGGTAGCTATAATAAATATGGTTAAAATGTCGGTAGCAATTGGAAGTTTTAATTTTTTCGTTTGTTTTTAACAAGTTCCCACTTTTGCGATTTATAGCGGAATTTATGCCTCAGAACTTTATTGTAGGGGGTTGATGCAAAGGAAAAAATATTCTACATAAAATTTCACTATAGGTTATCGAACACATGAAATCGATAACTACGATATTTATCATTGAAATAACCTGAAAAATATTGATAAATATTATTTTCTTATTTTTAAAAGGGAAATTATGAACCTTTTTGATTCGGAGCCAAAATTTCGATTTAATCTGCGTTTTTGTGGTTTGGTAACAAAGGAAAAAATATTCTCCACAAAATTTCGTTATAAGTCTCCGAAGAAGAGAAATCGCTAGCTATCGCTAAAATATCGGAAATCGCTAAAATATCGGAAAAATTAAGGTTTTGTTTTTTTGCGTTTGTTGTTAGGAATTACCCACTTTTGCGATTTATAGCTGAATTTTTGCCTCAGAACTCTATTGTAGGTGGTTGATGTTAAGGAGAGAAATATTCTCTATAAAATTCCACTATATGTTACCGAACACTCGAAATCGATGGCTATAATATTTTCCACCGAAATAACGTAAAAATGTTGATAAATATTTTTTTCCTAATTTTTTTAAGGGAAATGATGGATTTTTTTGATTTCGGGTCAGATTTTCCATAAATTCTGCATTTTCGGGTTTTGATATCAAAGGAAAAAATATTCTCCATAAAATTTCACTATAAGTCTCCAACGATAATAAATCACAATCTATAATATATATACTTCAAATATCGGTAACAATTGGAGGTTTTTTCTTTGTTGTTAGCAATTCCGTACGTTTACGATTTATAGTTGATTTTTTTACCTCAAAACTTTATTCTAGGGAGTTTAGCTAAAGGAGACAAATATTCTCCATAAAATTTTAATATGGGTTGGGGAACACACGAAATCGATAGCAATAATATTTTCCACTGAAATAACATGAAAAATTAAAAAAAAAATATTTTTGTCTGTTTTTAAAAAAAATATGGACCTTTTCAATTTAGGGTCAGATTTTTCATAAATTCTGCCTTTTTGGGGGGTGGTATCAAAGGAAGAAATATTCTCCATAAAAATCGATTACGGGTCACCAAACACAATACATCGATTGCTATAATATTTTCCACTGAAATACCGTCACAATTTTCATAAATACTTTTTCCTTATTTTTTTTTTAAGAGAAATTATGAACCTTTTCGATTCGAAGCCAAAATTTCGGTAAAAACTGCATTTTTCGGTGAGGGTATTAAGAGAAAAAATATTCTCCACAAAATTTCGTTATAAGTCTCCGAAGAAGATAAATCTCTAGCTATAACATATATTAAGGTTTTGGACCTAAAACAATATAGTTTGTTCATTTTATGGGATTTCTGTTGCACATTTAAAATTTGTTGTCATCTCAGTTGTGGTTCTTGTTGTGTTACCCTTTAATAAAAAACAACAACAATAAAAAATACAACAACATCATACATCCATGCAGGGAATTATAATATAAAATATTGAAACCAAAATGCTAGTATTTGTTATTCACATGTATGCAATATATCACGGACTCTCGTGTGTGTGTGTGTCCCTGTAAGTGTGGTTAAGTCCGAAAAAAACAGAAGTACAACAAATCCCACCATAAGATATAGCCAACCAGAAACACCCACACACCCACTGACAACACTAGGGAAGTAAGAAAAAAAGTCAACAACATGGAAAACTAAATGCATTTAGTGAAGCCGCCTTCATTACCACTCCCATTTTTTCTTTCAGTTGGGCGCCATTTCTTCTCCTCAAAAAAAAGTGGAAGAAAAAAACTTTCAAATGATGCCATACATTTCCCTTTTATGTCAACGATTATAATGAGTGTGTGTAATGTCCGTTTTTTTTTCGTTGGGTCCATGCTGCTTCAAGAATTATAATATGTGCGATATTTTTGGTTCCTTTGTAGCCGTAACAAATAAAATAAATTTCATAAGCATGCGTTTCAAATCTTTTTTCGCTGTCCCTTTTCGCCCAGTAAAAAATGGGTGGAGGCCAGCAACAGAAATTTCTTTATGACCCAAGAAACCGATGCCAAAAAAAAATTAAAAATTATTAGCTTAAAATCTACATGCCTCCCGCACAAATTCTGAAAGGATTTACCTCCCACCCCCACCAAAAAAATATTGGCCACTTTTTGCCAGCTGCTGTTTTTATATCCTGCGGCAAATGCGCATAATGAGCGCGTATTACACATTTTTGCATATGCAGTTATTTTTTTTTTTTTCACCAAAAAAAAAAGTCCTTTATGTCACAAGAAAAACTAGGAAAAAAATTGCATTTATTTAGGGGAGGGGTCCCAGTACTAATTTTTTTACTGACCAGATTTTCCATTTGCCAAAGTTTCGTTAACGCGTTTTTTTCACTCCACAAAAAAACGGTAACAACAACAAATGGTTAATGTACATGTCCTTCTATGTGCGTTGTTGTTTTTTTCTCTCTCGTCCTCCACATTTCTTATCCTTGCCTCTTGTTTTTTATTAAGCGTAAATCCTTTCCCGTTTAGATAATGATATGTGGTTACAGTTACTTTGTTCAAAATTATTCAAAAGGTTTTCGTTAAGCTTTGGGCTGTGGCAGGACAAATGACTAAAAAAAACTACATCGTACACAAATAAATTTTACTGGACATATTTTTTTGGTACCATAAAACTCTCCTAGAGGGTGAGGATCAGGGGAACTCTGCATTAATTCTCAACTGGGCGTAGATTTTTAAGCAATGTTTTTTTATTATTTCGCTCTCTCCCTCTCTGTGGACATATAAATAATTTGTTAAGAGTTGTAGACATAATTATAAGTGGATGTATCACGAAAAAAATAAAAAATACGGCGCTGGATTTAATGTATATTAAAAGAAATAAATGATTTTTGGGGGACAAGGATAATTTTACCCGAAAAAGGAGCACTAACTGGATCTGAATTGAATGGACCCAAAATGAAGCTTTTTCAAAATGTACCAAAATTTCCTCCATATATTCGTTTTAGGTAATGGGTGTCAGTGGAAAAATTATTCTCCACGAAATTTCATTATAGGTCACCGTCGGAAAAAAATCTGTAGCTGCAGGATATAACCTGAAAAAATCGAAGGAAATAGAAAAATGCATTTTTAACTGCTTTTAGGGTAATATTTAAAAGGGGTTTTTATTTAGGCTCAAATCTTCCAGAGAACTTTGTTTTAGGAGGTTGCGATAAAAGAGAAAATTGTTCTACACAAAATTTCATTAAAGATCGCCGACCAAAAGAAATCTGCAGCTGCAGGATATCACCTAAAAAAATCGGAAGAAAATAGGAAAATCCATTATTTTGTTGATTTTCTGCATAATATTTTAAAGGCTCTTTTATTTAAGCTCAAAACTCCTCCAAAGCTTCGTTATAGAGGGTTGCGATGAAAGAGAAAATTGTTCTACACAAAATTTCATTATGGGTCACAGACCAAAAGAAATCTATAGCTGCAGGATATCAACTGAAAAAATCGGAATAAAATAGAAAAATTCATTTTTTAATGATTTTCAGTGTAATGTTTAAGAAGATTTTATTTTGGCTCATATCTGCCACAAGGCTTTGTTATAGAGGGTTGCGATGAAAGAGAAAATTGTTCTACACAAAATTTCATTATGGGTCACAGACCAAAAGAAATCTGTCGCTGCAGGATATCACCTCGAAAAAATCGGAAGAAAATAGAAAAAATTCATTTTTACTGATTTTCTTGAAAATATTTAAAAGGGTTTTTCATTAAGGCTCAAAACTCCCACAAAACTTCGTTTAAGGGAGTTGTTGTAAAATAGAATAATGTTCTGAACACAATTTCATTGTAGGTCACCGACCAGAGAAAACCTCCAGCTATAGTATATAATATGAAAAAATCGAAAGAAAATGGAAGAAATCATTTTTTTACTGATTTTCTTTAAAATATTTAAAAGGGTTTTTTATTTAGTCTCAAATCTCCCCCAAATCTTCGTTATAGAGGGTTGCGATGAAAGAGAAATTTGTTCTACACAAAATTCCAATATGGGTCAATGAACAGAAGAAATCTGTAGCTGCAGGATATCACCTGAAAAAATCGGAAAAAATAGCAAAATGCATTTTTACTGATTTTCCTTATAATCTTATAAAAGCTCTTTTATTTGAGCTCAAATCTCCCACAATACTTCGTTTTAGTGGGTTGCTATCAAAGAGAATAACGTTCTACACAAATTTTCTCCCCCCCCTAATGCTATCGTTATTATGAGGTATTATTTATACTGATTTTTTAATAATACATTTCATAGGTTTTCCAATTTTAGAAAGAGAAATTTAAATGTTCTACACAAAATTTCATTATAGATCATCGACCAAAAGAAATCGGAAGCTATTGTTTATAACCTGGAAATAACGCTACAAAATATTAAAAATTAATTTTGTCCCAATTTTCAGAAGAATTTTGCATATGTTTTCCGATTTGAGCCCAAATTTCCCTCAATTCATCACGTTAGGGCGTTGCAGTTAAATAGGAAATTATTCTACATCAAATTTCAATATAGGTCATCGGCCAAAAGAAATCTGTATCTATAATATCTAACCTGCAAACATTGCAACAATATCGAAAAAATATTTTTTTACTAATTATCTGGATAATGTTTCATATGTTTTCCGATTTGAGCTCAAATCCCCCTTAATACTACATTTTAACAGGTTGGCATTAAAGGGAGAAATGTTCGACACAAAATTTCATCGTAGGTCTCCGACCACAACATGTCTGTAGCTATAGTATATAACCTAAAAATAACGCTTCGAAACATAAAAAAATATTTTTTACGGAAATTCTAGATAATGTTTCATATGTTTTGCTATTCGGATCGATATCTGCCTCATTGCTTCGTTTTAGGGGTTTGGTGTCAAAGATGAAATTATTCTACACAAAATTTCATTGTAGGTCACCGACCAAAAGAAATCGGTAACTACAGTATATAACCTAACAAAAATCGAAAAGTAATAGAAACTTTTATTTTTTACTGATTCCCTCCTAATATCTCATATGTTTTGCTATTTGGCTTCAAATCTGCCACAAAACTTCGTTTCAGGATATCGATGCCAAAAAGAAAATTATTCTACACAAAATTTCATTGAAGGTCGTAGAATTCAGAATTTCTCTAACTACAATACAAATCATAAAAATATTGAAAAATAAAACGTCAATCGATTTTTTCTGCTTTATTCATATTCAATTTTTTTGGAATTTCCCCAAATGTAGCCCCTACACCTCCTTTTACGGGGTTGATACTAAAGGGGATATTGTTCTACACAAAATTTCACAATAGGTCACCGAACTCTATTAAGCTGTAGCTATAATACATAACCTAAAAATATTATTATAAATTTTATATATGACTTTATATTTGTTAGCTTTTTTCTCCATAGCATCCTCTCACCTCCCTCGCCGAACAAGCTATTTTAAATCCCAATTGTAAATCACATAGATTTTATGATTACAATTGTTGTTGTTTTTTATCTTCTTCTTCTTTTACAACTGTTCCTAATGCTAACTTCCTTTTTTGTTTTGTTGTTTCTTTTTTGCAGAACCTCTAATTTGGATGGCCACTTCTTTGCAAATAATCCACATTTGGAATTACGACAATTACGCTGGCATCCGGCCTCACCCACCGATTCACATTTGCTAGTTTTGCTGTCGGACAATACCATAAGGTAAGTTTTTAAACATAGGAGACACACAAAGAGGTAACGAAGAGAGGACAGCTTCTGCCATTTTGTAGACAATATTTATTAGCAACTAATTTTCTAATCCACATGCAACTAAAAATTTCACATCGTTTTTTTTCTAATTTTTTGCAGAGTTTATGATAATGCCTCATTACGCCATGTTTGGCAAGTCGGACCCCTACCCTTAAAAAATGATAATAACCTAAATCCTTCAACGGTGTATGCGCTCGGTGAGGCTGCTGTGGATTTTGATATTGCCCCAGCTGTTAATGTGGCCGAAATGCAAGTGAACACAACTAATACAACCATAAACAAGGATCAAAGTGTGCTCATGAATAGTACCCGGCTAAATCAGAATACCAACAAGACCATAATTGGTGAGACCAAGGTGAGTAAGAATTAAGAAATTTAAAAAAAAAATACTTACTACATGTGATTGCATATTTTCAGGCACCCTCCAATAAATTACCCGAAAAAATTGAATGGCCCATTGTCATATTGAGAGAAAATGGTAATATTTATGTTCTCATGTCGGGATTAGATACGGAGAGGTGAGCGGAACTATCAAAAATAGCTTTATTTTATTATACTATTTTTAATTTTTTTTCACTTCTTTGCTTCCAGACCCCGTTTACAGGGCCCCATTACCATTACACCCTCGACTGTGGATAATTATGGTTTGGATTCATGTTCAATTTTGGTCATACCCTCATTGCCACCCACTTTGGTTATTGCCGAGACTAATGGTAAATTACATCATGCCTTGTTTTTGGAAGCTGAAAATGCCGAGGATGTAAGTTGAACTCGCAATTTCTTGGTTATATATTACAGCTAACGATTTCCTTTGTTCCCTGACCTACAATGGAATTTAGTGTAGAATATTTTCCCCTTTGGGTCTAATATCCAAAAAACGGGGTATTGTGGCATATTTGAGGTCAAATCGGAAAATCGACAATATTTTTCCTAAAAATATCAGTTAAAATATATTTATTTTCATTGGTAGTGATATTTTGAGGTTATATATTATATCTATAGATTTCTGGTGTTCCATGACCTAGTAGGGAATTTTGTGTAGAATAATTTACTCTTTGATACCAATCTGCTAAGAGGTCGCTTTATGGTAGAACTGGACTCAAATTATTAAGCCTATTCATAGATTTTTTGATAAGAACAGTATAAATAATATTTAGATTTTGTTTGTCGGTATTTCCGCGTGATACGCTATAGCTACAGATTTTATTTGCTTTATGACCTATAGTGAAATTTTCTGAAGAATAAATTTTCCTTTAGCACCAACCCCATAAAACGAAGTTCTGTAGGAGATTTGGGCTCAATTCGCAAAGTCCATAAAATTGTATGTAAAAAATCGGCCATAACATATTTCTATATTTGTTTGGCTATATTTCCCGCTTATGTATTAGAGTTACAGATTTCTTCTGGTCGATGACCCGTAATAGAATTTTCCGGAGAATAATTTTCCCTTTGACTCCAAATCCCTACAACGAAGTATTGTCGAAGATTTGAGCTTAAATCACAAAAGCTTTGAAATTTAATATAAAAATTCGGTCATTTAATTTTTCTATATTTTTTTGGACCATATTTTCCGGTTATATATAAGAGCTAGAGGTTTCTTTTGGTCGATGACCTATAGTGGAATTTTCTGGAGAATAAATTTCCCCTTAGAACCAATCCCATAAAACGAAGTTTTGTAACAGATTTGAGCTTAATTCGAAAAATCTATAAAATTTTAGGTAAAAAATCAGCCAAACCCTATTTCTATATTTTTGTGGCCATATTTCCCGCTTATGTATTAGAGCTACAAGTTTATTTTGGTCTATGACCTATAGTGAAATTTTCCGGAGTATAATTTTTTCTTTTAAAACGAGATTTTGGCTATATTTTCCGCTTATTTATGAGAGTTACAGATTTCTTTAGGTCGATGACCTATAGTGGAATTTTCCGGAGAATAATTTTTCCTTTAGTCCCAATCACATAAAACGACGTTTTGTAGGAGATTTGAGCTCAAATCACAAAAGCTTTGAAATGTAATACAAAAAATCAGTCATTTAATATTTCTATATAATTGTTGCCATATTTCCCGATTTTATATTAGAGTTTCAGATTTATTTTGGTCGATGACCTATTATGGAATTTTCCGGAGAATAAATTTCCATTTAGCACCAACTCCATAAAACAAAGTTTTGTAGGCAATTTGAGCTGAATTCGCAAATCCCATGAAATTTTCATTAAACATTTATTTTATATATTGTTCCGATATTTCCCCATGATATTCCATAGCTCCAGATTTGACCTGTTCGGTGACCTGTAATGGAATTTAGAGTGGAAGAAATTTCCCTTTGACACCAATACATTATTATGAACGTTTTCAGGGAGATTAAGGCATAAATCGGAAATCTTTAAAAAAATTATATAAAATCAGTATTTTCTATTTTGAGGTTATATTTCCGCATAAAATATTGGACCTACAGATTTCTTGTGTTCTGTGACCCGTGGCGAATTTTTGTGTAGAATAATTTCTCCTTTGCCACCAATACCCTAAAATATAGTTTTGAGGGAGTTTGAGGCATAAATCGGAAATCATTTAAAATAATCAATATAAAATCAGTATTTTCTCTTTTGAGGTTATATTTCCGAGTGCTATATTAGACCTACAGATTTCTTATGTTCTGTGACCCTTGACGACATTTTGTGTAGAATAATTTCTCCTTTGTCACCAATACCCTAAAACATCGTTTTGAGGAATTTTAAGGCATAAATCGGAAATGTTTTAATAAAATCAATATATAATCAGTATTTTGTATTTTGAGGTTATATTTCTGCATAACATATTAGACCTGCAGGTTTCCTGTGTTCTGTGACCCGTGATGAATTTTTGTGTAGAACAATTTTCCCTTTGACACTATCTTCCTATCATAAAGTTTTAAGTCATTTTTAAGGTCTATTTGAAAACCCTTTTTATCTTTTTTCGATCTTCACCTATTTCCATGTTTCATAACCTTGTGTTTCTTCTTCTTCCTCCTTTCCAGTCCTTCAACGAAGTTGATGATAGCCTCATAATCCATCCCTGTGAATGGACCGTGCATGTTTTGGAAACTGTCGAACTGGAGCTGGGTCTACCAAAAGATGATGTAAATCAACCATATTTTTGCCCCATTCATCTTAAGAGGTAAGGTTTCTTCTTTTTGGAAAAAAAATCGGAAATTGAAATTAAATCCGAATTTCTTTTAATTTTTTTCCAGAGACTTCATCAATGAGTTGCGTTACTTTGCCTATCACAATACCGGTCTGCATGTCATCACGGTTAATTTTATTGGCGAATTGCAACGATTTTTGGAAAATGATGGTAAGGTGGTAGCCTCGATTTTTGCCTTTAAAAGCTATGGTAGATTTTAATTTTGAAAGTTGTTCAAGAAATATCCTGAAAGTTCTTCTGGAAATATTTTTGTAAAAAATCTCTTTAAAATGTCCTTTTAAATCTAATTTTCCTTTTACCTTCCAGTTGATACGGATATAACCTCACTTTCAACACCCTCTCACGCTGAGTATTTGGTGTGCACCAAAATCGATACAGGAGACAATGTAAATGCCGTCTTGGGTTTTGTCCTGCTACAAATGCCCTCCTGTATTGTTCTTCTCTTAGCCAGTGGTCAAGTTATTACCCTCAAATTGGTCATCGATGCCAAACTTCTATTGGATTCCCAAACAAAATCCAAAGACGATACGGTACTACAAAAACCCGATGATGCCAATCAAAATCAATTAAATCAACTCCTACTGGGACCCTCGTTTGTCGATCACATACGCAACATGTTGAAACGTAGTGTAACCCAACCAATTCTGTCTTTGGATAAATCCAATAATCCAACACCACAAGAATGCTATGAACTGCTGACCCAAGCCATTGAGGTGTTGCGTAGCCAATATTTGAAACGTCACGAATTGGTAAAGGCCGAATTTGCCAAACGTATCCACACCATTAAGCTGTGTCGTGACCAGCAGAAACAGGATATTGCCGATTTGGAAAATGAACGTGAGGAAATTCGTGATAAGGCCCACAAATTGGCCGAACGTTTTGAGGAGCTCAGCGATAAACAGGAGGTCTTGACGAAAATGTGAGTATATTTGATCGACAAGGGAATTCGAAGAGTACTAATTTATTACTCAGATAATTTTTAAAAATTTCAAAGTGTTGGAAATCCGCTTAACCTTATCTTGGTTTGGTCTTGCTTTTAATTTTTTTTACGGAATTCCCTTTAGACTTCCTTTTTCTAATATCGTATCGGTCTCTATATCTTCCAGCTGCCAAGACCTCATGCGCCAGGCCAACACCTGTTTGCCCAGCAACTCGCTGGCCGAAAAAGAATTTGCCCAGGAGGTAGAACGCATTAATAAGCTAACCAAAAATATGACCAATGCCCTGCAGAAGTGTAAAGAATCCATCAACAAACAGAGTTATCATGTGAGTATTATATAGCCAGATGATTCCGGAATAGCTTTTGATTTTTTTCTCCATTATTTTCAGATTTCCAAATATCAAGAAAATACGAAAAAGAAAACCTTCGAATTGCCCGAAACCCAGGAGCGTACAATAAAGGAGATTCTATTGCAAATGTAAGTAAGGAAACAAGATTGGAAAATTCGAAAATGTAATGGAGAACCCCATTCCCCAGATGAGGTTCTTATTTCATTTGCTTCAGAAGTTTTTTTCTTCTAAATTTGCCCACCACCTATCGGCCATTAATTGAACTAAAATATATGAGAACTGTTTTTTATTGTGGACTTGACCCCATAGACTGTTCTCATTCGATGTGTTTAGCCTAGACAAGACCCTGAAACACCGTTTCGTTTTCATTTTATTCCCTCATCTTCCCAACAGCCGTTTCTTCGGCATCGAACTGAATAGAATGAATTCGGCAGGTCTTAGCTGGAAGGGACCAAACCGGCCCCCAATTAAATTGTGCAATAACCGAATAGAATGAATTCGGCAGGTCTTAACTGGAAGGGACCAAACCGGCCCCTAATTAAATTGTGCAATAAAAAGCGTTCAGGACCATTAAAAAATATTATCCTAACGAACAGAAGAATATTTTTTCATTTGGACCCGCTGCAAACAATTAGTTTCCCTCAGGTCCTCTAAAGGTCTTAACAGCTTCGTGTCTATAAATAATAAAAACAACCCAAATTCTCTTCGAACCTTAATTACCCGCTGCCCGCTGCAAACAATTAGTTTCCCTCAGGTCCTCTAAAGGTCTTAACAGCTTCGTGTCTATAAATAATAAAAACAACCCAAATTCTACCTTAATTAAATAGTACAATAAAAAGCGTTCAGGTCCATATAAAAAATAATATTTTTCTCAAATCCAGATGAATATTTTTTCCTTCAGACCCGCTGCCAAAATTTGTTTACTTCAGGTTCTCTAAAAAAAATTTTTTTTGTGACGGAAGGAGGCTAAATAAGACTAAAATGGGTCGTTTAGGTAAAGGTGACCTGTTCTGTCTATAAAACATTTTTTTGACCCTAAAGAGGACCCCTTCGAAAGGTCTTATGTCGAAAGAAGAAACCTTCGAAGGGGTTTCAAATTTCAAAAAAAAAATCACTTTGAAGGGTCTACTGTCTAAAAAAGACCTCTTCCAAGAATTCTTTTGACCTTTAAAGGGTCTTTTGTCTAAAGAAGACAATTTCGAAGGGATTTAAAATGAAAAAAAAATCATTTCCAAGGGTCTACTGCCTAAAAGAGAAGGGTTTTCTGCTAAAAAAAAACTCTTAGAAGGGTTTTCTGACGAAAGAAGACACCTTCTGCCTAAAGAGGATCAATTCGAAGGATCTTCTGCCTAAAAGAGACCTCTTCAAAGGGTATTCTCTTTAAAAATGATTTCTACGAAGGTTCTTCTGTCTGAAATAGACACCTTCGAAGGATCTTCAATATAAATATGCTATCATTGAAGGGGCTTCTGCCTAAATAAGGCCTTTTAGAAGGGTATTCTGTCTAAAGAAGACATCTTCGAAGTGTCCTCAGTCTAGAGAAGTCCTCTTCGAAGAGTCTTCTATCTAAATAAGGCCCCTTCAGGGTCCTCTGTCTAAATAAGGCCTCTTCGAAGTGACCTCTGTCTAGAGAAGTCCTCTTCGAAGAGTCTTTTATCTAAAGAAGGCCTCTTCGAATGGTCCTCTGTCTAAATAAGGCCTCTTCGAAGGGTCCTCTGCCGAAAGAAGACCTCTTCGAAGAGTCTTCTATCTAAAACAGGCCTCTACAAAGGGTCTTCTGTATAAAGAAGACCTTTTCGAAGTGTATTCTACCTAAATAAGGTCCCTTCGATGGGTTCTCTGTCTAAATAAGGCCTCTTCGAAGTGTCATCTCTAGAGAAGTCCGCTTCGAAGAGTCTTCTATCTAAAGCAGGCCTCTTCGAAGGGTTCTCTGTATAAAGATGGCCTCTTCGAAGGGCTCTTGTATAAAGAAGGCCTCTTGGAAGGGCCCTCTACCGAGAGAAGTCCTCATCGAAGGGTCTTCTGAATAAAGAATACCGTTTCGAAGTGTATTCTACCTAAATAAGGTCCCTTCGAAGGGTTCTCTATCAAAATAAGGCCTCTTCGAAGTGTCATCTGTAGAGAAGTCCGCTTCGAAGAGTCTTCTATCTAAAGAAGGCCTCTTCAAAGGATCTTCTGTCTAAATAAGACTTCTTCGAAGGGTCCTCTGTCTAAATAAGGCCTCTTCGAAGGGTCCTCTGCCTAAAAAAGTCCTCTTCGAAGAGTCTTCTATCTAAAGAAGGCCTCTTCGAATGGTCCTCTGTCTAAATAAGGCCGCTTCGAAGGGTCCTCTGCCGAAAGAAGTCATCTTCGAAGGGTCTTCTGTATAAGGAAGACCTCTTCGAAGTGTATTCTATCTAAATCAGGCCTCTTCGAAGGGTCCTCTGTCATAATAATGCCTCCTCGAAGGGTCTTCTGTCTAAATAAGGTATTTTTGAAAGGATTTCGTGTCTAAAGAGGATCACTTCGAAGGGTCTTCTGCCTAAAGCTGACCTCCTAATAATTATTAATCTTTCTTTTTCCCCTTATTTTTCTCTCTTTCCAGGACCGCTGAAATTGATGGCCAAATCAAAGAAGTCAAGCGCATCTCAAAAATTGTGGGCATCTAATTAGAACCCATTCCCTACCATTTTTTTATTTCTAAGAATTCTACTTACCAATAAACCATAAATTTAAAATGAAAATAAAAAAAATAGATTTGATTATTTTTTTGTTCTCTTCTTCTTCCTTTTCTTTTTAGCTTTCTTACGTAATCTATTATATTTTCTTATATGACTAACAATTAAGGGTTTCAATTCTTGACGTTTGTGTTTACGCCACGATATCGACAATAATATTAAGGAGTTAACATAAAAAAATAATCTTAAAAAATAGGCTTCATCATCGGCGCTATTTTGTCCGGTGCCATCCCAATAGAAATGATCACGAATATTATCATAGACAGCATTCATACAGATATAGGTTAGAATGGTGGCACAACGTTGCACATCCAACCATTTGCCACGGGCCAACAGGGCCAAGATGGCCTCGTGGGCATAATCAATAAGTCAATGATCTATCAATGGGCCCCAGAACATTTTCGAGATCTTTGTTTCGTCTTCGGTTAGGAAGAATTGACGGCCCAAATGGACGAATTCTTTGAGCGATAGTTGGCCATCGCCGTTTCTATCTATCACAGCAAATGAAATGGCGGCATCCTCGTTGGAGAGGCCCAAACAGCGGAAGAATAATTTATATTGATCCAGATCCAAGTAACCGGAATGATCGTAATCCACAGCCTACAACGAAAAAAATAATTTAAAATAAAACCAAATAAGTGAGGTTAGTTAATCGCTTACCTTAAACAAATATGGCAAAAATCTGCCCATCGATTTGAACATTTTCTCATCGTTCAAACGATGATGGAGATCTGTCAAAAACTGTTCAGCATTCACCAAGTTGTAGGGGCTGATTTCACCGAACTGTTCAATCCAAGTTTCTTCCATAACCTTGAGAAATTCGGCCGACAGTTCTTCATTCAAATGACCCAAATCGGTAAAGCGTTTATGCAACAGTTTGAAGTCGTCGAAAGAGATAACACCATCACGATTAACATCCAAGATGCGGTGAAGGGTACGCATTTTGCGGCGCCAAAATTCAGTGTCACCCTGCAGGAAGAAAAATAAATTTTTTGAGGTTATATTACAAAAAATTTCACTTGGAATTTCTCTCTCAAAATAAAAAATTTACACCCAAAAACGTTTTACAAAAGACTAATGAACCCGATCACTGACCGGAATTTTTAATTATGTTTCTTTTTTTTGTTTTGTTTTGGTAAAAATTTACCAAAAACAAAAAAGGCAATCTAACCTCATTATCAATGCAAGTCATAAGTGTGTAACGAGGTGTTGTTGTTGTTGTCCGAAAAATATTGTAATTACAACAACGATTAAGACACGCGCAAGAGATTACATTGAAAATAACAATTGAAGAGATTTCTATTAAAAACTGAAGAGTCTTCGATTATTGGATGTCATTTTTAAAGATCTCGTAACTAAAGAAGATCTAACTAAAGGGTCCTTTGTCTATAAAAGACCGCTTTGGAGGATTTTCTGTCTAAAGAGAACTTATTCGAAGGGGTTTCGGGCTAAGAAAGACTGGTTCGAAGGGACTTCGGTATGAAAATACCCTCTTCGGATGTTCTTCTGTATTGAGAAGGCCTCTTCCAAGGGTCTACAGCCTAAAGAATACCATTTCGAAGGGTCTTCTGCTTAAAGAATACCTCTTCGAAGGGTCCTCTGTCTAAAGAAGACCTCTTCGAAGTGTCCTCTACCTAAAGCAGGCTCTTCGAAGCGTATCCTGTCTAAAAATGGAGTCTTCGAAGGGTTCTCTGTCCAAAGATGGCCTCTCCGAAGCGTTCCCTGTTTAAAGAAGACCTCTTCGAAGGGTCTAAAGGGAGTTTTCTATCTAAAGAATGTCTCTTCGAAAGGTCTTCTATCTAAAGATGGCATCTTTGAAGCGTCTCCTGTCTAAAAATGGCCTCTTCGAAGGGTCCTCTGTCTAAAGAAAACATCTTCGAAGAGCTTTCTATCTAAAGAAGGCCTCTTCGAAAGGTCTTCTATCTAAAAAAGGCCTCTTCGACGGGTCCTCTGTCTAAATAAGCCCTCTTCAAAGGGTCCTCTGCCTAGAGGAGTCCACATCGAAGGGTCTTCTGTATAAAGAAGACCTCTTCGAAGTGTATTCTATCTGAAGCAGGCCTCTTCAATGGGTTCTCTGTCTAAAAATGGCTTTTTCCAAGGGTTCTCCGTATAAAAATGGCTTCTTCGAAGGGTTTCTGTATAAAGATGGCATCTTCGAAGTGTCCTCTGCCTAGAGGAGACCTCTTCGAAGTGTCCTATGTTGAGAAAAGACCTTTTCGTAGTGTCCTGTGTCTAGAGAAGACCTCTTCGAAGAGTTTTCTATCTAATGAAGGCTTTTTCGAAGGGTCTTCTGTTTAAAAAAGGTCTCTTCAAAGGGTCTTCTGTATAAAAAAGGCCTCTTCGAAGGGTCCTCTGTCTAAAAAATGTCTCTCCGAAAGGTCCTCTGTCTAAAAGTGGCCTATTCCAATGGTTATCTGTCTAAAAATGGGCTCTTCGAAGGATCGTCTATCGAAAAATGGCCTCTTCGAAGCAAAAGAAAATAACTTCGGTGAGAATTCTACCTAAATGAGACACGTGATCGAAGGGTTTAGATCACTTTGAGGGGTCACTTTGAGGGGTCTTAAGACGGTCTCTTCGAAGGAGCTTGGCTTTCCAATAGTAGGGATTCCATTATAAAATAAAATATTCTTCCCCCTTACCTTTTGACTATATTTCTTGTGTAGATCTTGACGTTTACGCTCGTACTCATCATCTGAATCCGAATCACTGTCACTTTCCTCCTCTTGCTGGCGTTTTAGATTTTTCACTTTCTTATTATAGATGCCAGTGCTGGGTGCAACGGTACTGTTCGGTGGTACTGGTGTCTGTAAATACTGTGGCGTTTGGCGTATTAAAGCTTGGCTGGATGTTGAAATTGGGCGTGCGGAATGACTGGGCTGTAAATAAAGAAAACAACAAAAACAAGAAAATAAGAAAATGACATTAAAACAATAAATAAAGAGAGGGTGAGGAAATCTTTAAAAATCAACAACAAAAGCAGAGCGGAATGCCCCCACTCTATCGTTTTAAGAAACGAAGTAAATCGAATGGTCTTAAATGCTGGTTGTTGTATTTGTTTTAGGCAATCCCAATTGATGATTGAGTAAATATTTGGAGTGCTTTCAAATGAGTTTGAAATTAAAAGATTTTATTTATTTATTTTCCTTTTTTTTTGAGGTTAGGTAATATTTTTTGGGCTAAGGTTGGAGTAAATAAATTAGAAGCTTATGAAAATATTGAGAAATATAAACAAGTAAATAATAATATTGTTTAATTAATTATTCAAATTACCGGGAATTATTTAAAATTTTGATAAACAGCTGTTACCCAAGGTACAACAATTGCGATGAAATGGTTTCCGATTTTATGGATACGTGTTTATGAAATGAATATAGTTTTGGGCATATATTTGATTAATTTTTAAACAATATTAATTATTTATTTTGTTGATTGCTAATTTACTAAAAATTTGTTTACAATTTCATTGTCCTTTACGTTAGGGTTCACTGAGTTCATTTTAGTGAACGTTAATCCTGTTCACATTATAAGATATTTAAATTGTCGAGGAAATTTTCAACCAAATTGGCTATAATTTGGAATATTGGTTCTTTATGGGACAGCTAATCTTCGTACCAAAAATGATCCATATTGGTCCAATTTTTCGGGTGTCCTCCATAGAAGGGTACACCCAAATATTCGGTATTTTGAAGATTGTGGCCACGTTTTTTGAGCAAATGGACTGTAATTTGGTACTTTTAGTCCTTATGGGGTAGGGTAAACCTCCAAACAAAAATTATCAAAATTGGTACACTTTTTTGGGTAGTCTCCATATAAAGGTACCTTCCGAATTTTGGTATTCTGTAGATTTTAAGCACGCTTTTCAAATAAAATTGGTGTAAACTGGTACTTTGGGTTCTTATGAGGTAGGTAATCTTCCTACCAAAAATTATCAAGATTGGTACTCTTTTTTTGGGTAGTCCCCATATAAAGTTACCTTCCAAAATTTGGTATTCTGTAGATTTTGGACACGCTTTTCAACCGAATTGGATGAAATTTGGTATTTTGGTCTCTTATGAGATAGAAAAAATCGTTATTAAAATTTATTAATATTGGTCCACTTTTTAGCATAGCTCCCATATAAGGATAAATCCGAATATTTTGTATTTTGGGGATTTTGAGTACGTTTTCCAACCGAATTGGATGAAATTTGGTACTTTCGTTTTTTATGGGGTAGCAAATCTCCTTACCAAAAATTATTGATATTGGTCCACTTCTTAAGGTAGCTCCCATAGAAGAGTACCTCTAAAATGTTTGTATTTTAGGCAGTTTGGGGACATTTTCCAACCGAATTGGCTGTAATTTAGTATTTTGGATTCTTATTAGGTAGTAAATCTCCATACCAAAAATTATCAATATTGATCAAGTCTTTAGCGTAGCACCCATATAAGGGTACTTCCGAATTTTTTTGAATTTTGGATATTTTGAGGACGTTTTCCAACCGAATTGACTGTAATTCGATATTTTGGTTTCTCATTATGTAGTAAATCTCCATACCAAATATTATTAATATTTGTCAACTTTTAAGGGTAGCTCCTGTATTAAGGTACCTCCGAATTTTTTGAATTATGAGATTTTTGAACACGTTTTCCAACCGAATTGGCTGTAATTCGGTATTTTGGTTTCTCATTACATAGTAAATCTCAGCACCAAAAATTATCAATATTGGACCACTTTTTAAGGTAGCTCCCATAGAAGGGTACCTGCGAAATTTTTGTATTTTGGGCAGTTTGGGGACATTTTCCAATCGAATTGGATGAAATTTTGTATTTTAGATTCTCAGTATGTAGTAAATCTCCATACCAAAAATGATCAATATTGGACCACTTTATAAGGTAGCTACCATAGAAGGGTACCTCCGAAATTTTGGTATTTTAGGCATTTTGGGGACATTTTCTAACCGAATTGGCTGTAATTCAATATTTTGGTTTATTATTACGTAGTTAATCTCCATACCAAAAATTATGAATATTGATCAAGTTTTTAGCGTAGCCCCCATATAAGGGTACCTCCGATTTTGAGGATATTGAGCACGTTTTCCAACCGAATAGGCAGTCATTTGATATTTTGTATTATCATTGAATAGAAAATCTCCATACCAAAAATTATCAATATTGGTCGACATTTTAGGATAGCCCCAATATAATCGTACCTCCCAAATTTCGATATTTTCGGGAATGTTATCAAGTTTTTCGATCATATTGCCTGCAATATGGTACTTTGGATTCTTATGGGGTAGTAAACTTTCATATGATAAATTAACAATATCGGTTCATGTTTCGCCATAGAACGGTACCTCCCCTATTTTTCAATCTGGATGTCTATAAAGAGATACTTCATTTTCTTTTGGAAGCAATTTATGATGGCATTGTACCCTTAGAAACCACATACGATTTCAAGGATTTTGAATGGTGGAGGGTACTTTTTCACTTGTTTCAAAATATCATGTCCTTTCCCAATGTTCTATGGTTCAAAATTTCCTTAAAAAGGAACTAACTATTAAAAAAAACATGTTTGTTTTCGACAAGCCCCCTCTCTCCATTATTATTCTATGACCAAAAAAAGTATTTATTCCAAAATTTACATAAATTATATAAATTCGAATGGGTTTCATAAATATTCAACAAAAGAAGACACATTTCAAAACAAGTTTTGTTTTTTTTTTTTTCAAAATTAAATGGCAATAAATAAATAAAACGTGTAGTAGGTATATAGAAAATGTCTGGACAAACTCTTTTTTCGGCAAATAACCACGGCTTGTGTTTTTGTTTTCAATACAAAATTTTTTTACGCAGTATTTTGGCACACTTAAAAAAAACAAACAAAAAAGATTAGCCAAAAAAAAAATAATAACAGTCTGAGCCCATCTACCGTAAATTATGTTTTTTCGGTTCGGCCTGAAAAAAGAGCAGCGGCGCTCTATGCATATTTAATAACCTTGCCTGGCGGTGTTGGATAGCAGAGAATTGTGAAAGAATCGAATCACCATCAATAGAATTTGTCTAGTTTTTTTGGTGCTGTCGACTTCATTTATTTTTTTGAGAAGAACCTTGACAGAAGAAGCCCATTATCATGCGGAATAGATAATCAGCAGAAGAAGCGAAATACACAACATATTAATTTCCTCTTTATGTTCGCGGCTTGGGGTTTCTCTTTTCCGCAAGACGTTTATGGCAAAAATTAGATAAGATTTTGAAAAAGAGTTGATATTTAATATCTGAAATTTCCAAAAATACCAAAAAACTGATAATTACAATGTAAATTTAAGGCAAGACCCAATAAACAAGGGAAAACAAAACATTTTGAGGTTAGGAAAAATTAATGGGAGAAAACCGGGGGCCCACAGGCTATCAGACCTTATTTTATTGATAAATGTTGTTGTTATTTCCAGACAATTTCATAACTTTCTTTTCAATTTATTAACGAATAATTTTTTACGAATTTTTTGAGGTTGAAGGTAAGATAGGTATAGTACATAATTTTCCGATTCGCTGGACCTGTTAATATTAAATTAAAATACTCCATGCCCTTTTATGATTTTCTAAATACTATTTGTATTTATTTTGTTGTGTAATTTATAAAATTTATTAACAATTTTATTGTCCTTTACTTTAGGGTTCACTAGAGTTCCTTTAAGTGAACGCAAAGGCTGTTCAAATTAAAGATTAACAGGAAATTTGTTTATAAATGGAAATTATAATAAATAAAAAACCTGTTTACCGGTCCGGAAATGCTGCTAGTCACTAGCAGTGCATAATCATAACCTGTGATCGGAGTTCTGTTATTAGAGATAAATGAAGTCATAGTAATAAAAAGCGAGTCCAGCCAGAGTGTTGAAAAAAAAACAAGTGAAACATTTCGAATTTTGCCCAAATTTGTATAACCTCCACTGTAATATTGACATTCAGTATACCTAAAATCTATCGGAACTTCTATAAGGGAGACCTAAGCCAAGGTATATTGCTGGCAGGAGGACAAAATCACCAAAATATCTCTCCATGGCATTCACTATACCTAAAATCAATCGGAACTTTTTTAATTGAGGCCTAAGACATGGTAAATTGCTGGCTGGAGGACAAAATCACCAAAATATCGAATAATAAGAGTAGCATTTTATTGGGAGCTACACTGGAATTAATTTTTTATTGGTGGTAAGATTTTCTATCCAATGAGAATAAAAAATACTTAATTACAAAAACGTGCCAAAATCCCCCAAAATACTACAATTCGGATGGGGCTTAAGTCAAGTTTAGAGACTCCACTCGAATCGCTTTGAAATTTTTACCGTAAGTAGTCCTCGGTGAGCTGATTACAGTGATATAAATTTTTTTAAACTTGACTTGTTCCTTCGGAAGGTACCTCTGTATGAGGGCAACCCCAAAATGTACCCCAATATTCAGAATTTTTTGTGGAAATATTTTTTACCCAATGAGAACCCGAAATACCAAATTACAGCCCAATTCGGTTGGAAAATGCAACTAAAACCTTCAAAATACGAACAATTAGGGGTACAGTTATATGGGAGCTATACCACAACATGATCCGATATTAATAATTTTTGAAATAAAAATTTTCAGCCAAATTGGTTGGAAAAGGCGTTTAAAATCTTCAAAATATTGAAAATTTAGCGGTGCGATTATATGGTGGCAGCCCTGAAAAGTGGACCAATGTGCATAATTTTTGATTGGAAGATTTTCTATCCTGAGAGAACCTGAAATACTAAATTACAGGCAATTTTGTTGAATAACTTGCCCAATTACCACAAAATATCGAAATTTGGAAGATAACGTTATGTGAGGGCTATCCGAAAAAGTGGATCAATTTGGATATTTTTTAGTAGAAAGATTTACTACCCAGAGAGAACCTGAAACACAAAATTACAAGCTATTCGGTTAAAAACGTGCCCAAAATATCGAAATTTGGAAAAGAGAACCAATTTTGATAATTGTTGGTGAGAAGATTTGGCACACAATGATAACCAGAAATACCAAATTACAACCAATTTGGTTAAAAAAAGAAAATTCCAATATTTTTGATAATTAAAGACTACCCTAAAAAGTGAACCAATGTGGATAATTTTTGGTGAGAAGATTTGGCACACAGAGAGAACCTGAAATAGCAAATTACAGTCAATTTGGTTGAAAAACGTATCCAAAATGCTAAAATTTCAAATAATCGGTGGTATCGTATATATGAAGGGTAGCCTAAAAAATTAACCAATATTAATAATTTTTCGTGGAAACATTTGACTATCAATGAGAACCTGAAATACAAAATTACAGCCAATTCGGTTAAAAAAGTACACAAATTCCCGAAATATATCGAATTTCTGAAGGTACCGCTATATGATGACTACCCTAAAAAGTGGACCAATGTGGATAATGTGGGGAGATTTTCTACCCTGAGAGAACCTGATATACCAAATTACAGTCAATTTTGTTGAAAAAAATAACCAAATTTACCCAAAAATACCGAATTGTGGAAGGTTTCGCTATATGAGGACTACCCTAAAAGGTCGACCAATATTGATAATTTTTGGTGGGGAGATTTTTTACCCTGAGAGAACCTGATATACCAAATTAAAGTCAATTCGGTTAAAAAGCTTGTCAAAATTCCCAAACTATCGAAATTTGAAAGGTACCGCTATATGAGGACTTACCTAAAAGGTGGACCAATGTGGAAAATTTTTGGTGAGAAGATTTGACACACAATGAGACCCTAAAATACCAAATTACAGCCAATTCGGTTAAAAAACGTGGTCAAATCCCACAAAATAGCGAATTTTGGAAGGTAGCTCTTTATGAAGGCTACCCTAAAAAGTGGACCAATATGAATAATTTTTAGTGAAAAGATTTTCTACCCAGAAAGAACCTGAAACACAAAATTACAGGTCTTTCGGTAGGAAAAAGCGTCGAAAATATTGAAATTTTAGAGGTACGGATATTCTTAAAAAGTGGACCAATGTTGACAATATCCTTAAAATTAGGAATATTGGGGTGACTTTTATGGGATCTATACCAAAACGTGGACCGATATCTTCAACTTTCAATATCAAATAACCTAAGAGTAATGACAATGTATGGGCAAAATTCTCAGGCTCTATAGTAAATATTTGCCCCACCTATCTATGATATAAAATTGTTAAATCGACATCGAGACCAATTTCGTCGGACCATTGACTTCAATTATCCCATTGATGGCTCCAAATGCCACATCCTGATTATTTTTTTACAAACATTGAGGCCCCATCTAAAGGCTGTGATTTTGTCAACTGATTATCCAACTTCGTTACCGGAATCCTAATACGTAATAACTTTCATTCCCGTTTTTTCTACTTCTTCTTTCTCCATTTTTTTCTGTACATATCTGTTTCAGCATATTCCTTTTTATTATGCAGTTTCGTAATTACAACAACAATCAGCAACTTACTTGCATTTCAATATCCACAAGACCATTTAGCATTGAAATTGCACCGACAGCCATATTGCGTTCCAATAGCTCTCTGGAAGTGCGCAGGAGGCCACGACTAATCACGGAGAAGGCCATGATGTTACAAAAAAAGACACAAAGACGACGAAAAATAGGGGAAAATGTAAAGTTGTTCTTTTTTAACTTTTCACAAAAATTAATTTTTTTTTCAAAACTTTTCACAATATTTTTTTTTTTTCAAATGGTTTCAGATTTCGATTTTGTATTGAAATTGTCCGCACACGATTTTCTTGTTATTGTTGTATTCTTCAATTCCATTTAAGTTGGTTTTATAGATTTTTTTCTTCTTCGGTTTGGAGTCAGTTTTCCTTTTTTAACCGTTTCTTGTTTTTTATTTTAGTTTTGAAATTAATTTTTTTCAACCGTTTCAAGACGTCTGTTTGCCACAACGTTCGAATGTGTTTTGATTTCAATGCTGGAATTTCGTTTGCCAAGAAAACAAGCTGAGCAGCCCAGCCAGCCAGCCAGACGTGCAGGCCGGCCTGTGAGGCAAACAAAAACAACGGCAGCAACACTTCTTTTTGTTTGTTCGACAAAGGCAGAGCAGCAGCAGGTCCCATAACGTTCCTAGGTAGCCTCAGTCGCAGAATTCACACAACAAAAGCCATATCAACCTCCATTGTTGTTGTTGTATAGCTTTCCATTGATCATTATGATGATAATGATGTTGGCGATCAACATCATTATCACTTCGCTATGGTGTGCGGTATGTTCCAGACAAGGCGAGAGAGGTGGATTGTTTTTGAAACTGAAAACAATAACAATGTGAACCGGCAAACAAAAAACCACCAACAACAATGAATTCGAAATGAAATAAAGAAGTGCTGTAGTATACAAAGATCCAGAATGAAGGCGCGAATGGGTGCGGATAATGTAATATGGAGTAGGAGGAAAAAAACAGAGGGGATCAAAGTCTGGAAATTTAATTAAAAAAGTACTCTGTAAAGGCATTAGGTGGCAAGAGGGATTTTTTTTGGAAAGCCGGAAAAATGAAATTTTTCTTTCCAAATTTTAAAGTATTTTTAGGAAAAAAATTAAAAATATTTTTTTCACAAAACAAAAATATATTTTTTTTCCGAAAAATTCTTTTAAAGGGACCCCACCCATTCTCGATTTTAATTTTTTAAGATTTTCAATGGGCTGGTTAATCAATATCAATGCTTGTTAAGGTTTGTAACCTTGCACATTTTTTTTTAAAAGATTTTTACAAAAAAATTTTTTATTTTTTTTGTAATTGTTTTTTTTTGATGGCGAAATTTTCGTTTAATATTTTTTTCGAAATTTCGGAATTTTTGTTTAATATATTTTTTCGAAATTTCTGAAATATCTTTTGAAATATTTTTTTCGAAATTTCAAAATTTTGGATTTTTTTAATACTTTTTTTTTTGAAAAAAAATGTAATTTTTTCGGGAACAAATTTTAAAAATATTATTTTCGGATATTTAAAAGAAAATTTTTTCGGAGAAATTTATTTATTTTTATAATTATGGGGAATTTTTGAGTTATAAAATAAGATTGGGATGCTTCAAAATTTTGTTTCCAAAATTCCGATAAAATTTTTCGGAGAAAATAAACAGGCCTTTTTTCGAATTTTTTTAATATATTTTTCGATTTTTTTACAATTTTCGGAAAAAAAAATTATTTTCGAAGTTCGAAAAATTTCGGAACTTTTGAATATATTTTTTCGAAATTTCTGAAATATCTTTTGAAATATTTTTTTCGAAATTTCAAAATTTTGACGTTTTTAAACTTTTTTTTTTGAAAAAAAATTACTTTTTTCGGGAACAAAAAAAAAATATTTTCGGAATATAAAAAAATAGGCGAGAACCTTTCAAACATTATTTTCGGAGTACAAAAATAGACGTGAAACTTTTAAAAATTACTTTCGGAGAAAACAAATTATTTTCGGAGTATAAAAATAGGCGTGAACCTTTCAAAAAATATTTTCGGAGTAAAAAAAATATTTTCGGAGTACAAAAAATGGCATGATAAAAAATTGGCAAACAAAAAAATTGGCGTGAAACTTTTAAAAATTACCTTCGGAGTAAAAAAATTATTTTCGGAGTATAAAGATAGATAGTAAAAAATTATTTTGTGAGTAAATCTTTTAAAAATTATTTTCGGAGTACATATAAAAATAGGCGTGGATCTTTTAGAAATTATTTTCGGAGTGTACAAATAAGCGTGGATCTTTAAAAAAATAGGAATATAAAAATAGACGTGAACCTTTTAAGAATTATTTTCGGAGTAATAAAATAGCCGTGGATCTTTTAAAAATTATTTTCGGAGCATTAAAAATTATTTTCGGAGTAAGAAAATAGGCGTGGATCTTTTAAAAATTATTTTCGGAGTAAGATAATAGACGTGGATTTTTTTAAATTGATTTCGGAGCATAAAAAATTATTTTGGGAGCATTAAAAATTATATTCGGAGTAAGAAAATAGGCGTGGATCTTTTATAAATTATTTTCGGAGTAAGAAAGTAGGCGTGAATTTTTTAAAAATTATTTTCGGAGCATTAAAATTTATTTTCGGAGTAAGAGAATAGACGTGGATTTTTTTTAAATTGATTTCGGAGCATAAAAAATTATATTCGGAGTAAGAAAATAGGCGTGGATCTTTTAAAAATCATTTTCGGAGCATTAAAAATTATTTTCGGAGTAAGAAAATAGGCGTGGATCTTTTAAAAATTATTTTCGGAGTAATAAAATAGGCGTGGATCTTTTAAAAATTATTTTCGGAGTAAGAAAATAGGCGTGGATCTTTTAAAAATTATTTTCGGAGTATAAAAGTAATCGTGAAGCTTTTAAAAAATAGGCTTGGGTTTTTTAAAAATTATTTTCGGAGTATAAAAATAGACGTGGATTTTTTAAAAATTATTTTCGGAGTGTAAAAAATTATTTTCGGAGGCCTAAATCTAAGCTTGGTTTGTTTTTTTCTTTTTAATTTTTCCCAACTATATTTACCTGGTAAATATAGGGCATCTCATAAATATATTTGTCGTCTGTTTTATTTTCCTCCTTCATTTTGTTTTGATTTCTTTTTTAAGAACTCCATTAATTGGAAATAGGAAATTTAAAGCGGGGGTCGAAATATATTCATCAAACATTGAAATTGCATTGACAGAGAGAAACGTGATCGAAATAAAATATTCCCCACCATTTTACTCTACTGCAGAGAGAAACATACTCCAATCCTATAGAAAGAGAGAGTGAGAGAGAGGTAATATATCAGAGTGGCCATTATTTATTACCAGCCTCATTTACTTTTTGTTTGTCATATGTCATCTAACAACAAATATAAACATGCACGCCATGTAAGTACTTGTCAAGCAAATGTGGGTCATGTCGCCCCCTACCCATGGCCCTTACACACTTCATGTAATGCAATACGAAATTTGGAGCAATGAAGACAAAATGCGTTCTATTTTTTTTTTCAAAATTTCCAACGAATTTGGTACACCAAAAATAATTGGGGAGAAGAGTGCAATGGCATCTTAACTATCTGACATATCTGTCAAATGAGATATTGTGGGTATCTCTCTAAGATGGGGCCAAACAAAAAAAGAGCAAACATATTACATAATACAAAATCAGAAAAAACAAGTTCTGGAATTGTATCCATCATTCCAGTTTGCTCTTTATTTTTGTTTTTGGTTAAAATACTCTGACTGGAATTAATGAAAATGCACTGCCCTCTCATTTATGGTAGCAGTCATATCAGCATTCCCACAACCACAATGGAGTCAATAAACTGAAAATGGGTGAATTCTTAATTAGATTAGTTGTGTGGTATCGATTGTGCTGCACTTATGTTGAGACTGTGGCGATAACAGGTTTTTTTTTTTTAAATATGACAAACATGTGGAGGAGTTTGTGTATATAGACATTGTTTATATAAAAGGGGGTAAAAGTGAATGGAAGAGTTATAAGAAAAAAACAATTGGCTAAAAGGAGTTATACAAAAAATAATGACACCACAAAATTATATTTATTAATAAGATAATATTTTTTATCATAATTTGCCCTTTTAGATATTATTTTACCTATTTCCAATCAAAAACGCCTTCAAGAGGTCGTTTTATCATAATTAACCTCAATGTAAATACGCCCTTATCTTCCTTTCAACGTTTCTCTAAGTTGTCAACACTGCAGAGATCATCCCTTTTGCTTATCACAGCATCAAGTGCTGCACTTGTCAAACTCATTACATTCAAAGAGAGGAAAATAAAGGGAAAAACAACAACAACTTATTAATTAAGAAATTTAATAATTTTTTATTATTGGCAAATTTATCAATTATTTTATCCATTTCCAATCAAAAACGCCCGTAAAACGTCGTTTTATCATCAATAACCTTAATGTAAACACGACCTTATCTTCCTTTCATCATTTCTCCAAGTTGGCAACACTGCAGAGATCTTCCCGTTTTGCTTATCACAACATCAAGTGCTGCACTTGTCAAACTCATTACACCGCATATCAAATTACATTCAAAGAAGGAAAATAAAGGAAAACAACAACAACTCCCTTGAAATTATAAAATAAATATTTATTGATATTTTTGTTGTTGTTTTTCTTTTAAGAAAGACAAACACTTATCATAAAGAAGCCACACTTAAACTCAATTGGTTTCTATTTGTCTCTCTCTCTCTCACTCTCAACACATGTTCTCTCATTACTGTGTGTGAAGAAGCATGCTTCTTCATTGCAGCGGACAGTTTCAATGCTATGTGAGTGTGTGTGTGCGCGCTTGGATTAATGACCGGTATTTGTGCCGTATTGCATGCATGCAAGTAACATCTGATGGCAAAAGCAAAGAATATACAAAGAATTAAAGAATAACAAGAAACAAAACAACAATTTAAAAATAAAAAACAACAACAACACTTTCAAACTTGTCTTGCTATGGCAAGACAAAAACCACAAACAACAACAAAATAAATGCAGGTCAAAATATCATGGCTGGTTTTTTTTAGTATACAGAAAGGCCGTATGTTCTCTCTCTCTCAGTAACTATGACAAATGCACCAATAACGGTTTGTTTTAATCCTCTCTGAGCACATGGAGATTATGAGAATATCAATTGCTTGAAATGGCATGCCGGCTGGCTACGTGCAAAATATCTCATCGCAAATACAATTTTTAATGATGAATTGGTGGCACTGCTGCTGCCGGGCTTAACAAAACACGAGTTTGTAAGTTATTATTATAAAAAATCACCATCAATTTGACTAATTCAATTTAAATTCATCAAAAAGAAAAAAGTAAATACAGGAGCCATGCAAAAAACCAACAAACAACACATTGGGATAATTTTGAGTGTGTACGTGTTTACCAATCAAGGTCGTCACTATCAATTTTATTTAAGAAGACTTTCAAAGGGGTTATGCTGAAGCAATCGCAAGTGAAATATTGGCGCGAATTTGAATGCAGCTTAAATTGCAGTGGCTGTCAAAAGGAGTTGCCGGAAGTATGAAATATGAAGGCAAGGGAAAACAAGAAACGCATTTGAAAATAAGTAAATGTGGAATTTCATCATCGTCTATGTCATTTGGATGTTTATGTTATTTTTAAAAAAAATCACCCCTAACTGTAGGCCCTGAAAAAATATTTTTAAACAAGTGAGTTTTTTATCACGATTTCTTTGGAAATCGGAATGATTACTTTGCGATGCCCTACACCAATAATTTGTACAGAACTTCACTATTTCAAGTAACTATGACCTATCTGCAACATAACACACGGAACTAATCAGAAATTTGGCGATTTATCTCAATTTCTTCAGAAGGTAGCGTGATTACAACAGACAGACGGATATGGCTAGATCGTCTTAGAATTTTACGCTGATCAAGAATATATACTTTTTAGGGTCGGAAATGAATATTTCGATGAGTTACAAACGGAGACAAAATTAATATACCCTCCATACTATGGTGGAGGGTATAAAAACCACGCCTAATTGTAGGCCCTGAAAAAACATTTAAAAAAATCACGCCTAATTGTAGACTTTGAAAACAATATTTTTTCGTACTAAACAAACATTTTTAAAAAATCCACTTCAATTTTTGAGTTTAAAAAAATATTTGAAACAGCTCCCGTATTGCTTTCCCACCATCTGTCATTTTCTTTGTAATTCTGTTTTGTTTCGCAGAATTAGCAACGCAATTTATTGCCATAGGTCATTTTATTTTTTCTAGGGGTTGTTCCATTACTGCGAAAAATAAGGGTGTACGTGCGTATTTACAGATACGCAAAAAATAACTACAATGTGATTTACTGGAAGAGTATGGCTTTGCAGAATAGCATAGCTAGAACGCAAAAAATTAATTTAGAATTATCTTTAGAGGAGGTGGCAGGAGGGAACTGTGTGTTTGATAATAAATCAAACAAGCCATTGAATTATTAAAAAAATTAAATTACTTCCACTATGAAAAAAAAAAAACAAAAACAAAAAAATATTCCCAACAAAAATGTTCCCAGATTATCTTTTACAAAAATTTCATATAGAAATATAATTCGTAAATAAAGAAAAAACATTTTTGTTATCAGTTTGAGAACCGAAATAGTTTTCCATGATCCATTTGTTGTTGTTGTTTTTTGTTTTTTTTTTTTTTTTTTTTGTGTATTGTTTATTGTTTACATAGATCTGACTGGCCTATAATTGTAAGGCAAGATAAAACATGAAATAAAAATTATAAATAAATTTCAACATAATTTTGTTTACAACTTTGTCGCACTGCAATAAACCAACAACAACAACAAATTTTTTTATTTATGATATTTTCTTATTTTTCTGGTTTGTTTACATTAGATTTAGAATATTTAGTTCTGTGTGGAGTGAGGGGCGGAGACGTCATCATCATATGTTAAAGTGTATGAAGTCATTATGACAAGTGACAGTTGGGTTTTGTATTTCAATGTAAAAAAGCAAAAAATGTCTACATGAGAGAGAGTACCTGCCAAAGAATTCTCTAGATTTGAAATAAGGCCTTTTTGAATATAAAATCCATATCCATATTGATTGTCTTCAATGCCCTTTTTGCAGAATTTTTAATACCAAAAACAATTTCCATATTTTGTTGTCCATTTGTTGTTATTGTTTTCTTTTTCAAAAAAACGCCACGCGAACATGGGACGTGATAAGTGTGTCTAAGGTAGACTTAAGCAGGGAACACCTCTACCTGTTTAAAAATGCCCAACACATTTTGGGTAATTAGAAAATGCGTAAATTAAATTTTGAAGTTTTGTTTACACTTTAACGGCAAGACTGTCCAAAACAAAACATAAAAAAATTAAATACAGATTTGATTTACACCAAAAAGGGCCATTCAAATTTAGAGACATACGGGCTGACCTAAGACACCATAGAAATTTAATGTAATATTAAATGCGTAATAGATGCTCCCTTTTTATACATTCCACTAACGTAGAAGGAAGCCACATTCTTTTTTGTAATGAAAGGGAAAATTCACATAAATGCCATTTTTTAAATTTATTATTTATTAAATTATGTTGAAGTTATATACATATTTTATTATACAAAGCCGCAAAGGGTAAAGTTGAATGAACTTCTTTTGTTTTTTCCTTTATTGTTTTGTATTTCTTATTTCACAAAAGTCGGGAAAAAATATTACATTTTCATTTTCTTTGTGAGATCTCCATAAAATATACTCTCTCAGTGGTTGAGGTTATCAATTAATCTGTCATTAGTGCCAATCATATTAATATTTTTTTATTTATTTATTTTTCTTTTTTGTTATTGGCATTGTAGCTCTCAGTTTTCATTTTATTTTCTTTATTATTTTTTTCTTTTATTTATTTGCATCATTTGCTTGAAACGACAATAATACACAAAAGGCGGGAAAAATAATGTATATCTCTTTGTGATTGATCTCCATAAAACATTCTCTCAGTGGCGGCTAAGCTAATCAAACAATCTGTCAATAGGATATTACTTTTTATTCTCTTTATTAAGTTTATGGGTTAACGACATTGTTAGGAAATCGTGACAAAAAAAAAACTCGAACCTGACGATAATGCCTAGCAATTAGGCATCTGGCCCATATAATTATACCTTCTGAAGGAAAAAATTGAGACACAAAACAAAACTATTGGGTTCGAAATTGACATATGTCGGTCAATAATTAGGCCTATCCCTCATATAATTGTAACCCCAAATATTCGCTAATCCCTACACTATGTAATCTAAATTGCTGAAATTTGTATTTGGTGTATATAAACTGGTTTGTAGAATTCACTTTTTGGTATGTTCCCTACCTATGGTGGAGGGTATCCAAAGTTCGGCCCAACTTGTTTACTTGTTCTTATTGGCTATGTCATAACGGTTTTGCCACCAAATAAATATGTCTCAATCTCATCATGCTTCTTCTTCTTTTATTAACATGCTTCTTCTTATTTTATTTGTTTTTGTGATTGACTGCAACAGTAGTAGTAACCCGTTATGGCAGTAAAATTCATGTTTTTTTCTTTGTGATCTCATAAAGCATCCTCTCTCACTCTCTCTCCGTCTGTGATTACCTATCAATCAGTCATTCTCCCACTCTCCTCATTATTAATGCCAAAAAAGCGGTAATTTTGTCATTGGCGTTATTACACCACCAGTCAATCGCTCATCACTATGGCAATCATATGAGAGTAAAAGAAGACGCAAAAAAGGAAATGACAAAACACATGACACCTTCCATGCAATTATATCAACGTTTAAACGAGTTTTAATTTAATTTAGAATTAATTATCATTTTAATAAAAAACAATTATTCATATTTAGAAAACGGTCAATTCTCTCACTCTCCTCATTATTAATGCCAGAAACGCGCCATTTTTTCATTGGCGTTGTTACACCACGAGACAATAAAATCTCGCTATCTCTTATCACCATGGCAAATCATATGAGACATAATAAAAAGGATATGACAAAATACATGACATTTTCTATGATATTATAACAACGTTTAAACGCTATTAAATTTAAGACTTTATCCAAAAAATAAAATTAGTTATATTTTAATAAAAAACAATTGTATATATTTATAGAACTAGTTTCAATTTCCACACCAAATTAAATTAAAAAAAATATATAAAATTGTTTCTAACTAAAAAAATATTCAAATTCACACAATTAATATATGTTTGTATGAACTAACATAATACTAAGAATATATATATATATGTACCTTCATGTGATGTATAGCATTTTATGACGACTATTTTTTATTTTTGTATACATTTTGAATTCCTCCTAATTTTATGTTCTTATTAGATTGGGGCGGTAAACGTGAGCATTGTCTCACCTACCTCAAACAAATGTCAAGTTTGATTGTCGTCGTCATCGTCATGCTAGTTGTTGATCTATTTTATTATATATATGTAGACCGGACGCTTCATTGCGTATCCAAGAAGCAGCAGTGCCACACTTTAGTGTTTATGTTTTAAATTTTTTTGGGGAATTTAATTGAAAGCGAAAATAAAAAAACAGACGATGAAGAAGGGACCTCAGTGTGGAAAAGAAGCGGAAATGAGGCCTAGTATAGGGGCCTTAAATACATAAAATTTTCATTGGCATCAAAAAAATGATATATCATACATTTCAGAATCGAAAAGAATCTATTACTTTTACGTTTTATTGTTGTCACAAACCCAGATCTAATAATAAGGTCACCCAGTAAGCGAAATTCAGCTGTTTTTTCTCAAGTCTAAGGTCAAAATCTTGAACTTTGTTAACGTTTTCGTAATGCTGGCCACCTGGATGACCTTTTTGGCGATTTTTTAACATTTTTTTTTTTTGAAGAATTTTCTTTAGAAGAATTAAAGGCCCATTCGCTGCCCTGGCCCTCCAATTTCTGTAGCCCCTTTTAATGATGCCCAACTAATTACATGAAAACAAAATTCCAAAGTCTGCGGAAGCTTTACCTCTTTTTTTTAAATTCTTTAATGAAAACAAGAACCCATTCGCTATGCTACATCGATAGTAAAGTTCTCGAAATATTCGAAACGTTTTTCGAAATTTAGAAACTTTTTTTTGTTGAAGATTTTTCCTTAGAGAAATTAATAATAAATAGGCCCTTTCCCTGCCCTGGCCCTTCAAATTCAGTAGCCTTTTTTAATGGCGCCCAACTAATTACATGAAAACAAAATTCCAAAGTCTGGACAAATTTTATCTTTTTTTTAAAATTCTGTAATGAAAAAGAGAACCCATTCGTTATGGGACATTGGTAGTAAAGTTCTCGAAATATTCGAAACGTTTTTCGAAATTTACTACGTTCTGCTTTTTTTTGTAAATAAAATTTGAAACGCTCTATTTTTTTTCTAATCTATTTTTAAAATATGTTTTTTTTTTTGTATTTTGATTATTAACCAACTCCGAACCTGCAGAGGTAAACAATGCCCATATTTGTTTTTTTTCTTGTAATTTATTTACATGGCAGAGTACGTGTGTGAGTGGGGCAGAATTTGTTATGCCACTCCACTGTAACAAGGTGTTTGTTTTTGTTGTTGAAGAGATGTTGTTGTATTCGGAACTTATATTGTTATTTTTGTTTTTAATTTTACATCGAAGGTCAACCGGTTTTTTGTGCGTGTGTTCTTGTTTTCATCATTCTGGGATCTTCTAAAAGAACCCTTTCTCGTCATTTAATGGCTACAAAAGCCAACAAAGAATTGTAAACAAGTAAATGAGTTTGTTTTGATTTTTTTGTTTACTTCACTTTATTTAATGGTCATTTATTTTGAAGGTCATGGTGATGCTGAAAAATAATAACATCTTCAACAATAATTATGTTCGTCTAAGGTAAATGTTTTCACAACTTTTTTCAATATTTGATTTCACATGTTTCCAAAACGCAAATAATGGAGGTTTCCGATGTCTTTGGACAAATAAGAAATTGAACCTATTTATATTATCACCTAGAAAGAGTTTAATTCTGAGAAATATCCAAATTTATGGAAAATATAATATGTGGTATTTTCCCGTACTGCAAGAATCTACTAGTTTTTACTATTTTGTTCGATATCATAAAGGAAAAAAGTTTTATCATAGTAAAAAGTAGTAGATTTATGCACCAAGGGAACAGACCATTTGTAATAATATATTTTTAAATTTTTAACCTTTATTTTTTTAGCACTACCCGACTTAACGGTCGCTTTTTATAGAAGTTATCAATTCCAAGTGAATACTTTACTATCTCATCGTATGAACGAAATTCTCTCCTTTGGTAGTTTCCTTATTGTTTTTAACAGTGTCCTACTACCAACAGCTGTTATTGTTTATGTTTTTAAAAATATTCAGCAAACTTTTTATTTTCTAGCCCTATCAACTTTAATGGTCGAATTTTTCTATTCGGCTATCAATTCAAAGTGAATACTTTAATGTCTTCTCATAAGAAAAATATTCTCGCTTTTGTATTTTCTTTGTCGTTTCTCACAGTGTATTACTACCAACAGCTGTTACTATTTCTTCCTTAACGATGGATATTAATTCAAAGTGAGTGTTCATATTATCGAAACAACAGGGTGATACAAAACTCGCAAACAGCTGTGCTGACAATAAATATTAAAAAAATAATATTTAATAAAATATGGATAAAAAATAACTACAAAATTCACAAATATTGTTCTATAATTTAATCCAGGTCTCCATTAACTAATTCAACAATAATATATCAGTTACAGCAGTTGTGAATTTGCATATTGTGCTCCACCCAGTCAGTTGTTCTGATTTCTAATTGGTGGCCAGGATATAAAACTGCATCTGATTTTTTAAGAATATTTTCGGAAGAATTAACAGGTCTACCAGCGTGAATATTTCCTGAGAGAAGTAGTCGATTTTCTAAGAGAAGTAGAAGGTCCACATGCGAGGATTTTTAAAGTAATTTTTTTAAGAGAAGTGCAACACCACTGAACATTCTTCGGGAATCCCATAAGGTATATATTTTCTGTACTAGGCTTTGTCGTTTGTTGCCCAGCGACAGACGCATATAAGCTAGATGGGTCAGTCAGACGCGAAGTCGTCGTCTTCTTGGGTGAAGGTTGCGGACCTTCTGATGAGCGAATGCGCTTCACAGATTTGCTCTGCGGGGCGGCATTTGCTCTCCCAGGAGACGACGATTCCTTGCCGGACTTGCCCTTTTTCCTATTTCGACCACTGGTGGATTCACTCTAAGCTTTAGCAACAACCGCATCACCTTTGTCGCTTTCTATTCGGCTATCAATTCAAAGTGAATACTTTAATGTCTTCTCATAAGAAAAATATTCTCGCTTTTGTATTTTCTTTGTCGTTTCTCACAGTGTATTACTACCAACAGCTGTTACTATTTCTTCCTTAACGATGGATATCAATTCAAAGTGAGTGTTCATATTATCGAAACAACAGGGTGATACAAAACTCGCAAACAGCTGTGCTGACAATAAATATTAAAAAAATAATTATTTAATAAAATATGGATAAAAAATAACTACAAAATTCACAAATATTGTTCTATAATTTAATCCAGGTCTCCATTAACTAATTCAACAATAATATATCAGTTACAGCAGTTGTGAATTTGCATATTGTGCCCCACCCAGTCAGTTGTTCTGATTTCTAATTGGTGGCCAGGATATAAAACTGCATCTGATTTTTTAAGAATATTTTCGGAAGAATTAACAGGTCTACCAGCGTGAATATTTCCTGAGAGAAGTAGTCGATTTTCTAAGAGAAGTAGAAGGTCCACATGCGAGGATTTTTAAAGTAATTTTTTTAAGAGAAGTGCAACACCACTGAATATTCTTCGGGAATCCCATAAGGTATATATTTTCTGTACTAGGCTTTGTCGTTTGTTGCCCAGCGACAGACGCATATAAGCTAGATGGGTCAGTCAGACGCGAAGTCGTCGTCTTCTTGGGTGAAGGTTGCGGACCTTCTGATGAGCGAATGCGCTTCACAGATTTGCTCTGCGGGGCGGCATTTGCTCTCCCAGGAGACGACGATTCCTTGCCGGACTTGCCCTTTTTCCTATTTCGACCACTGGTGGATTCACTCTAAGCTTTAGCAACAACCGCATCACCTTTGTCGCTAGGCATGGAATCGGGCTTTGAGATAAAGCCCTCCACACGTTGACCACCCTTATGGACAACAGTTTGTGTCGGGATGTTCTCAGTAGCATTTTCTTTGACTTTTGAATCGAGCTAAGCTTCGGATCAGAAGTCGGCTTCGCATCCATGTCAGAGACAGTGGGCTTCGCCGAATCCACTACTTCACTCGATTCAGAGGTTTTCTTGGAGATTTTTGATCGAGCAGTTAGATTCGGGACGGAGATCCTCTCCATTTGGAGCGCACAATGGAGAACGTGCGGATAAGTTCTTTCGAACTTCCTTACAAATCTCATTTTGCCCTTGATGAGGTGAACCTCTCTCTCCGAAAGCAACCCCAATGTAGGTAATTCAAATTATATATCTTCATCTTTCAACAAATTTGTCTTAAGTTTGGCATACCAGATTGCTGAATGAACAATTTCGTCCCCTTCTTCTACTTCAGTACTCTTTCTTTAACAGTTTTGCCATCCCTGTCTCATTTCGACTATCGTTGTGCGATATATCGATAGTTGGCTGTCATTGTGCGTCATTTGTTGTTTAAAATGCAGTTCATTTAAATGAACGTTTGTGGTTCAAACATTTTAAAGTGAATTTATTAATTTTTTAGATCTTGAAAAAATTAAAATTTTATTAAAAAATCATTTAAATTAATTTATTACGTTCATTTTTTATTAATATTACGACAATCTCTCTTCTTTATATAATAGCCGTTGTATTTGAATTTTGCACAGCTGTCTTTCTTTGCATTGAACCAATGATTGGTTCACTGCAATGAACTGCAAGGGAACTAGTGTTGTTTTTGTTTTACTACCTAAATTCAACAATTCATCAATCAATTGCGAAAATCCAAAGTGAAGAAGAGTTAATATTTATATAAACATTATCCATAGGGCAAGAGGAAGGGGTAACGCAAAGGGGGCTAACCCCACAAACAGGTTTTATTCAATTAACCATAAATAAACAAATTATTTACAAGTCACAAGAGTAAAAACACTATTGTTGTTGTTGCTGCCATTTGGCACAGCCGATTGAAGCAAACAAATCGTCAGTCAGTCTTTCGTTAAACTTCCAACCAACAAGTAGTCGAAGTGTGTCTGTCTGTGATTGAAATTTCTCGAAAAAAATTAATAGAAAAAAACGAACAAATCAAAAATGTTAACACCACGTATAAGTGGTAACGCCGTCGTCTTGGTGTTAAGTGCATTGTTGGTGCTTTCACCCCTAAGCGAGGCTAAACGGGCATTGGGTGGCGGTAATCGTAAGTCGGGTGGAGGTCACACCACCCGAAGACAACCGGATACACATGTCACCAAGCCAACATATTCCATTAGCAGTGGTAACTCGCATGCGGACCAGGCCAAATTGAGCTATCCCAACTATAATGCCCAACCCAATCGACCAGCCAGTGCACCATCCTCGTCAAATTCTCAACCAATTGGTTGGAATGTACCAAATAATCAACATCCTGCAGGTCCACCACCAGCCTATTCACCCAGCAATGTGGCGGGTGGAGCCAAGACCAATGTGCATGAACCACCACCAGTGTATCAGAAGCCCAATTATGCCGCACCACCACCAAATTACAATCAGGCCACGGGAACACATTATGGTTCGGCCTCGTATCCACAACAACAACTTCCAGCTGGTGCAACCTATCACAGTCCCAATAATCTACCACCAGGCGCTACATACTACAACAATCCATCACATGTACCCGGAGGTTATCCCATGGCTGGTGGTTATCCAATGGGTGGTGGTTATCATGCTCCTGGCGGCGGTGGTGGTTATTATCCACCAAATTCGGTTCCAGCTGGTGCCAGTTATTTCCCGGCTGGTGGTCAATTGCCACCAGGCGCCGTTTTGTATTCATCACCACCACAACAAACGTCATCGGGATTAGGTTTTGGTAAGTGGCAAAAATAGAAAATAGTTTTCATTTATTTTTATTGTTTTTGTTTTTCTTTTTGATAATTTGTTTATTGTATTTTTTTTTCAAAAAGGGAGAAAGTAAATTTGCGAAAAATAGAAGAGCAAAGTTGATATTAATGTGCCTCAGGTTTAGTGGACAGAAGAAAAAGGTTTGAGGAAGGCTGTTTTTCTGCGGATATTGGTGATTAATTCCGAATAAATAAAACACATTACTTCCGGGCATAAATCTAGCACTTGAAGAGCTTAATTTATTTCGACGTTTTGTGAATTACCTTCAGGAACGTGAGGGGCATACAAGTAGATTTTTTTCTATTGAACTTTTGCAGGGCCACGGTATGAATTTTTAAAGTAAACAATAGCACACTGGCGTGGATTTTAAAGTAAATTTTCTAGAGAAATAAAAGGCTCACTGACGTGGATTTTTAAAGTAAAATTTTCTAGAGAAGACAAAACACCACAGGCGTGGATTTTTAAAGAAAATTTTCTAGAGAAGACAAAGGCTAACAGGCGTGAATTTTTAAAGAAAAATTTCTAGAGAAGACAAAGGCTAACAGGCGTAAATTTTCTAGAGAATACAAAGGCTCACAGGCGTGGATTTTTAAAGTAAATTTTCTAAAGAAGACAAAGGCCCACATAGGCGTGGATTTTTAAAGTCAATTTTCTAAAGAAGACAAAGGCCCACATAGGCGTGGATTTTTAAAGTAAATTTTCTAAAGAAGACAAAGGCCCACATAGGCGTGGATTTTTAAAGTCAATTTTCTAAAGAAGACAAAGGCCCACATAGGCGTGGATTTTTAAAGTCAATTTTCTAAAGAAGACAAAGGCCCACATAGGCGTGGATTTTTAAAGTCAATTTTCTAAAGAAGACAAAGGCCCACATAGGCGTGGATTTTTAAAGTCAATTTTATAAAGAAGACAAAGGCCCACATAGGCGTGGATTTTTAAAGTCAATTTTCTAAAGAAGACAAAGGCCCACATAGGCGTGGATTTTTAAAGTCAATTTTCTAAAGAAGATAAAGTCTAACAGGCAATTTTACCACAGTTTATCATATTAAATTTAAATCAGCTCGTTGTGAAACTCTCGAAAGTGTTAGGACATTGGAAAAATATTGATCTTGAAGTATTTTCGATACTCTTTTCGAAAATGCATACAACAATTTCGAGGCACCGATCATTGCGGAACCTGTGGCAAATTTAATATTAAATTAACATATTTAAATCGAATCTCGGAAAGGTTACAACATTCAGAAAATATTGGTCTAGTGGTATTTTCAACCGATTATTGCACTCCTGAATTTGTCCGTGGGCAAACTTATTTTGAATTAACATATTTAAATCGAATCTCGGAGGGGTTACAACTTTTGGAAAATATTGATGTAGAAGTATTTTCGATGCTCTTTCCGAAAATGCATATCAACAAGCTGTACCCCTTACCCTTTTCTCACAATGGATTTCAATTTAAATCAGGCCAATGTGGGAAATTTTGGAAGTCAGGCAATTTAAATCAGGCTGCTGTGGAAATTTCGGAATGGTTGTCACTCCGAAAAATATAGGTCTAGAAGTATTTTCGATGCTCTTCCCAAAAATGCATATCAACAGGCTGTACTCCTGACCATTTGTCAGTGGGCCCACACAAAATCTTCAAGTCAGGCAATTTAATTCATATCATACGATAATGTTGTGTCTGTGTCTGATGTTCACATTTAAGCCAATTAGTTTGCCATGCCAGTCACCCCAACACAATATTTAATGAAAGCCTTTCATATTTGGTTTTGTTCTTTTGTCAAAACAAAGGAAAAGCAAGCACATCTACACCTTTCATCTTCTTGGAAATATGAATCACATGCATGGGAACATAAAGTGTTTAGTGGCGGCATTTACACACTCACAACTAAGAATAGTGAAAAGAAAAAAACTAACCAAAAATGGCAGGCAAAAACAAAAATCCACAATAAAAATTGACAAACAAAACATGTCAATACCTGTGAATGGTCAAGAAATTTTTTTTTTGCGTTGCATAAATCGCCCAAACAATTTGCATGACGATACAATGACAAATAAACTGTCTATACATACACACACAAGTATTTGGCAAAACTGCAACAACGTAGTTTTAATATCAATTTTGTAGGAAGAGAATATTCCAAGGGTCCGTTGTTTTTTTCTGTACTCAAAGTCTTTTGGTTCAATGTATAACCTTCATTGTTGTTTAACCCATTTAAAAAAAAATCTACATATAGCTTCTATATGAAGATTCGAATATTCCAAACCGAACTTCTTTAAACCGCCTTTGATTTGAAGGTATCATCTTTATTAAAAAAAAAACAATTTGTTTATGCAAATCATTAGCATGCTCTTGATATATTCAGAACAGTACACAGACATTTGTCACTCCTCCAATATTAAAAGTATTGAAGAAGTATTCTATGGAACAATAACAAAAAATTCCAGTATGGTGACAATTTTGATGAAATTATTTCCACTGAAAACAATTGAAATGAAATCAAATTTTATTTGCACTGTATCTTCTTGCCCAGATGTGTTAGCTTCCTAATGAATTTCAAATTTGATTAGCAAGTATATAGGTATAGTCTTCTAAAAACCTCCTCTCTCCACCTCCCCTTCACCACTGGAGAGAGGAGGGAGAGGTTTTTATTTTGTTGTTGTATTATATTTTATTTATACCTGTAATAAAAACATGGCTTGTAAACAATTTATTTATCGTTGATCCCCCTCCATCTCAAGCATCGATCGGAAAGAGAGGAGACACAAGGTATTTTTTTTTGTATTTTGTCAGTGACTTTCAAAGCAGCCAACAAAAACACGTTTAACACATGTTTGCATTCTGTCGTCCAGGTTGAGTGAGTGACTGACTGATGAATAAATAATGGGTACAGATTAGATTTTGAAATGCCATGTTTGTTTTCCGCTTGAATGGAAAGTAATATGAACCCTATCGGTGCAACTATTAAAAAATGGTAGATTTTCAGAGTACATTTTGTTTGAGCTCACTGTGTGAAAATGATCACGAGTACAGGTTTCCCGTATGGATTTTCGGAGAGAGCATCGAAAATGCTTTCGGACCAATAATTTCCAGAAGATGTAGCCCTTCCCAGATTTTCACAGCGGTCTGACTTAAATTGAATGTGATAAAAAAGAGGTAGATTTCGTTTGGGCCCACTGTGAGACAACTGATCAGAAGTACAGAATACCTATATACATTTTCGGAGAGAGCATCGAAATTGCTTTAAAATCTATATTTTCCAGAAGTTGTGACCCTTCCTATATTCCAACAGTAGCCTGATTTAAATTGCATTACTCGAATTGAGTGCGACCGAAAACTGAAACATTTTGTTTGAGCCCACTGTAAAACAAATGATCAGGAGTACAGCTTTCCCGTATACATTTTCGGAAAGAGCATCGAAAATACTTCTAGACCACTATATTTTTCAGAAGTTGTGACCCTTCCGAAATTTCGAACACTAACCTGATTTAAATTACCTGACTTGAGTGCGACAGTAAAAAAGAGTAAGATTTTGTTTAAGCCCACTGTGAGACAAATGGTCAGGGCTACAGCCTGATGGTATGCATTTTCGGGAAGAACATCGAAAGTGCAACAACCCTTCCCAGATTCCCACAGTAACCTAAGAGGAAGATTTTGTTTGGGCCCACTGTGAGACAAATGGTCAGGAGTACAGCTTGATAGTATGTATTTTCGGAAAGAGCATCGAAAATGCTTCCAGACCAATGATTTCCTGAAGATGTAGCCCTTCCCAGATTTCCACAGTGGACTGATTTAAATTTCCTGACTTAAAATGAATGTGACCAAAAAAAGAGGAAGATTTTGTTTGGGCCCACTGAGAGACTTGCAATCAGGGTTACAGCCTGATGGCATGCATTTTCGGGAAGAGATAACCACAGTGATGTGAATTAAATTTGATATACGAAATTTTTAATATTTATTCTTCTAAACTCAAAATCCAGCTTTTTATGATTATTCAGCTACTAAAACCTGAATTCAGTTAAATATTTTATCAATTCAGCAAGCTTTTGATGACAAAATTTAAACGAATAACAATTTTATAAACGCTTTTGGGTCTATTCAGCTATCAATTTCATCAATTCAGCAGCTTTAAAATCAATTCAGCAAGCTTTTAACGACGAAATTTCACCTGATAATCACATTGGAGACCTGATTATGTCTATTTAGCTACAAAGCCATAAATTCAGCTTGTAATGACGAAATTTCAACTGATAATCACATTGGAATCCTGATTATGTCTTTTTAGGAACTACAACGTAAATTCAGCGAATAATTTTAACAATTCAGCTATGATAAAAACAATTCAGCAAGCTTTTAATGACAAAATTTCACCTAATAATAACTTTATATACGTGTTTAGGTCTATTCAGCTACAAAACCATAAATTCAGCTAAAAATTTTCACAATTCAGCTTCGGTAAAAACAATTCAGCAAGCTTTTAATGACAAAATTCCATCTGATAATCACATTGGAGACCTGATTATGTCTTTTTAGCTACTAAAACATGAATTCAGCTAACAATTTCCATCAATTCAGCTATGATAAAAACAATTCAGCAAGCTTGTAATGATGAAATTTCACCTGATAATCACATTGGAGACCTGATTATGTCTATTTAGCTACTAAAACATGAATTCAGCTAAGAATTTCCTCAATTAATCTATGATAAAAACAATTCAGCAAGCTTTTAATGAAGAAATTTCACATTAGATAATTACATTGGAGATCTGATTATGTCTATTTAGCTACTAAAACATGAATTCAGCTAACAATTTCCATCAATTCAGCTATGATAAAATCAATTCACGAAGCTTTCAAAATAAAATTAAAATTTATCCTAATAAGAACTTTGGATGAGGTATCAGCTATATCTAATATTTCTGTTCTACAATTTTTTTGTTTTATAGGTTCTGGATTAGCGGCCGGTGCAATTGGTGGCGCCATTTTGGGTCATGTCTTGACTCCGACACAAACCAAGGTTGTTGAACAGGCTCCAGCTGCTGGTAATGCTGCCGGTGGTGGTGATCGTGTTATTATTATCAACAATACCGGACAACCGATTAATGCCACGGATGCTAATGGGGCCACTGTTATCAATGCTGGTGGGGCTGCTGCTCCAGCTGCCGCTACAGGAGATGCCGCAGCTGCTGCCGCTCCCATGGCTCCCTTGGCACCTTTGGCCCCCATGGCTGCTGCTGATGAGATGAACAATACAACGCTGGCACCTCCCATGGCCGGTGCTGGTGATGCAAATGCAACAACTGCTGAACAACCTCCAGCACCTGCTCCGGGTGGCATCATCTGTGTTCCAGTACGTGTCAATGCCACCGATCCCAATGATGCAAGCAAAATGATGGAAGTTGAACAAATTGCCTGTTATCCTGCACCACCACCAGCAGCAGCACCAGCTGCCATGGATCCTGCCACTGCTGCGGGACAACAACCACCACCCGCCGAAGGTTCGGCACCATTGGCCCCCATACAACCCATTCCAGGTGAAGGATCCCAACAACTGCAACAATCCACATTGGTGGGGGAACAAAATGCTAAACAAGCCGATTCGGCAGCCAATCCACAGCAGCAACAGGGACTTTTGGGTCTTATTGTGTGCTTTGTGGTCAGCTATGCGCTTGCCTATTGAGAAAATAATTTTTTTCACAATCTCCCAACAGTTTTTTGAAATCACAAAAATTATTTTAAGAATCTCAAAAATAAAAAAAATGAACAAGAAAAGTATTCTCCTAAGCTACCATAACGCTACGGCTGCTAATTAGTATTCATTGCAGGCAGCTGAACAGTCAAGCGACCTTGAATATTTATTATTATAAAAAAAAAATAAATAGTGCTTAATAAATATTGAAAAATATAATACATACCTCAATTGAAAAAGAAAAAGCTTTAAATGTTAATAAATTGTAATTTTTGTCCTTAATAATAAAATTTTCAATAAACCACGACAAACAACGTCATTGCTTGTCATCTCCTCCCTTTATTCAAATATATATATTAAAAATTAATAAACTTCCCTTCCATATTTAAAAAAATAACCCCTTGACAACACCCACAATAAACATAAACCAAATTTGAATACGTCACATTCCTTCCAAACCAATTCCTTATGACCTTTGTTGACCTTTTAGTTTAACCTCTCAACACAAAGCAACTAAATTGTATTATCAAATGAAAAACAAAATATAAATATAAACATGTTTGGTTTTGTACTTGTATTTGTTTTGAACAGAAAAGAACAGAACCGAACAAACACACAGCTATACTAAAACTAAGCCACTTGAACTACTGGCGATTTATGGCCTTAAATATGAAACTGTAATTAGGGAATTTTATTATTTTTTTGTAAAACACTACTGCAACTGTCTTGCTCATTGTTTTTGTATTATTTACACATTGTATTACTGCTACAAAAACGACAACAACTACTATTGTTATACAAATTATTCAATAACATTTTTTTTGTTGGCAGTTTTTTTACCGATATGAAAACGATACTGAAACTATCTTGTTGTCTACATTTTTTGTATTTTTATTCTTATTGTTATAAACTTAAAAATTGTTGTATTTTATTTAAATTATAAATATTTTATTCTCTCGAAATAAATTTAAAAAATAAATGCACTCATAATACTCCAACACAGGAAATATATTTGTGTGTTTTATTCAGAGTTGTTTTCCAATTTTGACCAAATCTCTATCAAATCTTCAATTTAGAGATTCGATACCAATGGAGAATTTGTTCCACACTATATTTGAATTTTAGTCTCCAAAGAAATTTTATCTCTAACTGTAATACTTATTACTGAAATTGGTAGTAAAAAATTGGAAATGTTCAAAATTAGGTTAAACTCGTTTTTTTTAGAGGTGTTCACGATTTAAGGCCAAAACTTCACGAAATCTTCAGTTTAGAGATTCGATGCCAATGGTGAATTTGTTCTACACAAAATTTGAATGTAAGTCTCCAAAAAATGCAATCTCTAACTGTAATATTTATTAGAGAAATTGGCAGTACAAAATTAGAAATATTCAAAATTAGGTTAAACTCGTCTTCCTTTAGAGATGTTTTCGAATTAAGCCAAAATCTGCCCAAAATCCTAAATTTAGAGATTCGATGGCAATGGAGAATTTGTTCTCCACTAAATTTTAACATAAGTCTCCAAAGAAATGGAATCTCTAACTGTAATACTTACTAGGGAAATTGGTAGTAACAAATTGGATATATAAAAAAATGAGGTTAAATTCGTGTTTCTTTAGAGTTGTTCACGAATTAAGGCCAAAACTCCACAAAATTTTCAGCTTAGATATTTGATGCCAATGGAAAATTTGTTCTACACTAAATTTGAATACAAGTCTCTAAAGAAATGCAATCTCTAACTGTAATAGTTATTAGGGAAATTGTTAGTAACAAATTGGATATATAAAAAATTAGCTTCAAGTCATGTTTCTATGGAGTTGTTTTCGAATTAAGCCCAAGTCTGCCTAAAATCCTCAATTTAGAGATTCGATGGCAATGGAGAATTTGTTCCACACTAAATTTCCACATAAGTCTCCAAAGAAATGCAATCTCTAACTGTAATATTTATTAGGGAAATTGTTTTTAACAAATTGGATATATAAAGAAATTAGGTTATATTAGGGTATTTTACAAATTGTGCCAATTTCACCAATTATAACACATTTTAGGGAGTTACCGTCAAAGGACAACAAAATCTACGTTAAATTTCACTATAGTTCGCCTCACAACATAAATCTCTAGGTATAATAGATATTAGGGAAATCTGTAGTAACAAATTGGATATATAAAAAATGAGATTATGTTCGTGTGGTTTCTAATTTAAGGCAAATATACCCATTGTACTGCATTTTAGGAAGGTGTTGTCAATGCCGAAAATATTCTACATCGTATTTTAGTAGGGGTCGCCGAAAACGCAAAATCTCTGGGCACTAGAGAAATCTTAAATAAATAAATATCGTTTTTAAATTGATCTCATAAAAAGGATTTTTCCTCTGATTATTTTCATACCTTTTTTCAATTTAGTCCACAATTTTACATTTTAGGAACATGGTGTTAATGGCAGAAATATTCTACATCAAATTTGACTATGGGTGTCGGACCAAAAGAAATCTGTAATTATAATAGATATCAATAAAATAACGGTTTGAAATTGAAATAAATATATTTGCCATGTTACTTTCGCATATTTTCCATTGTGAACTCAATTGAGGGACTTGGTTTCATTTTAGCGACTTGGTGGCAATGGAAGAAATATTCTACGTTAAATTTCACTATGGGTCCCGGACCAAAAGAAATCTGTAATTATATCAATAAAAATAGCGATTTTAAATAGGGTATATTACAAATGAAGACTTTCCTTTGGTTATTTTGCACGTTCTCACAAATAGGTCAAATCGGACCTCAATAGTTTATTTTATGGACTTGCTGTCAATGGAGGAAATATTCTGCACCCAATTTCATCACGTGTCTCCAAAGAAAAGAAATCTGTAAGTATAATATATATCAATGAAATATCGGTTTTAAGTTGTGTCTATACTTTTTGTTAAGTAATTGTATACGTTCTTCCAAATTGAGCGATTTTAACCATAATACTTCATTTTATGGAGTTGGTATCAATGGAGAAAATATTTTACACTAAAATTCCTTTAGGGGTCTCCGACCAAACGAAATCTGAAAAAATACAATTTATATCTAAAAAAACATCGAATTCAATTTGTATATCTAAATTAAAATATTTTTCAATTTTTTTCTCACATCTTCCAAATTGGGTTAATTTGAGTGGGGGAGGTCTTGAGAACAATAAACTATGACATGGGAAATCCCCCTTGACGTGAGATTACAATCGGATTTTGCAATTTTGATTGCATGCAATAATTAATGTCAACTATCAGCCAGCCGCCATTCATTTATAGATAGGCTACCTATCGCTGCTGACTGAGTGAATGACTGTCTAAATGGCAGATCCATGACACTGAAATGAATTAAAAAATCAGATAAGATTATACAAAGAAACTATGCCACCTATTAATAATAATAATATCCAAATGAGATAGCACACAAAGGGTTACAAATGTGGCCAACAATTGTTACACTTCGTCACCATCCAGATGAGTAATCATCGATTGCCGGTGCTCTAGAAAAAAATATTGTACCTATATGCAAAAAAACACAAAACAAATAACTCATTATTCAATTTTAATAAAAAAAAAACAACAAAATCTCCCAAACAAAGCCCACCTTACCGAATACGGCACACATGACCATAAATACCACCAACCTGCATCGGTATGTATGTGCGTAATTCTTAACGACTGCTTTCAATGATAAGACGCTCGGAAAGGGAAATGAATGCTAAAAATGTCTGATTTTTATCGTGGCCATAACGGCAAAACTATCACTCATGACATATGAGTAAATAAAACCTTTGAAATCCACAGAGAATCACAGGGAATATGTGTGTGTGTGACAGAGAGAGAGAGAGTGCAAGATCGCAGAGAGAATGTGTTAGATTACCGATAATGAAACGTAAATATAAATAAACAAATTCGTAATGCATTGCGCTAGAATGTCAGAGATGGAGGTGTGAGAAAGGCAGAGAGAGAGACGTAGAAGGCTAACAGACATTTTTATAGTCAATGTCAAATGCCAAGAGATGTGGATTTTTAAAGTAAGTTTTCTAGAGAAGACACAACCGTGCATTTTTAAAGTACATTTTTTAGTGTAATTAAAGGCCTTCAGCTTGGGATTTTTAAAGTAAAATTTCTAGAGAAAACAAAGGCTTAGAGGCGTGGATTTTTAGAGTAAATTTTCTAGGGAAGACAAATGCTCACAGGCGTGGATTTTTAATCTGAATTTTCTAGAGAAGTCAAAGGCCTACAGGCGTGGATTTTTAATCTGAATTTTTTAGAGAAGGCATACAGGCGTGGTTTTTTAAATTAAAATTTCTAGAGAAGTCAAAGGCCTACAGGTGTAGATTTTATAAGTAAATTTTCTCGTGAAATCTATGGTCAACATATGTGGAAGGCCTACATACCTTTATTTTCGAGAGAAGTCAAAGGCCTACAGGCGTGGGTTTTTAAAGTGCATTTTTAATAGAAGTAAAAGGCTTAAAAGCGTGGATTTTTTGTCAAATTTTTCTGGAGAAGTAAAAGGCTCAAAGGCGTGGATTTTTTCGTCGAAAATTTCTGGAGAAGTCAAAGGTCTACAGGCTTGGATTTTTTAATTATTTTTTTTCTTAATTCACAACTCCCATCTCTGTCTAATTTACTTCAATAACTGATAACTGATTTAATTCATAGTATTACTATTATTATCGTTGTTGTTGTTGCTGCCGTTCCAGGTTCCCGATAAGATATGTGATACTTAGCTATCCAGCAAACCATGAGAAACCATTTGGCCATTGATTGTCATAAAGCAAGTATCGCACGGTTGAAAAACAATAAAAAATATCGGCTGGAATAACAAAATTCCAGAAAACTAAAGAGAAAAAAAAAAACAAAAAGCAAAGTGCATAAAAATAGATACAATATTTATTTACAAGAAGAACTTTTGTTCTAAAGTCCAGATTCCCATATTTGCAGTTGCAGTTTCGCTTCAGTGATTAAATAAAAACAACAAAAACCCCGGGCAACGTCTGTGAAAACAAATACCTACTGCTGGTGGCCTCGGCAGCTGCAGATCACCAAGAGAAGCAGAACGGAGGATAAAAAACAATACAAAGATAACAGAAGCGCATATTTCATATGGTCCAACTATGAACAAAACTGACCGCAAAGTTATTTGCCTCCATTCGTGCATATCAGGGTATAGCTGGGAGAGCGGTCCCACCGTCCATACACCCATGCTTGGCTGGCTGTCTGGCTTATTGTGTGCTTGTCATTTTTAAGGTTTTGTTTTTGTTGCTCTCTATTTTATTTATCAATGAACAACTCAATGTAATTCCCTTAATATCTCACACATACACAGACTCTCTCTCCCACATCCTCTCTATGACACACAGCGAGCATTTTAAACTCTGAGTAATAATAAAACAAAACAAATGGAGCCAACAACAACCACAGCATTATATCGCAATTACAATGAGCCTTGGTTTCCCAACAATTTATCTTCTTCACAACAATTGCCACAGGTCCGCGAATCTGAAGGCATGCTTATCGCCACAGCAGCAACAGCAGCCAACGAACGTAGAGGAGGCGGCGGCGCCCAACCAAAAACCATTATGAAATGTTTGCGCGATCGTACACCCAGCAGTAGTTATACGCGTTCCAACAGCCATATAGCACGTGCCAACGGTGGTCTTGTGTCGCCCAGGCAACAGCCACAACCGCTGCACCACCCACCACAAAGGGAGCCACGGCCGCGTCCCATTAAATTAACCCTGCTAAAGTCGTCAAGTACCCGTGATCTATCACGTCTTATGGAACTGGAAAATGAAGTACCACTAGCTCAATCCTCTTCGACGGCAAATCTTTTAAATATGACTTCTAGTCCATCATCGTTATCATCTTCCGCTTCCAATCAGCAGTGTTCCGGTTCATGTTTAAAACAAATACACAGACTTGAACAGCGCATAAATAATTTGGAATCACTTCTGAATCAGCAAGAAATTAATGCCATCGAAATGGCTACGCGGCTTGAAGAATTCAATAAAAAATTGGATTTATTTGCAAAGGAAACGGAAATGCAGCAGCAGCAACAACAACAGTCACCTCAGCAACAACAGAGTAAACGTAAAAAATCTGGATCGCCACGATTTGGTAAAAAGGAGAATTCCAGTGGCAGTACATCAGGTGGTGGTGGAAGTGGTGTTGTGCAACCCTCCAAATTAGTGGCCTGGATAAAATTATCAAATTTCTGGAAACAACGGCCCAGTATACAGACATTAAAGGAACAGAATATCTATAATGGTAAGATAACAGAATGGAAAAGAACAAAAGGAAAAAGAAAAATTAAAAAAACAATAACTTTGTAAGAAGAGATTTCAGATATCAGTGGCAAGAAGCGGAGATTCAAAAGTGTGGATTTTTAAAGTAAATTTTCTAGAGAAAACAAAAGCAAACAGGCGTGGATTTTTAAAGTACATTTTTTAGAGAAGTAAAAGGCTAACAAACGTGGATTTTTAAAGTAAATTTTCTGGGAGAAATCAAAGCCCCGCAGGCGGGAATTTTTAAAAGAAATTTTCTAGAGAAGACAAAGCCCCACAGGCGTGGATTTTTAAAGTAAATTTTCTAGAGAAGACAAAGGCGAGCAGGCGTGTATTTTAAAAGTACATTTTTAGAGAAGTAAAAGACTCACAGACGTGGATTTTTTTAAAGTAATTTTTCTAAAGGAAGACAAAGGCTAACTGGCGTGGATTTTTAAAGTAAATTTTCTAGAGAAAACAAAGGCCCATCAGGCGTGGATTTTTAAAGTAAATTTTCTAGAGAAAACAAAGCCCCACAGGCTTGGATTTTTAAAGTAAATTTTCTAGAGAAAACAAAGCCCCACAGGTGTAGATTTTTAAAGTAAATTTTCTAGAGAAGACAAAGGCTTACAGGCGTGGATTTTTTAAGTAATTTAAAAAAATATATATATATATCATAATCACATTATATCACATAACCACAAATGAAAATAGGTAGTTAAACCACAAACAAAAATAATATTCAAAATTAAATATATATTTATTGTGGTTTTTAATTTGAAATAAATTTAGTGCACTTTGATTCAAATATGATTCATTTTAATCTTCAATAGTGAAGTTTTGTAGGTTGATGACAATAAACCAAAAAAAGTATTTGATGCAAATTTTAAATTAATTTTTCTTTCGGTATACATGTACCTACAGATTTCCTCTGTTCGGTGACCTATAATGAAATTTTATGTAGAATATATCCACCATTAAGACCACTCCTCTAAAATTAAGTATTTAACGAGATATCGGCATAATTTGAAAACTGTAAGAAATTAACCTAAAATGTCCGTAGCCAATTTGGAATTAATTTTTCTGTGATATATATGGCATCTACAGATTTATATTTGTCGGTGACCTATATTGAAATTTTATGTAGAATATTTCCTCCAGTCAAACCACTCCGCTAAAATAATGTATTCCATAAGATTTTGGTATAATTTGAAAACTGTAAGAAATTAACCTAAAAAATGTTCGCAGTTAATTTGGAATTAATTTTTCTGTGGTATATATAGCACCTAGAGATTTCTTTTGTTCGGTGACCTATATTGAAATTTAATGTAGAATAGTTCCCCTATTGAAAACACTCCGCTAAAATTAAGTATTTTAGGAGATTTCGACATAATTTGAAAACTGTAAGAAATTAACGTAAAAAATGTTCGCAGCCAATTTGAAATTAATTTTTGAGTGGTATATATAGCAGCTACAGATTTATGTTGTTCGGTGATTAACGTAAAAAATGTTCGCAGCCAATTTGAAATTAATTTTTGTGTGGTATATATAGCAGCTACAGATTTATGTTGTTCGGTTATGGATATTGAAATTTTGTGTAGAAAATTTCCCCCTTTGAAACCACTCCGCCAAAATTAAGTATTTAAGGAGATATCGGCATAATTTGAAAACTGTAAGAAATTAACCTAAAAATGTTCGCAATCAATTTGGAATTAATTTTTCTGTGGTATATGTGGGACCTGCAGATTTTTGTTGTTCGGTGACCTATATTGGAATTTCATGTAGAATATTTTCTCCATTAAGATCACTCCTCAAAAATTAAGTATTTAAGGAGAGTTCGGCATAATTTGAAAACTGTAAGAAATTAACCTAAAAAATTGTCGTAGCCAACTTGGAATTCATTTTTCGTTGGTATATATAGCAACTACAGATTTATGCTGTTCGGTGACCTATAGTGAAATTTAATATAGAATATTTCCTCCATTTAGACCACTTCGCTAAAATGAAGTATTTAAGGAGACTTCGGCGTAATTTGAAAACTGTAATAAATTAACCTAAAAAAATTAGTAGCCAATTTGGAATTAATTTTTCTGTGGTATATATAACATCTACAGATTTCTTTTGTTTGGTGACCTCTAGTGAAATTTTGTGTAGAATATTTTTCCCAACAATATTTCTAAAATAAAGTATTAGGGTTCAAACTTTATCAATTGCAAATTTATAACCTAACAAATATTTTTTTCTTCCAGATGAACCCTGTTTCGATACGGAAATTGAAATGGTACTCAAAGATGATGTCCACAGTACAGTGCCAAAAATCGTTGTCGATTGTTGTCAATTAATTGAAGATAAATATCGTAAATCCACCGAACCGATTGAGGGTATTTATCGACAATGCGGAGATTATAATAAAATGCAAGCGCTACGCTTTAGTATAGATGCCAATGATTATAATGCGCTGAGGCAATCGAATGTGGATATTCATACCCTGACAGGGGTATTGAAGTTGTTTTTGCGTGAAATCAAAAGTCCCCTGATATCGGCAAATGAAGCCAAAACATTTATTGGGAAACCAAATCAGTGGGGTATGTCTAAAATAACACGATAATTTAAATTATAAAGTAATGTTGTTTTCTCTTTTTAAAGTATTAACAGATTTACCCAATAAATTGGAAATTTTAAAAAGACTGATACGTTCCCTGCCCGAGATCAATCGAGATACTTTGGAGTATTTATTTGCACATTTTAATAGGTAAGTTCAAAATGTAATTATTTTAATAATTTTTATTTACTTCTCCTTTTTATTATTTTTTTTTTTTTTTTCAGACTCACAAAAGTACCGCTGCAACACATTAGTGCCGAAACCTTGGCCATTTCCATAACACCTTCGATATTTCACACAGTCCAGCAGGGAGCTCGAATGCAGGACATCCACGCCCTCTTAAAGGAAAGTGAAATATTATCGGATTGTGTTAAAATCATGATTGAATATCATCAGAAAATATTTGAGTAAGTCGCAGGATTTTCATAAAATTAATTTTCAAAATTAATTTTTTTAATAAACAATTTTTCCTCCTGCCCTCCTCATTTTTTTTTAGATTACCCTCCAGTGGTAGTTTAACAAATTTAATAACACACTTTAATAATCTACCAATACCCCTGCCACGATCCCAACAAATTAGCAACAACAACAAACAATAGTAAACAAATAAAATTGAAATTCCCCCTATCCACAGACCGCATGTAAATCTTTATAACAAGGAAACAAAATGAAATCACAAAATATTAATTTTTATTCCCAATTTTATATTGAAAATTAAACAAATAGTTCATTTTGTTTTTGGTTTCAATTTCTTTATACATACAAAAAAAAATAATAATTTTTCATTTTTTTATTTTTGTAGATGTACCGCTGATCGTAAACACCAAAAGAATCGCATAAGTGTTAGGAATCTAAAGAAGACATTATCACATCCAGATTTATTATTTCAAAATTTATTTTAAAACAAAACTCACACTCACATACAAGCACTTTTTTATATAAAACGCAATACATTACAATAATAACACATAGTATTTATATTTTTATATACATATTTTTTGTACGTAATTTTAAGTATCAAAATATTTTATATAACATAAATTAATGGCAATATAAAAATGTAAATTAAAGTACATACAATTAAAAATATATAGATTTAAAAATATAAAATTGAAAAATATAATTTAAATTGTATTAGTAGCAATAGTTTCCAAAGGGAAAATAAAATGCCATTAACAATAAAATATACTCAAATTGTTAAACATATTTTTATTGTTATATATTATTATTTTGTTCGGTGACCTATAGTGAAATTTAATGGAGAATATTTCTTACCTTGACATCACCCAGCTAAAATTAATTTTAGTGGGCCAACTGGGACCAATTGAAAAAGGACATAAATATTTATATTAATAATTGGCTTCCTTCAAAACCCCATTTTGTATTTGATATTTTTGCCATAAATTGTAGATTTAAGGATTTCTTTTGTTCGGTGACCTGTAGTAAAATTTGATGTAGAATATTTTTCCCATTGACACCATTCACCTCCCATGAAGGATTTTGGAGATTTTGCCAAAAATCGAAAAATGTATAACATTAACCTAAAAATATTTTTTCTCCGATTTGAATTGTATGTTTTTCTATGTATATATAGCAAGTAGAGATTTCTATTGTTCGGTGACCTATAGTAAAATTTGATGTAGAATATTTCCTCCATTGACACCATTCACCTTCCATGAAGAATTGTGGGAGAGATTGCCATAAATCGAAGAATGTATAACATTAACCTAAAAATATGTTTATTCCAAATTGAATTGTATATTTCTGTTGTATCTATAGGAGCTACAGATTTAATTTATTCAGCCACCTATAGTGAAATTTGATGGAGAATATTTCTTTCATTGGCTCCAATTTTCCCCGTTTAAGAATTGTGGAAGTTTTCGGCAAAATTGAAAAAATACATGAAATTAACCTAAAATATTAATATATCCAATTAGAATTGCATTTTTCTTTGGTATATACACAATCTACACACTTCCTTGGTTCTGTGACTCATAGTGAAATTTGGTGGAGAACATTTCTTTCATTGACACCAATCTGTTCAGATAAAGAATTGTGGGAGATTTCGGTATATAGCGAAAATGGAACAAAATTAACCTTAAAATAGTTGCATAACATATCTTGCTTTAATATTCCGCTGGTTTACATAACATCTAGAGATTTCCGTTGTTCCGCAACTTATAGTGAAATTTGATGGAGAATATTTTCTTCCTTAGCAGCAATCCTCTAAATTGGAGAATAATGGGTGATTTTGATATGATTCTAAACAAGCTACAGAAATAACCTAACAATGTGTTTATATCCAATTTGGATTGAAATTTTGTTTGGTTTGCATAACATAGAGAAATTGCTTTTGTTCCGCAACTAATATTGAAATTTTATGGAGAACATTTTCTCCCTTAACTGAAATCCTCTAAATTGAGATTTTCACATGATTCTAAAAAAATACAAAAATAAGCTACAAATTTGTATGTACCCAATTTGGATTAGAATTTTCGATGGTTTATATAACATCTAGAGTTTTCTTTTGTTCTGCGACTCATAGTGAAATTTGATGGAGAACATTTTCTCCCTTAGCAGCACTCCTCTAAAACTATAAATAATGGGAGAATTTGACATGTTTCTAAAAAATCCATACATAACCTAAAAAGGCTATTTTTCAAAACTGAATTACAATAAATATATTCCAATATTTATAACAACTATGGATTTATTTCTATTTTTATCTGAAATTTTATTAATAATTTTCTTTTTGTTTAAAAATGCGTTTATACAATTAACTTATAAATAGTACGGTAGGTTTATTTTTACCTAACCTCAAATTATTTCCTTGCAAGAAGGCAGTGAATTTTTAGTCCTCTCATCGGTGGTTTTTTATTGCCTTCACTCTACAATTTTTTTCTTAGCCGTTTTGACAATAATAACTGTAGTATCACCGCTTGAACGTTTGAAAATTTTATTATCCAATGATGGACTCATCATCGGTACTGCATCATCTCCATTCAAAGAAGGTGAGAGTGGGGACTGTAAATAAAAAAATATTTTTTTTATATTTTACACAATAATTCCAAAATAAAACCAAATCTAAAAACATACCAGGATCTCTTGTAATCCAAGCTCATTGGCATCCTTATATGTGGTTCGGCCATAGCACTGTTAATAAAAATACATTTTTTGTAGAGGATATAATTAAAAAAAATTGTTGTTGAATTTTACCTGGGCCACCAAAATAAAAACAAAAATGGCAATCAATTTCATTTTTTTTCTAAACTTTGTCTGTTGATTTCAAAACTAATGCTGTTGGCTTGTAGTAAATCGCATTTGTTTTTATATAGTCGACACATCTTAAAGCTTATCAGTTACAAAAAATATAAGATTGAATTAAAAATTAATAAACTGCATCATAGGTTAAATGTCAACGATGACAGACAAAACGGGATTTTTTCTTCTAAAGGGGATTTTTCTTGCAAATCAACAAAAAATAAATAGGGGTAGATAGGGATATAATTTATTTTATTTTTGTAGAAATCAATTTTTTCATAGAAAAACACAATTCAGCAAAGTTTTTTCATAACCAAACATTAATTCAGCTACATTCTCCCTTATAAATTCACAATTCAGCAAGGTTTTTACATAGAATACCCGAATTCAGCAAGGTTTTTAATAGAAATCAATTCAGCTAAGCTTTTCTAACAAAAAACTCAATTCAGAAAAAATTTTCTATAAAAAAATTAATTCAGCTAAGATTTTGTATAGACAAGATCAATTCAGCAGCAATATTAAGAAACAAAAATTATTTCAGCAATGGTTTTCTTTTGAAAAACTCAATTCAGCTATGTTTTATTTAAGAAAATATTAATTCAGCAAGCTTTTCTTTTTGAAAACCACTATAAAGCCCACATTTCCATCAAAAAATTATTCAGCTAACGTTTTTGTCGCAAAACTAAATTCAGCTAACTTTTTCTATAACAAAAAATCATTCAACAAGTGTTTTTAACGGGAAAAAATTAATTCAGCCAAATTTTTAAAGTTATTTTAATTGATGAAGCCAAATCAGCTAAGCTTTTCTAACGAAAAACTCAATTCAGCGAACTTTGTTATAAGAAATCAATTTAACAATGATAAATTCATAAATTCAGCAGCAATATTTATAATAACTTATTGTAGCAATGATTTTTTATTGATAACCTCAATTCAGCTATATTTTCTTTTAGAAAATATTAATTCAGCGAGCTTAAAATCCCCAATTCAGCATACTTTTTCATTCAATATATATAATTCAGCTAACTTTTTTAGTCGAAAAACTAAATCCAGCAAGAGTTTTTCGTAGAATAAAAATTAATTCAGCAAAACTTTTTAATTGATGAAGGCAGTTCAGCAAAGCTTTTCTAACGAAAAACTCTATTCAGCGACATTTGTTATAAAAATCAAATCAGCAATGATAAATTCATAAATTCAGCAGCAATATTTTAATAATAACTTAATTCAGCAACGATTTGTTAATAAACTCAATTCAGCAAGGTTTTATTCAAGAAAATATTAGCTCAGCAAGCTTTTCTTTTTGAAAACCTCAATTCAGCATAAATATATATAATTCAGCTAAATTTTTTAGTCGAAATTTAATTCAGCTAACTTTTTCTATAAAAAAACAATTCGGCCACGACATTTATAATAAAATGGCAGATTCATAAATTCAGCAGCAAAATTTATAATAATAAGTTAATTTAGCAACGATTTGTTGTTAATAAACTCAATTCAGCTATGTTTTCTTTAAGAAAATATTAACTCAGCGAGCTTTTATTTTTGAAAACCTCAATTCAGCATACTTTTTCATTCAATATATATAATTCAGCTGAATTTTCTAGTCGAAAAATGACATTCAGCTAAATTTTCTAGTCGAAAAATTAAATTCAGCTAACTTTTTCTATGCACAAAATCAATTCGGCAACGGAAATCTATCGAAACCCCCAATTCAGCAACGATTCTATATAACAAAGATTTTTGAAGAACGGAACTTGAGCTAATAACGCACAATTTTATATAAATATTTTCATGTAATTGCTCTAGCACGGACCTGATGACATTTCCTATTATTTTTCAAAAATTACGTTTTTTACTCATTTCTATCATTTGTTTACATTCACGTAACAAGTTGCATGCATTACACGCTTGTGTGTAAAGCGGCATACATGAAATGTCATGCTGGCCCAGAGAAGTTGGCGTTAACAGCTGTTTTCATTGTTTATGTTTATTTTTATGCTGCCGCAGTCGACGTCTGTCCATAACAGCTGTTAGCATCATTGATTGTTTCCAACAAATTGACAATCATACAAGGAAGGAACCACACTATTGGGAAATCAGGACAAAAGATTAACCATTACAACAACAAAACTACAAGAAAGGAATTAATAAATCTTCTGTCAAATACAATCGAAAGTTGAAGCCGACGTCTGTTTTTTTCAACGCCGACTGTGGCTTAATAAAGCAGTGATTGCTTGCACACATCTTGACCATCATCCAGAGGGAGGAAAATTATGTCAAGGAACGTAGTAAAAACCATTAGAAATGCAATAACAACAACATAAATGAATATCTCTGCAGTTACTCCTGAGAACGAAGATATCAGAAAGCTGCATTAAATTGCTCTCATAAACTTGGCAACATCCATAGGAATTTCTATCGAGGAGTGAAGCAAAAATCGTCATGTCTCTGGATTTAACAACAATTTGTCGTACCTGTATGAATGATGATAGTAAATACTATCAACTTTTCGATTACATTGACGAGGGGCATACCATTTTGGAAATGCTAATGGAAATTGTACCACAACTAGCTGTCGCTGATGATGATGCTGCGGCGGCGGAATTGTCCACAATAATATGTGAAACTTGTGTTGAACAATTAATAACATGTTATAAATTTCAACAAATGTGTCTCGATGCCGATAATCAATTGCGTCAATTAATATACACCTCCAAGGATTTTATTGTGGAGGTGGAAAATGAATGGACTACTACGGAGGCAGCAGAACATAGTAAACATGTTGAGAATGATGACAGTGGGGAAATGAAAATTGAATTATATGATTTAGAGGATAATAACGAGGAAGTAGTGGTGGTGGCAGAGCAGCATATTGAAAGTTATCGGGGGTAAGGGATTTGAATGTGACAAATGTTGCTTACAATTTTGAATATTGATTTATGTAATTTTTATTTCCAGTAAGGAGGAGGAGGATGACAAATATCATGGGCCAATCGAAAAACTTGAGTAAGTATCTTGGAGATTTTTAATGGGAATTATATTTTTAACAATATTTCTTTTTAGAAACCTTGAAACTGTGGCAGACAATGGAACAGAAGATATTATCGAAACCGAATGTGATTTGTCAACTATAGAGTAAGTTTTTATTTAAATCATATTCGATTTTTTGAATATTCTAATAATGATTTTTTCTTCTTGCAGTCAAGGGGTAGTAAATGAGAAGCAATCCCAAAATTCAACTCTAAAAATTATTGAACAAAAGTATGTAAAATTTATATACTTGTAATTGATATTGAACGTTTTTTTTTTATTAAGAAACACAAGTTCTTACCAAAAATTATGAACGTAGGACGATGGGTTCGTGCCTTCCTTATTTCGATTTCAAGATTTGTGAACATATTTCACACATTTATCAGCTAATTGGTTGTAATTTGGCATTGAGAGTTCCTATTGAGTACCACAACTGCCTACCAAAAATGATCAAAATTGGATCACCTATTCGTATAGCTACCACACAAACCTACCTCCGATTTCAAGATTTTTGGTGCATATTTTCCACATTTATCAATTAAATGGGATGTAATTCGGTATCGGAATTCCACATTGGGTAACATAGCTAACTACCAAAAATTATCAATATCGGCCCAGTTTTATATACAGCTCCCACACAAATTTACCTCCGATTTCAAGATTTTCGAGGTTTTTTTTGAGATTTATAAACCAAAATTCCTGTAATTTGGTATTGGAGGTTATCATTGGGTAACACAACTGCCTACCAAAAATGATTAATATCGGTCCAGTTTCATATATAGCTCCCACACAAATCTACCTCCGATTTCCAGATTTTTGAGGATATTTCTGAGTTTTATGAACCAAATTGGCTGTAATTTGGTATCGGAGGTTCTTATAGGGTAACACAACTGCCTATTAAAAATGATCAATATGGGTCTACTTTTTCCTATAACTCCCCCATAAACCTAACTCCGATTTCACGATTTTTGAGGATATTTCACAATTATTTGTATTTTCTTTCTCATTGCAGTTCAGATATCGCCAAATCTCCTTCTCCCGTTAACGAAAAAGAACCAAACAATAACACGAAAAATATTATTGAAGAAACTGAACAACAAATTATGAATTGTTTTTCCGAACTTATTGAAGATGATAATGAATCTTATATGGAAATCGATCAATTGGCAGATGATATGGAGTAAGTCAAAAATGCCTTTAATATTTTCAATTTTTAATAATATGTTTTCCTTTGCTTTCCACAGGGATACACAGTCGGAATATCAAAGTCCTAGTAATCCGGATAATGCAATTGATTATATTGAAACGGATTTAATTGATATTGAAAAGTAGGTGGATTTAAAGAAAGTTTTTTCCTTGCGGTTAAAATTTTGATTATTTTTTTATAGACCAAAATCCCGTGGTGGTGCCGCCACTTCTGCCGAATTTCCCTGTGAAGTTTGTGGTAAAATTTTCAATACCCTATCACGTCTACGGCGCCATGGGCCCGTTCATTCCCTGGACAAACCATATGCCTGTGAAATATGTAAACACCGCTTCTCTTCACAGTATTATTTGAAAATACACAAACAATCCCACAACAAAGTTGGCGAAAAGAAACCTCAACCCCCTGGTGGTTTCAAATGCCCCGATTGCCCAAAAAGTTTTCACAATCAACCAGCCTTAGCCTCGCATCGCCAGGTTCACAGTAGCCGTAAATCATCAAAGCGTAACATCATCTGTGCTTTATGTCAACGGGCATTTTTGTCAATGAAAACCCTAACCGATCATCTCAAGACACGACATCCCGATGCCGAGAAATTCTCCTGCGATCAATGTGGTAAGAAGTTTCTACTCGAAGAACGTCTGCAACGCCACATGGCAGCACACAAGGATTTGGTGTGCACGATTTGTAACAAAGAATTTACCTCCGAACCAACACTGAAGGAACACATGAATATACATTCGGGAGCATGTCCCTACTTATGCTCGGAATGTGGTAAAGCATTTAAATTTGCCAGTAGTCTAAGGAAACACATTGAACGCCATTCGGAAATAAGTAAACATCATTGTACACAATGTCCGCGAAGCTTCAAATGTCGCAGTGATTTGAATAAGCATGCGAAAAATCATTTGGGTCTAAAGCCGTTTAAATGTGATGTTTGCGGAGCGAAATTTACCAGAGGATTTAACTTGGAGCAGCACAAAAGATTGCATTCGGAACAAAGTTTACACAAGTGTAATGTGTGTAATGTAACGTAAGTTGGAGGGAAATTTGATTTTTCTTGAAAAAATTTTTAATGGAAAATTATTTTTCAGATTTTCCACAATGAGCCATGTTAGGCGTCATATGCGTACCCATGTGAATGTCGACAAAGAAGAGTGTTGAGAAGGTTTTGAAAACTAGGACGTTTTTGTTACCCTCTCACCCTGTTAAAAAGAAGAACTAGAGGTCATAGACGAACCCCTGGAAAATGTTAAAAAATAGTGTGTAAATCTTAAGTTTTTTATATGAGAGTATTGTCTAGTTATTAGGTTGTAATATATAGTTAAGACTTGTTATTTATTGACTATATGTGAATTTATGATTTATATTTTTTTAACAAATTTAGAATTTAAATTATTAAAATAAATTTAAATAACAAAGAAGTGTTGATATTTCATTTTTTTAATATGGCTCCCCTATTTTAAAGTTTTTGGTGATATTTCGCACATTTATTAACGGAATTGGCTGTAATTTGTTATCGGTAGTTTTCATTAGGTTGCTTGCCAAAAATCATTAACATCGGTCCACCTTTAGGAATGGCTCCCATACAAAGCTAACCTCTATTTTAAGGTAATTGGAGACATTTTAACATTCATTAACCAAATTCGCTGTTATTTGGTACATGGGGTTCTCATTAGGTAAAATATCATCCTACAAAAAATTATCAACATTGGTCCACTTTTAGATATGGCTCCCACACAAAGTTACCCCCAATTTTTAGGGTTTCGTAGATATTTCCCACATTTCTTAACGGAATTGGCGGTAATTTGGTATATGGAGTTCTCATTAGGTAACACAAATGCATACCAAAAATCATCAACATCGAACCACTTTAAAGTATAGCTCCTACACAAAGGTACCTCCGATTCCCTGATTTTTGCAGATATTTCAAACATTTATTAACCAAATCCGCTGTAATTTGGTATAGGGAGTTCTCATTAGGTTATACAACTATCTACCAAAAATCATCAACATCGATCCACTTTTAGATCTAGCTACCACATAAGGGTACTTCCAATTTTAGGTTGGTTTAGGATATTCCACACATTTATAACCCAATTGGATTTAAAACACACATTTTTGTTACTTTTATTAGATTTTGAGTAAAAAATTAAAAAAAAAAATCGACCAGATTCAGACTATAGACTAAATGACTAGAATTCTATACATTAGTTCCGCCTTAATAATCGTTAGACATTTTTAGTTTTCATCTTTCATTTCCGCTTTGGCATTATTTTTCTTTTCCTCTAGGTTTTCTTCTTCATGTTCTTCCCCTTTCTTTCCTTTTGCTTCACTTTCTCCTCCATCGTCCCGATTTATTGCCCCTTTAAAATGTTCTATCAAATGTTTACGCAATTCCGAATTATATTTAAATGCCATTGGACATTCATTACACAAATAGGTCTTTTCGCCCAAATGGATACGCAGATGTTTGGTCAAATCTCCACCCACAGCATAGGCTTTATTACAGTATTTACATTTGTAGGGTTTCTCTCCGGTATGGGTACGCATGTGCCGTTTCAAATGATATAAAATCGCAAACGATTTCTGACACTGTTCACATTTATGCGGTCTCTCGCCCGTGTGCAATCGCTTGTGTTCCAACAGCGAATAGGCTCGCGAGAAACGAAATCCACAGATATCACATATATGCGGTTTAAAATTTGTATGCGTTGCACGATGTTTCCGCAAGTCGGACCCGCATTTAAATCGCCGTGGACATTCAGGACATGGATAGGTGGCCTGTCCGGCATGTCGTGTCATGTGTTCACTTAAATTACTTGAACTACGAAATGTTTTGCCACACTGTGGACACAAATAGGGGCGTTCTCCGTTATGGCTACGCATATGTTTCTCCAGCGAACTTTTATATTTAAAGTCGCGTTCACATATTTCACAGAATAGTGGTTTCTTTTTATGCCGTTGCTTGAGGTGTTTATTCAAGTGCTGTCGTATAAGAAACGATTCGCTGCATTTTTCACATTTCAGTTTTTCAGTCTTGGGATGTTCGATTTTGATGTGTCGCATCAACGATCGTATAGATTCAAATTTATACTCACACACCTCACAGATTATATCTTCGGAGGGCGTTTTATGTATTCTACGATGTTCTTTTAATAAGGTTATGTTTTCAAAGTGTTCCGAACAATTGGAACAGGTAAAATCCGTTCTATCGGAATCCTTGTGTCTTTTACTTTGATGATTATTTAAATATTTGGCCGAGGAAAAATTTCGCTTACAAATATCACATCGATGGGGTTTAGTTTTTGAATGGGTGTTAAGGTGACGCTTTAAGGTTAGGTTTTCCTCAAATACCATATCACACATTTCGCAGGGGAATTTGTTTTCATTTGCTACATTATTATTGACTGGGGGTCTGGAAAAAAGGACAACATTATTATTAGAGTTTCAATTTGATATTTATTTGTATATACCCCTATGCACAGATATACCCCCTATTTTTATATTTTTGATATTTCTTACATTTATTAACTAAATTGGCTGTAATTTGATATCACGAGATCTCGTTGAGTAACACACCAACCTACCAAAAATTATCAACATTGGACCATGTTTTGTTATCGGCCGCACACAATGTAACCCCCCTATTTCAAGATTTTTGAGGATATTTCTCGCATTTATCAACTAAATTGACTGTAATTTGGTATCAGGAGTTCTCTTTGAGTAACACACCAGCCTACCAAAAATTATCAACATAGGTCCACGTTTTCGTATAGCTGACCCAATATTTTTGAGATTTTCAAATCAAATTTTCTGAAAATTGGTTACGGGAGTTCTAATAGAGTTACACAACTGCTTACCAAAAATTATTAACATAGGTCCATTTTTTGTTATAGCTCTCTCACAAGGTAACCCCCCTATTTCAAGATTTTTGAGGATATTTCTGAGATTTTCAAACCAAATTTTCTGAAATTTGGTATCAGGAGTTCTCATTGAGTAACACACCAATCTACCAAAAATTATCCACTTAGGTCTACGATTCTATATAGCTGCCCCACAAAATCATTCCTAATTTCAAGCTTTTTCAGGATATTACTGAGATTTTCAAATCAAATTTTCTGAAATTTGGTATTAGGAGTTCTCATTGAGTAACACACCAGTCTACCAAAAATTATCAACATAGGTCTATGTTTGCGTATAGCTGCCCCATAAAGTCATTCCGAATTTCAAGCTTTTTGAGGATATTTCTGAGATTTTCAAATCAAATTCTATGAAATTTGATATCGGGTGTCCTCTTTGTGTAACACAACTGCCTGCCAAAAATGATCAGTTTTCTAATAGTTCTCCACAAAGGCCCATATTTTAGGTGTATTTTTTGGAAGTTACTGTGTTCTTTTGAGATAATTGATCTGTCCACACTATCATACTTCTAAAATAATAATACTTACATCTTAAAATCCAATATCTGCCTTGAATCGCTACAGTTTTCGTTATTAGATTCGTCGGTTATAATAGTAGTTTGACCTGAATCTGATATATTTTCTGTTGGTACCTCCTCTTTTAATAGAGTTTTTTCTTTGCCTTTAATCTTCCGCCGACTTCTGTGAGGTCCTGTAGATTTTGCGGGTTTATTGCAACCTTCATAGGTATAAATTAGACTAGATCTAATACAGGGCCTAAATTGGCAAATAAAAATATTTGTTTCAATATCCACCGAATATTATCAAACAAATTTACCTTTTTGTGAGGCGCATTTCCCGTTCTTTCAATACGCTTAATTTTTCATTGCTGAAAGATTCAGAAGAAGTTTTATAAATTATAATTTTTTTATATAAATAATTGATTTATCATTTTTTTCCAAAACTACCTTGAATCTGTATCACTGTCATCTGCAGCGGCATATTCACCATTATCCACTATATCCATATCACATTTTATTAAAACATCTACCTTATCAAGGACTTCACCACTATCCCCTTCCGCATTTTCCAACTTCATATCATCCTCTGTCATCAATGGATCCCCTGGTGGGGAGTTCCCCTTTCTTCTTAAATCCTTTTCCCATTTCATCCTCCACTGCAAATCATTTTCTATACATTGTTGTTGGAATTTATATCCCGTCACAAGGCTATCAGCACAATTCTGGCATAGATGTTGTGAAAATATTGTATTATTTTCCCCAATTTTTATTTGCGGTACAATCGAATTTAACATTTCCAGAATTGTATTTTCAGCGATTTTATCATTTAAATGGAATTTGATGTCGGGATGCATACAGGTGCGACAGTGCTGAGTTTTTAAATTTAAGAACATTTTGTCCTAATAATTGAAAAAGGATTTTTGCCTAATCCTGAATTGGGCAAAATTCTATTTGCAATTTTTTTTTGTTTATACACATTTAACAGCTGGTCGGTAACTGTTTTATCGACCTTCCCTTAGAAATGTTTTGCCATGAAAAGCGGTAAATATATGCAATGGTAATGCAGTAGGGAAAGGTTTATTAATTTGAATCAGGTTATTCCAAAGGCCATAGACATTATCCCTGAGTTCCGTTTCAATTTCTATATCACAACGGAGTTTATTTAAAAAAAAATGATTTTTAGGTTATAATTGTTTGTCGTTTTTGTTTTCATTTTTATGACATTTGACCCCTGTACTTAATTTTTTGGGTATGATGTCAAAGAGAAAAATGTTCTAAATTAAATTCCACTATGGTTCTCCGTACATCACATACACATTAGATGACAAATTTATATATACAAACTCCAAGGGAACATAAACTTATATTTTAGAAGAAATCCAAACCATTATTTTAATAACTTTACAAATTCATGTCATTTGTCCATTTAATATTCAATTTTGAGCCACATTATCAATGGGAAAAATGTTCTAAATTAAATTCCACTATGGCCCTCCGAACATCTCGTAACATTAAATGACAATTTTAATATAAATTCTCCATAGGAACTTCGGTATACATAGTGAAGAAATTATTTGCACTACTCATTTTACTTGTTTTCAAATGTATATAATTTGTTCCCCCAAACTTCTATATGACCCATGCTGTCAAAGGGAAAAATGTTCTACATTAAAATTCACTAGGGGTCATCGAACATCAAATATTCATAAAATAAATAGTTTTTCTGCAGCCTCAACAAGAGGTGTTTTTATAAAAAAGAGACATTTTTATTTTTTACTTTTTTTCATTTATACAACATTTTCCTCTTCCTTTACACAACACCCTTCAATTGCATTACTTTCCTCTAAATTCGTATTATTTCGAAAATGTTCCAATTGATGTTCACGCAACTCCGAATGATATTGAAATGTCTCGGGACAATTATCGCACGAATATGTTTTAGCTCCCAAATGTGTCTTCAAGTGTCGCGTTAAATCACCACCACCGGCAAAGGCCTTATCACAGTAATTACATTTATATGGTTTCTCTCCGGTATGGGTACGCATATGCATTTTCAGATTATATGAAATTGCAAACGTCTTATCACATCCATCACATTTATACGGCCTTTCACCGGTATGTAAACGTTTATGTTCCACCAGGGAATAGGATCGTAAAAACCGCATTCCACATATCTCACATTCATGACGTTTGATATTTTTATGTGTTGCCTTGTGTTTACTTAGATCGGCACGACATTTAAATATTTTCGGACATTCATCACATGCACAGCTAGCCTCAGTTGTGTGCCGGGTTAGATGTTCTCTTAAATTAGCTGAATTACGAAATGTTTTACCACACTGGGGGCAGAGATAGGTTTTTGTGTCATTATGGCTGAGCATATGTTTTTCCAATGCACTTTCATATTTATAATCTTTATTACAAATTTCACAAATTAGTTGTTGTTTTTTATGTTGTTGTCTTAGGTGATTTTTTAATTGTTGTTTTGCAATGAAAGTTTGATTGCATTCGTTGCAGGAATGTTTCTCGGACATGGGATGTGTTGCCTTAATGTGGTTTACCAGTGGACGCAGCGATTCGAATGCATGTTGGCAAAATTCACAAATTAATTTCTTTGTGATTTTCTTATGCACTGTTTCGTGGTATTTTAGCAGTTCAGCGGTTTCAAAATACTCTAAGCAGATGGAACATTGGAAATCATCATTAGTAACTGAATTTGGCGATGATGGTATTTCATCTTCTTGAAAACAATCATCTTTATATTTGTTATTAGATCTAAAAATAAATACAAGAAATTAAAATAAAATATAGTAAAATAACTAGTGCATCTTTTTCGAATTAGGTCAAAATCTCTAATAATAAATTATTTTAGAAGGTTGGTGTTAATGGAAAATATACTCTACATAAAATTTCACTATAGGTCGCCGAACAAAAGAAATCTGCAGATATAATATTTTCCAGGGAAATATCAAATTCAAATTCGATTAAAATATTTTTAGGTTATGTTTTGAACATTTTTTTGAATTACAACAAAATCTCCTAGAAAACTCCATCTGAGAAGGATTATGTAAATGGAAGAAATATTCTACATCAAATTTCACTATGGGTCGCCGAACAAAAGAAATCTGCAGCTGTTATATTTTCCAAGGAAATGTCAAATTCAAATTCGATTAATATTTTTTAGGTTATTTTTGGTACATTTTTGAATCATAACAAAATCCATCTGAGAAGAATGCTAATAATTGTATACATACAGCGAATCCATTATGCTCTCCCAGGGCTCTTCCATAAGTTCCTCTGACATTAGAATTTGTTCTGGAACTTGATTTGAAAACCCATTGTCCACATCTGTATATACAAAAGCTTCCTTGTTTTTGTGCTTTGTTTTGCATTTTGATGGCGTGGATATGTTTGGACTATATGGTAAGAAAGTACATTTTTCTGAATTATAAAAATTGGCCGCTTAAGTTTTATGTTTGAATACCATACCTTGTTTCACTGTTCATAAATCCAACTTCAACATGTTCCGGTGAGTAATTCTCGTATTTAATTGAAACCTCCCCTGCCGTCGGTTCATTTATATCTCCTTCCACTTTCATGTAATTCTCCATTAAAGGATCACATATGGGTTTGTCTTGTCCTACATCCTTCGCAAACAAACGCCAGTGTTGTTGATCTGTTTCAATGCAAAGCAATTGAAATCTATAGCCAGTCAATAGCTTATCCGAGCACATTTGACAAATGGCTGTGGATAACTTATCGCCGCCATTGATGGTAATATTGATTTGTGGTACAATTGCATTTAACATTTCCATTACATTGTATTCCTCTATGTAGTCCTTGAGATCGTATTTAATATCTTCACTTAAACATGTCCTGCAGTTGAGTGGCATTTTGTTATTGGGAACACGGCAGCTGATCTGTATAATTCACAATTGGTGATAAGTTTTAATTATTAGAAACAAGGATTAATATGGAATTTATTAATTCGGGCAGCCTGGAAGAAAGATCCAAACACTTGTCGAATGCTGCAACCAAATTTAAAAACGTTCCACACGTTAAAGAGATGAGAAAAAAAACCTCGCCAAAATTTTCCATATAACTCCAATATTGTCTAGTGGTCTAAATGGAGAAAATATTCTACATAAAATTTCACTATAGATGACCGAATAAGAGGACAGCCTGGAAGACGGGCTAATTAACCAAAACATACATGCAAGTGGAACGTTTTTAATTTAAGTTTTCGCTTGCAAACCAAATTCAAACACGTTCCACACGTTGAAGAGACATGAAAGGATACCTTATAAATATGTCCATAAACCTTCAATATTGGTTAGCGGTCTCAATGGAGAAAATTTTCAACATAAAATTTCACTATGGGTCACCGAATACCAAAAATGTTTAGATGCTATAAATAACAGTGAAAATTGCCATTTTATCCTTGCTCTCTGTTATCGTTGCAAGTGGAACGTTTTTAAATTAGATCGGTTTTATTGGTAAGTGATTTACATTGCACGTCTGGAAGGATAATTTATGAGCTTCAAGGAGCTCATCGTGATAATTCACAAGGTAAATAATATTTCCTTTTTAGAAAAATATTTCGACGTTTTATACTGTAAATTTCGTTTCAGATTTGTTGCAGGCAACCATACAATATTTCGCAACAAACCCCTATTCCACAAATCCAAAATGCCTCCGCCCGATGTCACAAAATGCCGTACATGTCTCGGTGAAAATAAAAACCAATCATATTACCATCTTGACACCTATATTGAGCAAGAGAATTCCAATATTTTGGATATTTTAGATACAATCTTGCCACAATTGAAAATTAAAATCGAATCTCAACTATGCCAACAAATCTGTCAGGATTGTTATGATAAGTTAATCGACTGTCATCGTTTCCATCAATTGTGTATAGAATCAAATAACAAATTGCGGGCTGGCGATGTGGTGATTATTCCGGAGACACACTTGGAGCCCACGGAATATGGAACAACTTTTATAATAAAACAAGATTTGGAGGAGGAGGTGCAACAGCAGGAGAATGATAACCACGAAAATGATATGGCCCCGGATGTAATGAATATAAAATTAGATACTGATTGGCAGGCAGCCAGTAATGAAAATTCCACAACTCTGAATCAAGATGTTATCGCGGCGAACACTCAAAGCACACCACCAGCAGCCGCAGCGAGTTCCAGTGCACACGTCTGTACGGTATGCTCCCGCAGCTTTAGTAGTGCAAACAGTTTACGCCGACATGGCAAAATGCATGATCCAACTGCCCCATATCCCTGTGGATTGTGTACCTACAGGTTTGATTTGGAGAAAATGTATCGTCGTCACATGTTGTTGATTCACAGTGAAACATCACATCAATTTCAATGTCCCAAATGTCCAAAAACTTTTTGGGAAAAGTCATCACTTGTGCTGCACTCTAAAAGCCATAATTTAGCAGAGGCGGCCGCCGCCACTGTTACAGAGGATAGTCATGGTGGTAATATTGATATTAAAAAAGAAACTGAAAATGTCTGGACAATGGAAAAAGAGGAAAATACTATAATGGAATCATCTAGTGAAGTCAAGTAAGTTGTAACTATTTCTCTTTAAAATGAAAACAAATTAAATATTCATATTTTCTTTCCCCTCTCAGACCATTTACTAAGAAAAAACGTCGCAAGACCAGGGAACAGAAAATATTCAAATGCAAAGAATGCCAAAAACTATTTGCGAGTAACTATAATTTGGAAAGACATTTCTTGTTGTTGCATGATCCAACTTTCCCATTTGTATGTGGCCATTGTAAATGTCGATTTGATACAAAGGAACGTTATTGTCGTCATATGTTTGCTCAACATAATATACAGGTGAAAGATGTCGAGCCAGAAGCTACTAAACCGGGAACTAAAAAAGATTTAGTATCAAAGAACAACAATCGCAATAGAGAAGAAGATAATCAGGAGGATGAGTAAGTTTGCGGGTTTTTGGGAACATGGACAATAAAAATTAATAATTTACAATTTTTTCACAGTGGTGAGGATGATGATGATGACGAAACATATGTTGATTTTGTTGATACTGGCATTGGAGCAATTGAAAAGTAAGAACAAAAATTTTCGTCAAGATTTGTATAATTTGAAAAAAAAATGATACACAATTTGGAATCGATATTTCCCTGGTATATATAACACCTATTGAATTCTTATATTCGGTGACATCTAGTGAAATTTTATGTAGAATATTTTTTCCATTGACATCAATCCTCGATATTGAATTGCGAGATATGGACTTGAATCTTTTAAGCTTAACAAATAACCCAAAAAGTGTGCATACCCAATTTGAAATTAATTTTTGTAGGGTATATATATAACACCTACAGATTTCATTTCTTCAGAGACCTATAGTGCAATTTTGTGTAGAATATGTTCTCCATTGGGTCCACTTCTCTAAAATTAAATATTCTAAAAATTCATTTTGTACCCAATTTAAAAATAATTTTTGTAGGATATATATAACACCTACAGATTTAATTTGTTCGGAGATTTATAGCGAAATTGAGTGTAGAATATGTTCTCCATTGGGTCGACTTCTCTAAAATGAAGTATTTTAGGAAATTTTGACATAATTCGGAAAATATAGGAAAGTAACCTAAAAATGCATTTTGTACCCAATTTAAAATAATTTTTCTCGGGTATATATAACACCTACAGATTTCATTTGTGAGAAGACCTATAGTGCAATTTTGTATAGAATATGTTCTCCATTGGGTCCACTTCTCTAAAATGAAGTATTCTAGGAAATTTTGACATAATTCGAAAAATGTAGGGAATTAACCTAAAAATGCAATTTGTACCCATATTTTTTATTTTATTTTTGTAGGGTATATATTAGGCCTACAGATATCATTTGTTTGTAGACCTATAGTGAAATTCAGTGTAGAATATGCACTCCTTTGGAACTTGTTCTCTAAAATGAATTATTCTAGGAAATTTTGGCATAATTCGAAAAATGTAGGAAATTAATCTTTAATTCCTTCTTTCAGACCCCTGCGAGCCAATGAAAAAGGTCGTTATCCTTGTGATGTTTGCGGTAAATTTCTCTTTAGTCCATATCGTTTAGAACGACACAAGCCACTGCATTCCATGGAGAGACCATATGCATGCACACTATGTACATATCGATTTTTAACTGAATCACGTCTTAAACATCACATGCTAAAACATACCAATCCGGATAGTCAACCATCACCACCAAGCGAAGGATTTCAATGCCCGAATTGTACAAGATGCTTCGAGAGCCGAACATCCCTATGTGCTCATCGTTGGCAAGCACACAAGCGTAAAAATACCGAATCCGCAGAGGCCGAGAAACGTCACAAATATCTGGGTCAGTATCCGTGTAAAAACTGTCAACGTCAATTCACGACCATAGTAGCCCTAACCCAACACATTGCGAAAGATCATCCCGAAATGGAAAAATTCAAATGTGATCAATGCGATAAAACTTTCGTTTTGAATGCTCTGCTGCAGGAGCATTTGTATCGGCATCGTGGCAGTCAGAATTGTGTCTGCATCATCTGCGATAAGGTCCTGGCCTGTAAATCTTCCCTCGGCGATCATATGCGTACACACAGTGTGGCCGAAAGATTCCGATGCAAGGAATGTGGTAAAAAACTAAGCACGGCAAGCAGTTTCAGACAGCATATGGAACGTCATACCGATGAGAAGAAATACGCCTGCCCCGAATGTCCGTGTCGTTTTAAGTGTCGTGTCGATTTGTATAAACACAGCCGGCGGCACAAAAATCTTCGCAATCATGTTTGTGATATTTGTGGTTTGCGCTATTCCCTAGCGCAGAGTTTAAGGGATCACAAACTGGCCAAACATGACGGTATTAAACGATTTACCTGTGATCGGTGTGATATGAGGTGAGTTTCAAAACAGAAATAAAAACCCGAAACAGATTTTATATTTTTTTTCCTTAGTTTTTCTATCTCAGGCCATTTGCGCCGGCATATTCGCACCCATACCGGCGAGAAACCCTACAAATGTCAATACTGTGACCGGGCCTTTGCCCAGTGTGGTGATCTAAACAAACATTTGCGAACGCATGTGGGTGAGAATATATACAAATGCGACGAGTGTCCCATGGCATTTAAATATAGAGCCGAATTGCGTCAACATGTGGCCGAGGAGCATTTTAAAAAAATACAAATGCAACAGCAGCAGGAAATGCAGCAACAACAACAGCAGCAAGTGGATAATGTTGTAGAGCAACAATTGCCTGCCGAAAATGTTGAACAAAACTTAAGCCACCAAATGTCGAATATTTGGTCGTCTGTTCCGCCCGTACAAAACAACTGGTAAAAAGTATTCAAATTTTAAAAAAGAGAAATCCCAAAAAAAATCGTTTAATAGTAGATTCTTAAAGGTTCTGGAACAGTGTAATATTATTTATTATAAGAAAAAAATGTACAATTATTTTTAAATTTATTAATACAAAAAATAATAAATATAAAAATGGTATATATACTCGTATATAGGGACTGACCTTTTGTTTACTGGTGGAAAATTTTTAAAAATATACCTCGAAAATATATTAATCCCAGGCACATGGACCTTTCTGCTACGGATTTCTGTTCATCATAGGATCGCATCTTCAGCAAATAGTTATATTTTAGGTTAGGTTAGGGCATTATATGGGGTCTATCTGAATAAGTAGGCCGATGTAGATAATTTTTGATAGGTAGATTTGTTACCCAATAAGAAACCAAAAATACCAAATTACAGCTTATTCGCTTGAAAAATTTGCCTAAAATACCGAATAATCGGGAGCATCATTGTATGGAACCTATCTGAAAAAGTAAACCAATATCGATAATTTTTGTTTGGGAGATTTTCTGCCACATGAGTATTCAAAATACCAAATTAGTTGTTGTTGTTGTAGCAGCTAGTACTGCTGTGTATTTCCAATTTGTCTTAATCTGGTTCTGCCTCTAACTCCAAATTCAGAAAGGCTGCGACTTGTACAGGTTGAGTCCAGAGAGAAGATGGGGCATCAATCCGTGCCCAATACGAATTGAGGCGGCTACACCATCCAGATCTCAGCTGTGCCAAGACCACTGATATGCTGCTCTTCTGCGGCTATCTCAGGCGGATGGTCATCGAGGATGGTATTCACACGATATTCTTGAACTGCTTCCTCAACTGCGTCCGTGTGAATACTGTTCAATCCTGCTTGATAGGCCTGTTGATCTAGAGGCTCCCTTTTGTATCTCTGGACCTCTCTCTCCAGATCATGGAGATCCTTCCTTACATGCCTGGGTGGTGGGTGCCTATCCATTAGGTAGCGGTTCGGATGGCTGCTCCTATAACACCCAAGCAAGTATTGCATCGACAACATCTTGTTGTGTTGCAAGTGGTCTATTGGAGTCATGGGGAGACACCCTGTTGCAGTCCTCAGGGCGGCATTTTGGCAGGATTGAAGATTTTTCCACTGCGTTGCACTAACGTTAGCGGACCACACATAGTTTACCACAGACCGGCCTATTGCCTTATAAGTCGTTAACAAGGTTTCCTTGTCACAGCGCTGCCGGCTAGCGACTTGAGAACCTTGTTTCTGCTCCTGACTTTGTCGCAAATAGCTGTGGCATGCGCGGACGACTTGTATAGGCTATCGAATGTGACCTCTAGAACCTTGGGGTAATTAGTGGTCGGAATTGTGGACCCCTCGACCTGCACATTCAAAGATAGCCTCATTTCCGCTGTCCATACCAAATTAGTGGTAATTATTGTTTTTCAAAATTATTCTGCAATTGCTTGTGATATTCCTTTTGCCGATTCTCTTCAAGTCCCAACCGATCCAATGTCAGTCTGTTGTTGATGTTGACTAATTTTCATAATGTTCCATTTGATGTTGACGTAATTCCGAATGATATTTAAATGCCATGGGACATTGCGAACACATATAGGTATTCTCACCGACATGGGTACGCAGATGTTTATTTAAATCACCATTCTGGGCAAAGGCACGATCACAAAATTGGCATTTATAGGGTTTCTCGCCGGTATGGGTTAAATAATTAAATTTAAAATTCGGTGTTATTTCAGAAATTGTTTACCACGTACCCCATGCCACATTGTTCACACACATGTGGCTTCTCTCCCGAATGCTTCATTTTGTGTTTCTTCAAAGTCGACGATTTGGTATAGCACGAATCACAAATGTCACAAACATGAGGCTTGGCACTGCCATGTGACACCAAATGTTTCTTAACATCCGAACGACAATTAAAACGATTTGGACATTGGGGGCAGCGGTATTTCTTTTCACCCAAATGACGTTCCATGTGTTCCTTCAGTTTGGTGGAGGCCTTAAATGCTTTACCACACTGGGGGCATAGATATGGTTTCTCACCGCTATGTATACGCATATGTTCCTTTAGAGAATGTTTGTGGCTGAGTACCTTGTCACAAATGCTGCAAACGCATTTCCTCCTATCGATTGTATGACGTTGTAAATGTTCCAATAAGTGGGTATGTATAACGAATTTTTTATTACATTGATTACACGTATGTGGTTCCCGTTCAGGATGTTTATTTTTAACATGTGCCGTAAGTGACCTTAAGGACATAAAATTATGTTGACATATTGGGCAGGGGTAATTTGTTTCTTTAGTATTTCCAACGGCTTTGGTTATTTGTGCTCGGTGATTGGATAGTCTCAAAGCGTTTTGGTCACCGACCCTAAAAGAAATAGTATATTAAATAACAATTTATGTATAAAATTTATATATAAAATATCCAAGGGAACCTGGATTATATAAAAGAAAAACTTGACTTACACCAATTATATTGTATTCTTTTTTTAATTTGTATCTTTTGACCCCTTATACTTAATTTTAGGGACATATTGTCAATGCGGAATATATTCTCCATAATATTTCATTATGGGTTTACGAACAATAGAAACCTGTAAGTGGTATATATACCAAAGAAATATGCAATCCAAATCGGGTGTGAAAATATTTATAGGTTAAGTTTGTATGTTTTTTTATGTCGAAATCTTCAATATTTTATGAATTTAGTATAGAGATATCAAAGAAGAAATTATTCTACACTTAATTTCAGTATGGGTCACCGAACAACGGAAATCTGTAAATGCTATGTATTCCCACGAATATTTGTAGGTTAAGTTGTTTTTTTTTAATTTGGTCGAAATCTCTAATAAAAAGTCGTTTCAGAGGTTTTATGTTAATGGAAAAATAATTTACACTAAATTTCAGTATGGGTCACCGAACAACAGAAATCTGTAAATGCTATATATAAACACGAAATAGGAAAATTCAAATTGGATATAAAAAATTATTGCTTATTTTCAGACACTTTTCGAATTTTATCGAAATCTTTTGTAATAGGTCATCTTAAAGGTTTGATGTTAATGGAGAAAATAATCTACACTTAATTTCGATGTGGGTCACCGAACAACAGAAAACTGTAAATGCTATATATACCCACGAAATTGGCAAATACAAATTGAATATACAAATATTTGTAGGTTAAGTTTGGAGGGTTTTCAAATTTTCTCGAAATCTCCAATACTACATCAATTTAGTGGAGAGATGTCAAAGGAGAAAATGTTTTATACTAAATTTCAACATTTGTCACCAAACAACAGAAATCTGTAAATGCTATATGTATATGAAATAGAAAATTGGATAAACAATATATTTTTTAAGTTAAGTTTACTTTTTATTTTTTATTTTTTATTTATTTATTTATCCATTCAATAATACATAGGTCAAGGCCAAAAATAGTATTAACAATGTTAATGTCCTAATAACTAATAATAATACATAAATATCAAAAAAATGCTTACTTATATAATTGGCTCCCCAGCCTTAACTATCACACAAATGAAAAATTTGCAAAAATTGACCAGAAGAGCAAACAATGTATACAAAAGAAAGGTAAAAATTGGATTACACGCAAATAAATACGTAGCAAACAAGCCATCCAAACAAAAAATATTTAATGTGTCAGAAAATTCTACAAATACCTCCATTAATGCTAGGTTCATCAAAGCTTTGTGGAAAAGCATTATTCGAGTGAGAAAATGTTTTAACCGGTAAATTTCAACAATCTAGCTACACGTATTAAAAAGGATTTTTCAAATGTGGAGTTGTATATCCTGTAAAAATTTAATTCTAATATATTAAAACAGAACATGTTATTCAATATTGTATCCACAAAATGACTAATCCTCAACCTATATAACATTTGAATGGTTTGAATAGACTTACCCTGATTCATTGCCATCGACAATCAATTCCACGTCTTCACCTGAATTTTCAAAAATTTCTTGCTTTACATTAATATCAAGAGAATTCCGCTGTGGTCCAGAATTTTTCTCTAGACTCAAGTCGAACAAACTGCCATCGCAATTTGCAACACTCCCCTTCATATTATCTTCTCTAGCCTTAGTCGTATCCCTCTGAATACTGTTTTCGGATTTTCGATTCTTTTTCCCAGCCTTCCTAACTTGTTGGTCTTCTCCATCACGTTTTGTGTGTATTTTGACATGCCTGTGCAAATTAAATAATCGCGAAAATAGTTTACCACAAACATTGCAGGTGAGAGATGGATTTAATTTGCTGTCCTTCTTTGGCGACCTATGAAATAAAAAATATATTTTACATCGATTTTAAAATTTTAATTTTTATTTTAATAAATTACCTATCTTCCGCATCAGAACTTTGTCCGCCATTATCCTCCCTCCATTCTATGTCTGATTTGATATTCAATTCTTCAAGAATTATATTATCATTTTCATCATTCCCAATATCTGGTTTTGTGTCCAAACATTCCGTTTCCACCGTTAGGGGATCCACAACCTCAAGCAATCCTTTTTCATTATTTTCTTCTGTCCCATTAGAATTGAAATATGTCAACAGTTGTTTATTCGATTCTATACATAGCTGTTGAAATCTATGACCAATGAGTAATTTATTAACACATTCCTGACAAATTTGTTGTGGGAGTACCAACGTTTCCTGTTGTTTAATTTTTATTTGTGGTACAAAAGCATCCAACATATCCTGAATTTGAATCCCATCATCCTCCTCTTCAATGTAATCGTATAGCTGATAATATTTCGGATTTCCGTTGAGGCATGTGCGACATTTATTTAGTTGGGGAGGGAGCATTTCGCAGTCCGAAATATTTTTGTTTTTGTTGGCCACAGGAACAGGAACTCTAATTTGCAGGATAAAACAGATGATTTGCCCATTAGAGGCCCAAGTGGAAACTATTTGAAAACAATATCCATAATTCACAATAGTGCCGATATCTGATAGCCGATATCCAGCTTGTCTTCTTCTTATACTGCTACTTAGTGGGAACTCAACACCAGCTGTAATTTTTTTGTCGATAAAACAGTTCCATTAATATCGACTTTCTTCCGAATTTCGACCTGGGAATCCCGGGTATCCCCACAATTATATTTGTTTTGATTATGCTTTATCAGTTACGTTTTGAGACCTATTTCGTCTAATTCCGCAACGCCGACGAAATTAAAAGAGAACGCCGGTAATTTTGAAAATGACGGCATTGTAATTAATTCCTTGGTCTTATAAACATTCCAGGATCGAAATTGGCCGGATTTGGTGTTAGCTCTACAAGTCGTTTAATTGCCATGCCTGAGGCAGATCGGAGCAAGTGCCGAACTTGCCTGTGTGAAAATGAAAAGGAAAAATTCTTTCAACTTTGCCACTACATTGAGGAGGAGGAAACTCGTATCATGGACATGTTGGATGATATTGTACCACAAATTAAGATAAAGGAGGAGAAGGAGGCGGAAAAGGAACCGCATAAGTTCCCGCAGTTGGTGTGTCAGGAATGTTACGATAAATTGCTAACCAGCCATCGTTTTCAGCAGTTGTGTATAGAATCCAATAGGCGATTGTTGGCGGTATGCCTTGCAGCTGGAAGAGCTGAGAAAGGGGAGGGGGAAGTGGACCAGGAATTGGAAAATGTTTTAAATGACCCATTGACGGGAGACGGTGATGATTTGAAATTGAAACAAGAAGTTGAAGATAATGAGAATTATGAGTGTGAAATAAATCCCGGGAAATTGGAATTGAGTCTAAAATCGGATAATGAATGGGATGATGTGGAGGAAGGAGATGAGGTTGGTGGTGGAGTCTCGGATGAGGGTGGTGGTAGTGAAGATCGAGATAATAGTGATACAGATTCCAGGTGAGTTAAAATCGGGATTTAAAGTTTTTTTTTATTTAATCGATTTTTTTCCTTCATTTCAGCAATGAAAAACTCTCGGTACTGAAGCAAAGAAAATTAAGAAAATCCAAAAGATCCGCAAAGTAACTTCATATTTGCATATTTTCTTAAGTTGGCTAATTAAAAATATTATTTTTTCCCCTTTAGAACAAGGCGAAAATCTCAAGGTGTTGCAAACGATGAAACCAACGGCACCACCACCTACCCCTGTACTTTGTGCGGAAAAATCTTTAATCGTCCCTATGGCCTGCAAAGACACAGTGCCGTACATGACCTAAATCGCGCCTTTCCCTGTGACATTTGTAAATATAGTTTTGCCAAGGAGAAAACCTATCGCACCCACATGCAATTGAATCATAAGGAAATTTTCGCTGAATCAAAGGGCGAAGAATATCCCTGTCCAGAATGTCCAAAAATATTTTGGAAAAAATTATCACTTACCCAGCATATGGTTAGTCACAATCCAAATGCCAAGAAAAGAGGTCGTCCTAAGGGTAGATTAAATAAAATTAAGGAAGAAGGAGACGCCGATGGTGAAGAGGGGGGCAATGGAGTGGAGAAAGAAATTGAGGCTGAGGGCAAGCTGAGGGAAAAATGTACAACGAATGCGGATGATGATGATGATTATAATGTCAAACATGAAATTGAAATTACACCACAAATATTCGATACACTGGAAGATTGCGATGATGATGAGGCCAATGATGAATGGTTTGATCAGGAGGGGGAATATGATGATACGGAGTAAGTTGGAGGAGGAAAATATAATCAAAAACTTAAATAAATTTGTTTGTAGGGACGATGATGATGACTCCTTGGGAAAAGAAGACCGCAGTAAACCGAAATATAACACAGATTTGGATTTTGTGGACACAGGTATTGGAGAAGTGGAAAAGTATGTTAAGGAATAGAATTTGTTTACTTTACAAATATAAATGAATTTAATGCGCCTTTCAGACCCAACACCCGCAATCGTCGCAATGGTAATTTCCCCTGCAATATTTGTGGTAAACTATTTGATCGTCCATATCGTTTGAAACGTCACATGCCGGTACATTCCATGGAGCGGCCATATGCCTGTAAAATATGTAAATATCGTTTTGTAACACCCAATCTCCTTCGGATCCATATGATACAACATGAAAATGAAAATTCCACGGCATTTATGATGCAAACCCGACCGGATGGTTTCAAATGTCCCGACTGCCCTCGGCGTTTTGAGAAACAAGCATCACTGTCGGCCCACCGTCAAATTCACACACGCAATACCACCGAAGTTAATTACCCTTGTACGGTATGCCAGCGTAATTTTATGTCTGTGCGTTCGTTGACCGAACACATTACCAATAAACATCCCGAAGTGGAGAAACACAAATGCGATCAATGTGATAAGACATTTGTACTGCATGCCCATCTGGTGGAACATTTGAATCGTCATAAGGGTAATAAGAATTTGGTTTGTCTTATTTGTGAAAAGGAATTTGGGTACACGAACACGCTTAAGGAACATATGCGTACGCATAGTGGCGAATCACCATATCTATGTCCACAATGTGGTAAAACTTTTAGGAGTGCCAGTAATTTAAGGCAGCATATGGAACGGCATTTTGGCTTAAAGAAATATCAATGTCCTGAGTGTCCCAGTAGGTTTAATTGTCGTTCGGATTTGTGTAAACACACATCGACACACACAAATGCCAAGCCGCATGTTTGTGATATATGTGGTTCAAGGTTTACCCGGTCATATTCTCTGCAGAAACATAAGCTGCTACATTCGGGTGAGAGGCCATTTAAATGTGATCAATGTAATATGACGTAAGTTATTGGGAGGGAGGGGGAGGATATACTTTTTTGTATAAAAATAATTATTTTTATATTATAGTTTTGCCATAATCTATCATCTGAGGCGACACATGCGCACCCATACCGGTGAGAAACCCTATAAATGTAAATACTGTGATCGTGCCTATGCCGAGAGTGGTGACCTAACCAAACATCTGAGAACTCATGTGGGTGAAAATACCTATATGTGCACCGAATGTCCCATGGCATTTAAATATCAATCGGAATTACGTCAACATATATCGGAACATTATAAAAATTCTCAACAATTACGAATACAGCAGACGACACAAGAAAGCTGTAATGATCCCCAGGGAAAACAAGAAGAAGAAGCTCAACATAACGAACAAAAACAATTTGAACAACAAATACAACATGATTTATTGGGAAGAGGAGAAGGAGAAGAACAACAACAACACCAGCAACAACAATCTCACCATCAATCCAATGCAAATCTCCATACAAATAGCAATCAATTACTTTTATCCATAACAAATTCCAATCATCATACATCATCTCCTGCCATCGATATGGTTGGTGGTTGTTAGGTTAAGAAGATATTTTTCAAAAAAAGAGAGAGTATTCATAGTTTTAGGCTTATTAATTATTAATTTAATTTTATATATTTTTTAAGAATTTTCAAAGCAATTTTTTTTTTTTGAAAAAAAAAAAATATTCCAAATCAGATTATGAATTAAGAAAATATAAGTTAAAAATATTGAAATTAAATCTGAAATCTGGTTTTATGGAACTAATATTTATGCTGATTCGATTTTCGCGAAACTTAGCACACACGATTACACACTCAATTCAGTACGCTATGCCAAATTTCTATTCTATTATTTGTCATCGTTGTCATCTATATTTATAAAAACTCGGCCAGAATTAAAAATATATATTTTTAGAGGAATAGGTTAGGTTACGCCTTACCCAGAGACCATTCAGGAGAAGACAAAAAGGGAAATCGAATGCGGAAAGAGAGAATGTTTATCGAGAAGATAGGTTTGAGGTTAGGTAAGTTGACCATACGTCCTTTTTTTGGAGGACAATAAGCTCTTTTAACTGTCTGTCATCTATAAAATTTATGTCCTCTATCTGTTATCTATAGAAATAGATCTGTCATCAAAGTCATCTATTTAAAAACATGATCAAGGCTAGGTTAGGTTTGGGGATGTGCAGTCACTTATGTGGCTGTAGCATTCTGAGACCGTCAGGTCCATTGTGATCAACCACGAATAGAAAGAGATAGGGAGAGATCTATAGGGGAGAGAAGTTATCCCCCTAGAGAGATGAGAAGCTTACAGAAAAATGTAACAAGGTAAGTTTGAAATAGTATCGATGACTATAGATATCGGACAGGAGATATATTACGTGTCAAGGTTGCACTTTCCCAACCACTTTAGGTTTCAGTTGTTGGGAAGAAACTAAGACTCGGTGGAAAGTGAGCACCCACTAATCTGTGCCATCTGTAGACCAGAACTGAACAGCGACACAGGAGATAGTCAATTGTCTCCGTCTCCTCCTCGTCATCACAGAGTCTGCAGTAATCGATAACATCATGGTCCCACTTACTGGTAAAGGCCCTGATATTGTAATGACCAGTAATGATTCCTGTCATTACTCTTATTTCTGCTTTGCTCAGGTTCAACAGTGAGACGGCCAGATAGATCTTGACATATTGCACCTAGGTTTGTTGTGCCAAAGTTGATTGGATCTTTGGTCGAAGAACGTCTCAATGTTTGGGAAAAGGTGACAGATGGGTGGTTTGATTGAGTCATCGATTGCTAGATTTATGGATTGAGATCTTGGTGTAGCCAGTTCGTCTGCTTTTTCATTACCTATGATGTCACAGTGTCCTGATACCCAGCACAGTCGATAGCTGTTAGTGTTTCCAAAACTGCTCTACATTCGAGGACAACCTCAGACTTGATGTTACAGGATTTGAATGCTTTAAAAGACGCCTGACTATCCACAAAGATAGTCAACGGTTCAACAATCTCTGCATCCGAACTTTTTATCGCGAATCGCGAAGATTTCAGCTTAGAAAACACTACCGTGGCTATCGAACTTGTAGGTAAGCTCAAGACCCAGTACTTTCTTAGCCCTGAGTGTAAATCTCGTGTGTTGAAAAATGTCAAATAAACACATTTTTTTATATTTTACGTTAGAAGCCACTACCTACAGAGTTGCATTATTGTTATTCATGGATTTATATCTTGAAAACTGAAAATTGAGGGCATATAATAAGGAATCTTCATAGTTTGAGGGCCGCCATATTCTTATTTCTTGGGCCTCATTGCACACCTTGTCAGTGAAGAATTTCATTAATGAAGGCTGGAGCAGAGGTGAGAGTGTTCTTCCCTGCGGTGTATATCTGTTAACTATTTTCCTTCGAAATAATAAATGCAACAGGGTTGGAATACACGACCGCACCAGTGAAGAATTTCATTAATCACCCGAAGCTGCAGCAGAGATGAGAGGTTCCTTTCCTACGGAGGAACTCTGTTCAAAGCTTGGGTTAATTTTTTTGCTTACCAGCATCACATCAACCCTCCCTCTAATCCAAAATAAATTTGAAACTTTCCATGTTTTGCTCAATATATTTTAGCACATTATTTAGAGAAGCAGCGACAAAAAAATATATCAGGAACGTAATTATTAATTGTAATTATTCTACATTCTAATAAAATTAAAAAAATAGTTTTTATAAAAATTTTATTTATTTGAATTAAAAAAATAAAAACATATATATAAAAATTATGGGAAACTAGTATATAGTTTATCAAATTCGTTCCTTCATTTCATTTATCATTGTCCTCCTTTCATTTTTTTGGTTCCTTTTCAATTTTCCGAAGAATCATTCCATTGATTGTGACGTTCTTGTGACGATGAATGGCGTCTGTGGTTATTTTCCAAATGGCCAATGAATTGCATCATTTGACCAATGGCACGACCAACACAGTGTCTATCATAATCCTCATTATCACTGACAGTTTTACATTTTTCCAATTTCTCTTCGGCAATTTGCATAATTCTCTCCTTGTATTGGGGATTTTCACTGATAGTTTGGGAGCCAGCTATACGTTGGGAAATTTTCTTATTAAATGTTTGAACAGCATTTGAATTGTGATGTTCCCAGGAGTTTCTTTGATTTTGCTGTAAAGAAAAACATTTCATATTGTATTTTGTTCTTATAGAATAAGTGACGAAAAGAGTTGGGAAGGGTCAAACTTACGTGTTTCCATTCATTGGCATCCCCATAGCACTGTAAAGGAAATTAAAAATTTTATTGTAAATAAAAATGAATAATAATAATTATTATCATATGATTTACCTGGGCCACCAAAAACAACAAAACTGCAACAGCCAAGAATTTCATTTCTTTTTTATTTTAAGATTTAATTAATTCAGCTGAAACCACAAGTGAACTGAATACATTTCGTTTGTATGCTATGAGTTTTTATAGTTAAAAAAAATGTTCCATAATCTGTTTTGGAAAAATATGCAAAGTATTGAAATTGCTATCATCGCATATATGTATGTAATATATTATATTGAGATGTTGTTAGATTGCGATAGCAAAAAATGCTGAATAGAATGTCGCCAGCAGAAAATCTGTGCAATAAAGTGCAATAAACTATTACTAGTTCAAATTAAAAGAAAACTAATCTAAATATTATGCAGAATATTAAATCAGTAAAATAAATGGGAATCTAGACACTCAAACACGAGCTATACGTAATTTTAAGTTGGATTTTGAATTGAGTTTTATAATATATAATATATAAATAATATGTAATAATATATAGTATATTTATAATAAGTTTCATAACATATAATAACTGTCTACCAACAATTATTAAAATTAATCCATGTTTTCGTATAGCTCTCACTCAGATGTACTCCAGTTTTCAAGATTGTTTTAAGATATTTCCGATGCTATTCATATTTATTAACACACCTGCCTTGCCAAGCTCCTCCCAAGTGTTCCCTGTCTGTCAAATTTCCTGAAATTTGTAATTAGAAACCCTCACAAGATAACAAAACTGCCTACCAAAACTGATCAACATAATTCCACTTTTAGTTATAGCAACCCCACAAAGGCACACCTATTTCTGGGATTTTGGAGATATTTTTAAAAATTCTTTAATATTTTCAAAATGATCAAGGGACTTCTGAAATAGTTAAAAAGTTTTTATATTTTCTTACATCTACAAAATCAATTATTTTCTGTCTTGTCTGGACGAAACAAGTCTCTACATTCAGAGTTGCTTTTTGTTGTTTACCTCAAAAGGTTCACCTTGTATATTTGTACTTATAATTGTTCTATTCCTATATAATATTACATAAATTAACTAAAAAATATATTTTTTATTAAATATGTTCATTTTTTTTTTCATTTTCCCCCTCCCATTTGGGGTTATGTTTCCATTCGTGATCTATCAGTTATTTAAATAGTCCAATATAGAAAATTTATTTATTATCATGAGTTACCCTGTTATTTCGTTTCATTCCCCTTCATTACCGTTGGTAATCTATTTATTGCTTTAACCTACAACATTGTTGTTCAAGTTTCGATATAGCAAACCCTAAAACATCTGTTTACTGTCTTGTTTGCATTAGGAGGAGCTCTTTGAGGCTTCTTTTCCACTTGGGTCATGTTTCTCATGCGTAATCTATCATTTATTCATTATAGAAATTTTATTTAATATCATGAATTACCCTGTTATTTCGTTTCATTCCCATTCATAACCTTTTCGTTTCATTATCGATTTTGTGCGCCCTATCATTTGTTGCAAACAAATTCCTTTATTGGTTTAGCCTACAGCATTGTTGTTCAACTCTCGATCTAGCAAACCCTATAACATCTGTTTACTGTTTTGTTTGCAATAGGAGAAGCTCTTTGAGGCATCTTTTCCACAGCTTGCTTTTCCAAAATGTCTGAACATATAACAATTTGCCGAACCTGCCTGGATCCAGAAAGTCGTTATTATCAAATATGCGATTATATCGATGAGTGTATGAGCATTATGGAAATGATTAATATAATTGTGCCACAAATACGTATTATGGAAGCCGAAAGACAATCGGAGATATCGCAATTCATATGTGAGGAATGTTTGGAGAAATTGTTGCAATGCTATCGATTTCAACAGTTGTGTATAGATGCTGACAATCAGCTAAGGAATTTGGTTACAACGTCGGAGGAGAATATCGAAACACCGCAGGTGGTTATAGAAACAGTGGTGACAACCGAAGCCGTGGTCGAAGAAAAGGTGGAGGTTGATAAAGAGGATATGAAAATTGAAATTGTATATGAGGATAATGGTCATAGTCGAGATCAGGTGGAGGGGGAGCAGGAGATTGTGGTGGAGAAAATGGAAACAATGTAAGTAATTAAATTGAAAATCTAAATTATGAATTGTAATAGAAATTTGTATATTTTTTCTTTTAGTATTGCGAAGGAAGAAGAGTATATAGATGTCTTGGCCACGGATACACCTCCAATGTAAGTTCCAACAGCGGCTGCATGCAAAAAAAATCCATTTGATTTCTTTAAATTCGTTTCAGATCGAACATTAAACATTTCTGCACAAATTGTAGTGAGAAGTTTGATAGTTTGACGAGTTTAGAATCTCATAGCTGCTCCAAGTCAAAAGTCCGTACTTTTATTAATTGTGACATTTGTAAACGAAAATTTGTCAATGAACAAATTTACCAAGCTCATATGCAAGAACATGCGGCAGTTGATGAGCACAACTCGAACACTACTACCGCCTCAGAAGAAGTTGATGATAATAATGTCAATAGCCTGGAAGGAGAATTGGTAAATGAAGATGAAATCGAGGTGGATATACATGAATTAATAGCAGAGACAATAGAAGAGGAACAAATCGAAAAAGATACAGTTGAGGCTGAAGATGAAGCCACCCAGCAACAACAGCAGCAGCAACAGGAAGAGGAGATGGAAATTAATAATTGGTCTGAATTGAAGTAAGTTTAATAATGAATATCTTCAATACAGGGCAAAATACACATGAAATGGATTTTTTTTTAATTTATAAAAAAATCGGAAAATTTAAACAAAAATCTTGCAGATTCAGGACCAGAGTAGTAATCTAAAATTTAAATTAAATTGCTTATTTCATTTTACAGTGATGACGATGATGATGAGGACGAAGATGATGGATATCCAGCCACAAAAAAACAAAAACTCGAAGCTGGACAAAACAATTCTATGGAAGAAGAAGGAGAACCGGTTGTTGAAAAGTAGGGACATTTAAAATAACACACACTTTTTAAAATAATAGTAAAAAATAATTAAAATATTTTACAGAGCAAATGACAAAAATCGACGCAATTGGCGTTATACCTGTGACGTGTGTGGCAAAGTCTACGATCGCATATCACGCCTTCAGCGTCACAGTCGTGTACATGCCACACATAAAAAACACGAATGTGATATATGTAAGGCACGCTTTTCCACCGCAAGTTATCTAAAAATTCACAAAGAAAATCATCAATCAAAAGATCCCGACAATGAAAAACCACCTCCAGGTGGTTATAAATGTCCCGATTGCCCTAGGCGTTTTGAAAAGTTAACTGCCCTATCCGGTCATCGTCGTCTACATTCCACACACAATATCAGTGTAAATGAAAAAATCGACTGTAACTATTGTAATCGTAAATTTTTGTCGGAAAAAACTCTAATCGAACATTTACGTAACAAACATCCGGAGGAGAAATTTTTCTGTCATCAATGTGAACGTTCATTCGTGCTGCACTCGAAACTTATGGAACATTTGAAGACACATCGTGAATTTAATTGTGAAATTTGCCAAAAAGAATTTCCCTTTGAAAGTTTACTGAAGGAGCACATGCGTACGCACAGTGGTGAATCCCCTTATCTCTGTCCACAATGTGGTAAAACATTTAAATGTGGCGGTAATTTGCGCCAGCACATGGAACGACACTCGAATGTCAAGCGATATGCATGTACCAGCTGTCCGCGACGTTTTAAATGTCGCACCGATTTAACGAAACACCTGGCAACGCATCAGGGTGCCAAGAATTATACATGCGATATATGTGGTATACGCTTCGCCCGATCATATAGTCTGGAACAACATAAACGTTTGCATGTGGGTAATAAAATTCATCATTCGTGTGATTTTTGTGAAATATCGTAAGTAAAAAATTAATTTTATAAAATAACTGGCATTTGGTATTGATTTTTGTTTTCGTTTTTTTTTTCAGTTTTAATACCGTGGCTAATTTAAGGCGGCATGTACAACGCGTACATCCTGATGAAAATTTGGAATAGTATTTTGGATTAAGAATGAAATAATTATGTACATTAACATTTAAATATATAATAAAAATCATGAGTTTTTTTAATTACAAAATTTAATATTGAAAAATTTATAAAAAAAAAAACATTTTTATTCGTTTCATTATCTTTTTTCAGCTGGACGGAACCAAGATATTCAAAATATGTAAATAGTTGGGACCAAGGCCTATTAATAAAGTCCTCCAGGGAGATCAGCTAGATGTCAGTTGCCTCTCAAGTTTGCTGTCAAAATTTATTGCTGTGTGTTGACTTCCATTATGAAAACGTAAACAAAGACCAAGTTTTTGACATTAGTTTTCACAAAAAACAGCTGAATTTCGCTAGCTGGGTGACCTTATTAATAGATTCTAATTAGGACTTTTATATGAGGGCTATGTCAAGACATTGGGCCACACTGTAAATTGCCCGTCAGGTAGAGAACTTTATATGGACGCTATGGCACAATAAATAGGTAGGCCATTTAGAGCAGCTGATGTCTCGATTAACTGTCAAAGTGGGTAATTTCTACTTGAATTCGATGTGCAATGTTGCCAACCATGTGAAATATTATAAGGAAAAATTTGACAGAAGGTCGAGACAAAAACAAAAGTTTTTCATTTTTCTTCAAAAAATTCTAAATATTTTACAGCTTTCAGGTGCTTTTTTCAGAGGTGGAAAAAGAATCCTGACATAGAAATTATTTTACAACTAAACAATTGTCGGGATCTATAAACTGAGGAAAAGTTGTTTGCCCAATAAGAGCCTAGAATTTCAAATTACAGCCACCACTCGATTCTTAAAATGGTCTTTATATTTTATTCATTTTTCTTTAAATTTAAAGAATTTTTCGGAATTTTTTTCAAATAATTACCACATAAATAGATACCACACAGAGTTGCATTTTTCCTCAACAAATACTAAATATGAATTTTACAGTTTCAGGGCAATTTTTTCTGAGATGAAGGAAGAATCCTAACATATAAACTGAGGATTCTGAGAAGTTTTTTTTTATTTAAATAACATTTCATAATTCGATCTATAGATCCCTTGAACGCAAGCAACGAAGCATCAATTCAACGTGATTTACATTAAAAACATTTTTTTCGTTCATTCTTTTTCTTTTTTCTTTACACATTAAAATTAATTGCTATCGCATTTAAAGTGAAACCACTAATATTTTTTTAATAAACAAAACAAATTTTAATAAATTATTTTTATTAATAAACATTTTTATTAATAAACATTTAAATTAACCTACATATGTTTATTTTGTTTGCTATCATTTCAAAGTGAATGAAATGCCTTTAAAGTCGTTTCTCTCATTCTACGCTCATTCTAAACAATTCGTTTTGCAAAAAATTATTACATACGGTTTCCGTATCCTTTTCTACGGTGGAGTTGTTTATTATTAATATATATTTTTTGTAAAATAATTAATTAATTTATTATGCATTTACATGAACTATATGGTAGAATATGTAGGGCATGCATGTGCAAAAAGAAAGGCATGTTCAATACCCAAGAGAAACATGGAGAAAGTAATGTGACCATTGAAGAAATGCTCGACAAAATAATGGCTCCACAATTACAACAACAACAAGAGTTTCCGTTACCACAGGAAATATGTAACTCTTGTATGGATCAATTAGAGAAAGCATTTAAATTCCAAAGTGTTTGCTTGGCCACAAATGATAGGCTTTATAAAACGTGGTCCGCCGCAGTTGTGGTGTCGAAAGTCAAAGAGAATTCCGTTGATACTTTTGTTGTGCAGAGGGAAGAGGAAGCAGATAATAATAAGGAAATAGAGGTAAGTTATCCAGCAAAATAAGTTGTAGATTTTGAAGATGTAACAGATTATTTGTGTATTTTTAGATTTCCGGTTACATTGGTGATCATCAGGAGGAAGATTTAATATCCTATATTGAAACTTTGGAAGAGGAAAATTACAGCGACAATGAAGAGGAGAATTTACCACTCAGCTCGTTAAGGAAATTACAAAAGTCTATAAATGAAAAATATAATCAAATTGAGGGAGCCATCATAAAGACTTTTGGAAGGTAAATAAATTGAATAAGGTTATGTAGAGGGTGACAAAAATGATCCATAGTATTTTATAAAAGTTAAATGTAATTTGTACTTAATTAAGCAAATATTTAATTGCCATAGGAATAACGAAGAGAAGGAGTGTGGGCCCAGTAGTACTCTTAGTGAAGATAAATTCCAATGCAGTTATTGTTCCAAGAAATTTGCCAATGAAAATTTGTTGCAAAAACACAGGCGTAGTAAACACCGGGTGCAATTAAAAAAGTCTGCACATGAAAACAGACTTTCCCAGGAAAATATTTCCGAAGACACCACAGACATAGGAGGGGATAATTTTGATGTGAGCAGCAGGTATTTAATGTTCTCTTATATATTTTTAGAAAAATCTTTAATTATGTTATGTTTCCAGGGATCTTTCACAATCGGATCATGAAGAAAAATGCCCAGAAAATGATGATGATGGAAAACCCAAACCCCTGTCACATCCATGCCCACAATGTAAGGCTACATTTCGTTTTGAAAAACAAATGGAACGTCATCTTAAAAAACACACCGATGCCCATCGTTTTGTGTGCATGGTGTGTCATGATCGTTTCAAATATCCATTTATGCTAATGAAACACAATGAGAAGCATCACCCTGAAGATAGTAAACAACATCGGAATAAAACAAAACAATTAGATGAGAAAAAAGAGCAATTGAATAAATCATTTATCTGTAATTATTGTCCAGCGGCATATACAAATGTCGGTGGCTTGGCCCAGCACATGAGTAAAAAACATCCAGAAATTGTACCCTATAAATGTGATAAATGTGATCGGACTTTTGTGGTGGAGGAACATTTGAAGATACACACCAATCGGCATATGGGCATTAAGAATTTCCAATGTGAGCTGTGTGAGAAATGTAAGTCTGGGGTTAGGTTTCCAATACCAAAATTAAATTTTGTCTTTTTCCCCTTTAGCATTTTCATTTAAATTCGCCATGAAACAGCATATGCGCATCCATACGGGAGATTTAAATTATTTGTGTACATTGTGTGGCAAGAAATTCTATAGACCGAGTAATTTACGTCAACACATGCAACGTCATGGAGATGATAAACCCTACAGCTGTCCACATTGTCCGAAACGTTTTAAATGCCCCTCAGATCGTTATATACACCTGATGTCACATCAACAGGGTAAAAATCATGTTTGCTCAACATGTGGTGCTAGATTTTCACGGGTGGACACCCTGCATCAGCATGTCAAGGTTTTGCATTCGGGCGAGAAACCCTATAAATGTGATCAATGTCCAATGGCGTAAGTAAATTGAATTTAAAATAATATTAATTGAAAATATTTAAAATGTTTTATATGTTTTTAGATTTCCACGTCTAATGAATCTCAATCGTCATCGTCGTACCCATACGGGAGAAAAACCATACAAATGTAGGTATTCTGCATAGTAAAAATTTATTTTTAGGAATCGTGAAAAAAACACTATTTTATAAAATGTTTTTTTTTAATTGTTTTTTCATCCCTCTTTTTGCAGGTAAATATTGCGACAAAGCCTATGCCCAAAGTAATGATTTAAATAAACATTTGCGCACCCATCTCGGCGAAAATACCTATATGTGTGCACAATGTCCGATGGCATTTAAATATCAAGCAGATTTAAGAAATCATGAATGGGAACATTATCGCCAAGAAAAACAGGGAGCTGCTGAGCAGCAATCGATATCAAATGAGACCACTATAGATGAGATAAATTCAACACAAACTAAAACCATATCATAGGGCAATGTGTAATAAAAACAAATACATTTATATTTCATATGAAAATAAAACAAATAATTTATATATACAAAATACATTTTTGTGAATTAAAAAAATAGAAATTTTTTTCATCATTTCAGAGCCCATAACTTCAGGAGGCCATTACTTCTAAATTAGTTGGTGTAGATTAAAAAAAAAAATAAAATTATGCTATGTTTCGTGTAAGTTTTATAAACATAGCTAAACAAATTCCCGAGATATCAGCTAAAAATGTTTAGATATTTGATTTGTCCAATTTTCGTTATTTTTTGTGTAGTGAAATTCTCGAGGCCATAACTCCTAAAGTAGTCAAGTTAGATTAACAAAATAAATTTATTTTGAAAGGAAAACATCTGTGTATTACATTGTGTAAGTTATGTAAATCTAATATCAACAAAAATATCAACGAAATATCAACAAAAATATTTGTGTGCACAAAATTTCCGATTTTTGGAATTTTTTTGCCTAATTAAATTCTGGAGGCCATAACTTCACAATTAGTTGGGGTAGATTAATAAAATAAAAAGAAGAACATCTCTGCTATGTTTCGTGTAAGTAAGTTTATAAATGTACCTAAACAAATTCTCGAGATATAACCAAAAATATGTTGATGTTTACTTTATCCAATTTTTCGAATTTTTTGCGTACTCCATTTCTGGAGGCCATAACTCCTAAAGTAGTTGAGGTAGATTAATAAAATCAACTTTTCTTGAAAGAAAAACTTCTCTACATTATTTTATGTTAGTTTTTAAAAATTAGCTATTCAAATACCCAAGCTATAGCTAAAAATATTTATTTGTATAAAATTTTTAGTTTTCCGAATTGTTTGCGTAATCAACTTTGGCGACCATAACTTCCGAAGTAGCCGGTGCAAATTTATAAAATAAGTGGATTTTAGAAGAAAAACATCTCAGCTATGATATGTGCCATTTTTTATTGAAATATTTAAACAAATACCCAAGCTAAAGCCAAAAATATTTATTTGTATGAAATTTTTAGTTTTCGAAAATTTTTGTGTAATCAACTTCTGGGGGCCATAACTTTAGAAGTAGTTGGGATACATTAATAAAATTAACTTATTTTAAAAAGAAAACATCTCTACATTATTTTATGTAAGTTTTAAAAAAGTAGCTATCCAAATACCCAAGCTATAGCCAAAAATATTTATTTCCATGAAATTTTCAGTTTCCGGCATTTTTTGCGTAATCAACTTCTAGGGACCATAACTTCTGAAATAATGGCTAAAAATTGATGAAAGAACCTGAAATTAAAAGAAGAATATCTATTCTTTATTTTGAGTTATTTATAATAATATATTTCTATATATTATTGTTTTTGTTTTTCAATGAATTGATCATGTCTTCAAATACTATTACTACCGCTAGATAATTTGTTTTAATCCCTGGTGTAAAATGATTCATGCCCGGTTTAATTACAAACTTATTGTTATTGTTACTATAAAATAATGACGTTTCAGTTTGTTTTTCAAAATATATTTTTTGTTTTATTAAAAACAAATTCATTGATAATGAATACCACAAAGAGAGACGGAAAATCTCTCTAAAAAAGAAGAAGCTCAGATTTGTTGTTGTCTGTCTTTGAAAAGGTTATCATCATCATGCTTTCATTATCAGTTGCATTAAATAAACCGGAGGCTGGACTTTTTTCTTGCGGATTATTGCTTGGCTTTATTATTTGCTAAAGATCTCTGTAAAGCTATAGACTGGGAATCTTGAAGAAAACAAAATCGAAAACAATGTTTAAAACTATTATCCGTCGCTGTTTCTCTTCTTCCTCGGTGGCTGGGAAACACAAAACAAAATTGGGTATTTTGGGTGTACCATTTTCCAAAGGCCAAACCAAAGGTGGTGTGGAAGAGGCTCCAGATTTTCTACGGCAAAATGGTTTGTTGGCCATGCTACAGGAAACTTCAAGAGGTTGGTAACTTACCAAAACTTTCTGGATGAATGAAAAACACAATTTTTTAATTTTTTATTTTTTTTTATTTTTCTCTTTTTTCTTTTCAGGAAATTTATCGATTACCGATTATGGCAATTTAAATTATGAACTTATGGATGAGATGAAAACTCCGCCACACTATAAAAATATGAAAAATTATAATACCTTTATGAGCTGTAATAAAACGTTGATTGGCAAAATCCCGGAAATCCTCAAGGAACAGGATCAATTCCTGTGTTTGGGTGGTGATCATGCCATTGGTTTTGGTAGGTTCAATAATTCCATATTACTTACTGGATTCTATTGCACGGATTTGATTTCTAATATTAATTTTTGTTTGTCATAGGTTCTGTGGCCGGCCATTTAATACACAGTCCAAACTTGTCCTTAGTCTGGATAGATGCCCACGCCGATATAAATCTGCATTCGACCAGCAGCTCTGGCAATATTCATGGTATGCCCGTGTCATTTTTGCTAGAAGAATTGAGAGACTTTTGGAAACATGCCCATTTGGATGATATATCACCAAATTGGTAAGTTTGTTGTTGTTTTTTATTTTTTCATTTATTTTTTTATAAAATATATATAACAAATTATTTATTCATATAAATATAAAACCTATTTTTATATTTTTTTGTTATAAAAATATCACAGTAATTGTTATTTTTGTTTTAAACAAAATTTAACTATTTTTTTTTTTAAAGGGGGATTTTCAGTCTTATAATGTGTGGTTATATTCTAGTTAATTGTTTTTGTTTTTTTTTTACTTCTGAGCAATATTTAATTTTTTGTAAAATTAGGAAAAAACGTGAATCAAAATTATTAGAACACAGAGTAACAGCAAATGGAAAATCAGTTAAAAACAAAATGGATAAATTAAAAAAATTAACAAAGTGAAAAATAGTAGAAAAGTTTCAAAAAAAAGTTATTGATAAATTATTTACATTAAAAATAATAAAAAAGTATTTTAAATAAACACATTTTTAAAATATAAAAAAAACTATTCCATATAAATTAGAAATATAAAATAAAACAAAATTAATATATAGAAAACTAATGTTTAAAATTAAAAATAAACATTTAAAATTAGAAAAGAAATACGTGGAAAATTAGAAGAAGAATAATTTAATTGATTAAATAATAAATAAATATAAATTATTACTAAATAAAATGTTGACATTTGCCAATAAAAAATCAATCAAAAAATTATTTAAAAAAATTGTAGACATCCTAATAAGATTTAATTTTTTTAATTTAAAATTAAATTGCCAATAAAAGAATATCCAAGGCTTATTAATAAGATCATCCAGGAAGATCAGCTGCTGCATATCAGCTGTTTCTCATGTTTGCTGTCAAAATCCATTATTGTGAATTGTTTCTTCATTATGAAAACGTAAACAATGTCTAATGTGTTGACATAGACTTGAGAAAAACAAACAACAGCAGACTTTCGTTTACTGAGTGAACTTATTAATAGATCATGATCCGATCCGTCAAACAGCAAAGTTATGTTTACATGAAACTGGTCTAACCAAAAAACAGATGATTGAAATTAAACCAACATGTTTTAAAATAAAAAAAGGTCTTGTCTTCTTGCGTAAAAACATCTCAGCTATGTTAGGTGTAATTTTTATTAAAATAGTCAAGCTAATACCGGAGCTATAGGCAAAAATATTTATGTGTATGATTTTTTCAATTTTCGAAAATTTTGGCGTAATCAATTTCTAGGGCCCATAACTTCTGTAGTAATCGTTGTAAACTTATAAATGAAGCTGATTTTAGAAAGAATAACATCTCAGCTATGTTATGTGTCAATTTTATTAACATAGTCAATGAAATAACCGATCTATAGCCAAAAATATTTATTTCTATGAAATTTAAAATGTTCGGGATTTCGGCGTAATAAACTTCTGGGTACCATAACTTCTGAAGTAAAGGATATAAATTTATAAAATAATATGATTTTAAAAGAAGAACGTCTCAGCTATGATGAATGTCAATTTTATTAAAATAGTCAAATACCGGAGCTATAGCCAAAAATATTTTTTTCTTCGAAATTTTCAATTTTTGGAATTTTTTGCGTTATCAACTTCTGGCGACAATAACTTCTGAAATAATCGGCGCATATATATATATATATAAAATAAGCTGTTATTGAAAGAAGAAAATATCTGATACAATGTATGTCAATATTATTAAAATAGTCAATTAAATATTCGAGCTATAGCAAAAAATATTTATTGTAGGAAATTTTAAATTTTCGAAATTTTTTGGTTTATCAACTTCTAGCGGCCATAACTTCTAGAGTTATCGGTATAAATTTTTAAAATAAGATGTTTTTTTAAAGATCATCTCAGCTATGATAAAGTAGTCAATCAAATAAATAAATAAAATTGATAATCCAAACTGATAGTGTGTAGACCTCTTTATTTCAAGGCCAATAGATGTAAACATAACCTTATTGGCTGTTATTTTAACAGTTTCATTGTCTTTTTTCATTCTATCATTATATAATATCTCTAAAATTGGATTAATTGAACAAAATTTTATAAAGTATTATTCTTTTATATTGGGAAAATCGTATTAAAAAAAAAACATAATAATTTTAATTAATATTATGTACTTGAAAAAACTTTTAAATTGGAAATAAATTATAAAAAAAAAAATTCTCATTTTTAATAAAATATTTCTGTAGCCTATTGGTTGCATTATTATAATTTTTTCATAAATTGGAAAAAAATTATAAAACTGAAAAACTGACTTGATTTTTAATAATAAAAAAAATACTTTACAAATGAAGCTATTTTTTTTTTTGTAAGCAAATATTACAATAATTTCCCTATTTTAATTAATAAAAAAAATCAGTTAAACTACATTTACACTTGGCAATTACGACATAAAAAAAAAAATTAAACTGTTTAAATCGATATGAACATGTGAATAATTTAATCTATCTATTTTATTTGTCACATGTTTATTTCATGAAAACATGACAAATAAAATACAATAGACATTTTATTAAAAATTTGTGTAGCACGATATGAAAAAAAAAATATTTACTTATTTAGGTGGCTTGACAACATATCAAATTAGTGTACGTTAATTGAAAAATATATATTTTTTAGTTCAAATATAAAATGTATTAATTTCAGAATTATTTGTTGTGTTCCCGTAATTATTATTTTTTAACTTGTAAAGGGGGAATTTATAAGGGGAAAGATCTGTTTCCGTACTGCAAGAATCAACTAGATTTTACTATTTTCTATGATATCATAAAGGATAATTCGTAGTAAAAAGTAGTAGATTATTGCAGTACAATAACATACCATTTATTTTTGCCAGTTGAATTTGATATATTGCCATGCAGCTTTAAAAATTGAAACAAAACTAATAATATACAAATTAAATTTTTGTCTCCTATATTTTTAATAGCATTACATTTTTTTTCTTGTTGTTCATAGGTTTTTTGTTTGTTTGTCTTACAAATAAATAACTAAAAAAATTAAGATTATTATTCTCTATATATGTAATAATAAAAATCAACTTAAGTAATTATAGTACACTGAAAGAAAAACAAGAAGAAATGTTCAATTATAAAAACGTTACGAACAATTTGTTTTGCTGATACCAAATTGTGCTTGCTAGATTTGTTTTTAAATATATGAGAGGGTTCGATAAGATAAAAAAATATAAAAATTATATATAAAGAAGCTTTAGTTTACAAGGAGTTTGAGATAAAATGTCTTTGCTTCGGCTAGGTTCAAAGAGGTCATCCGACAAGCAAAGAGGCCAGGTTCAAAGAGGTCATCCGACAAGCAAAGGTCACCTTTTTTCAAGTTTAATGTCAACAATTTTAACTTTGTTTAAGTTTTCACAATGGATGTTTACAAAAAACCTGTCCAAGTTAAATATCAGGTTTCAATTGTGAATGATTAAGGCAAAATTAAACCAACTACCAAAACTATTACTGCAAATATTTTATTATTTACATTTTCATATGATTAATTCAGAATAGAAATATTGCATTGACAGCACAAGGACTTAATCAGCTGATTAACAGTATAATTAAAATATGACATAGATAATCACATTGATGTAACCGTGATTTTTTTGTCATGAGATTACCTTTACTAAATTTTGATTGTATAACTGTCATGATGTAAGAAGATCAGCTGATTCCTTTGTCAAAATAATTTTTATTTTGAATTAATAGTATGTAAACATAAACATAGTTGGTTGGCCTAGTCTCATTGAAAATATGACCATGTCTATCCTGGTATTTTCTGACTATTTTCTCACTTGTAAACCAATGCAATTATTTACTTACCGAAAAAACTTATAATAAATGTATGTGTATGTTCGTTTTTTTTTCTTTTGAAACAACACGACAATAAATACATTAAAAAATAGGTTTTTTAATGTCACAAACATATAAACAGCAGCATACAATTTTAATGAAATTAAAATAAACGAATTTTGAATTTATTTTCGACAATTTTTTTTTGTATTACGGAAATAAAAAAATTTATAAAATAAAATATAAAATTACTTACCAAAAATTTCTAAAACTTGTCAGTTGTTTTACAAAACCAAAATGAAACTTATGTTATTGTCACAAAACGAAACGTTACTTTTTCTGGCATTTTTTTGGTGGTGGTTATGGAAAAGTAGGAAAGGTTCTGGCGGGTTCAAAATTTTTAACAATAATTTACCCACTAGTAACCGTACTACTATTGTGGCATATACATAAAACTCGTTATAAAACAAGGTTGTATTTTGGTTTTATTTAATAAACCTGTTTCGTGGTGGATACCTCACTTTTATTAGTGAATAAGTTATGGGGTCTGGTCACACATCGTGTTATTTGATGTTGTGATTTTCATTTTTATTAAAAAAAAATAAATAACGATTTTTAAAACTCTTTTTTGCTGTCAGTTTTTTTCGGATTAATTCAAAATAATAAAATTTTTTAATTGAATGTGTGTCACACAGTTTTATGTATATACCAGAGAGTAATCCATCTTCTCGTATCTTTTTTTTCTTAAATCATAATCACTTTACAGGGAGCCAACAAAAGAACAAGAATAAGAAAAACCAAAGAGTCAAACCCAAAATACCACACCATACAAAAGTAAAATATATAAAGTGCTTAGGCCACCAGTACCACCTATATTTGCAAGAAATCAGTTTTTGATAAATCCGAAATACCAAAAATCAAGAAAAATAAACCATGTTAGGACCGGCAACCTAAAAGATAAAACCCAAAAAAATTTTTTTTTACAATTCACAAGGGGTGGGAGCGGGGAAAACAAACCAAAAATTATATAGAGAAAGCTCAGTACATCACAAAGAAAAATGAAAAAAAATGGGTTTTGTGTATTCGGAATTAAAATCGAAAAAGGAATTTAAATCAAAATACAAATTGCTGTTATAAATTTGAATAATATATTTTTCTTTATTATTAAAATTTATGACAGCAATTTATTTAAAGTGGAGCAGAGTAGTGTAAACATGATATAAAGCATTCAATAGAATCAGCTGATCCGGTTTTTAGATGTCAAAATGGATTTCAATAAATGTTCTCTTTAAATACACTGGCTATTAATAAGACCATCCAATAATGTTAGCGGCATATCAGCTGATTCTCAAGTGTCCTGTCAAATTCCATTATTGTGAATTGTGTTCTCATTATGAAAATATAAATAACGTCGAAATTTTTGACATTTGATTTGACAAATAACAGCTGTTTTTTATTTTCATGGTGACCTCATTAATGATATTGCCTTGTCTAAATAAATATATACAACATAGAAATCATTTTGACAGCTACATGATGGATCAGCTGATATTTTTTCTTGGCAATCCTTTAATATAGGAAATTAAATTGATTTCGTTATCAATTTAAGACAAATTGACTTTGCATTTCACTCGAAAATGAGAAAAAATAATATTTTCTTTCACTTGTCTATTGAATATATAAATTTGATATGTGGCCAGGTAGCCTTCACTACATGTTATTTCTAAAGCTAACAGGCCACATATTGAGACACATGTACAGCAAATGTGTTTTATATGTCATTTATTTGACATTTTTGCCATGAAATTGACAGTTTTAATGTCAAACAATTAAAACAAATTAAAACAATGTTTACACTACACAAAAATGTATATTAAATTAAATAATTTCCAAATACACGAAACTCAAAAAAAAAAAATAATGTGAATAACTATATATGTTTTAGCCCACGCACAAAATTACATACACAAAGAAAATCGCCTAGAAAATGGGTGTGACGAAAAAGAACCTAGCGAAACCTATAATACCAAAATCAATAGAAAATCAACACTGATTTTATTCTTTAAACTATGCAAAGTTGTGAAATCAAAAAACCAATAACAGAATATAAACAAAATTTATAACAAAATAAAGAATTAAAAAAATTAAATAACATTATACACAAAATAAAATAATAACAATAATAAAATTAAAAATAGAAAAAAAAAATATTTTTCAGAGAAACAAAAAAATAATATAAAAATTAACAAAATTGAAGGTTCTGATGATAATATTCTCCATCGTTGGCCGTCTTTTATAGAAAATTAGTTTTGAAATCAGAATTCAAAGGTCAATACTATACGAAAATAAATGATATAGCTAAGATTTGGCGATTACTTTTAATTTTATGACCATAAGAAAATTAAGACCGAAATATTTTCAGGTCCAAAATTTTGTTTTTTTTTTGCAAATTTCCCTATATCTCTGATATTTAATAGCTAACATAGATAATAAATTTAAGTTTTCTAAATTTTAGAGTACATTTTGTAAAATTGATTATTTTCAAAGTTATAGAGTATATAAAACAATTACGGAAATATTCCAAAAAATTGGTCATTTTGGGTATTTTTGTTAATATACCGATAACTCAGGGATTTAGTCAGGTAAAACATTAAAACAAAATTTTTATTTAAGGATGAGAGTATCATTTTTAAAAATCATGTTAAAATTCCAACTAGTTTAAAAGTTATTTTAACTGGGAAGTAGTAAAGGAAAATGTGAACAATATTACTAATTTTGGGTATTTTCGTTTCCATTTCCATTGTGTCTATTATTTGGCCATTAAATTCACAAAATTGATTTGTATATAAAAATATAACGATATTCTGTCAAAATCTTGTTAAATCATGATAATACATTAAGTACTTTAAAAGTTGGAGGCACCAGAAATTGATTGCCGTAATATACGAAAAAAGTTGTCATATTGGATATTTGAAATAATTTGCCGATAACTCAATTATTTGTTCTGCCACATCCTCGTGATATATTTTTATTATGAAGATTGAGGAATTATCTTTAATAATTATGTTAAATCATGGCAGTACACCAACTACTTCAAAAGTTATGACCACTTGAAACCGAGTGCTTGAAAATGTTAGCAATTTGGTAATTTTGGGTATTGGTATTAATTGCCGATATCTGTGGTATTTGGTCGGATATATTATTGTAAAATATTTCAATTTAAAGATGGGAAGATTTTCTTCCAGAAATCATGTTAATTCATGACAATGGAGCAATTACTTTAAAAGTTATGGGCTAAAGAATTTGATGACGGAAAAATTCCAAAAATTTTATCATTTTGGGCATCTGTATTTTTTGGCCGATATCTTTGGTATTTGGTCAGATATATTATTGTAAAATATTTCACTATTAAGATGGGAAGATTTTCTTCCAAAAATCATGTTAATTCATGAAAACGCACCAATTACTTTGTATTTTATGGGCTATAGAATGTGATGACGGAAAAATTCCAAAAATTTTATCATTTTGGGTATTTGTATTTATTGGTCGATATCTTTGATATTTGGTCGGATATATTATTGTAAAATATTTCAATTTAAAGATAGAAAAATTTTCTTCCAAAAATCATGTTAATTCATGAAAATGCACCAATTACTTTATAAGTTATGGGCTAATGAATTTGATGACGGAAAAATTCCAAAAGTATGGTCATTTTGGGTATTGGTCGATATCTTTGGTATTGATCTAGATATATTATTGTAATGTATATTAATTTAAAGATGGGAAGATTTTCTTCCAAAAACATTTTAATTTAGGAAAATATATGAATTACTTTAAAAGTTATGGGCTATAGGATGTGATGACGAAAAAATTCTCAAATTTTGGTCATTTTGGGTATTTGTATTTATTGGCAGATATATTTGACATTTGATCGGATATATTATTGTAAAATATTTCAATTTAAAGATGAGAAGATTTTCTTCAAGTAATCATGTTAATTCATGAAAATGCACCAATTACTTTATAAGTTATGGGCTAAAGAATTTGATGACGGGAAATTTTAAAAAAATTTGGTAATTTTGGGTATTTTTGTTAATTCACCGATATCTTTGGTATGCGATCAGCAATATCTTCCTAAATTATGTTCATTTAAAGATGGAAGAATCTAATTTGAAAATCATATGAATTTATGGTAATACAACGTTTACATTGAGAAGTTTTGACCTCTGAAAACTGTTTACGGAAAAAGTGCTCATTTTTTTCTTATGGAAAATATTATCATTACGTCGAAAAATAATAATTAAAACAAAAAACTAAATTCAAATATTCAACAGAAAATAGAAATGAACCTGTTTTAATATTTTGCAGTTTGGTTTCGAAAAAGAATTGAAAATGAAAAACTCATAATTTTTAATTTTTTTGTTAAATACATTTATAATATTATTTTTTTTTTGGTTTTGTTTTAAAGATGAGTTTTTGTTTTTTTTGCTTATTTTTTGTTGTTTGTTTTGGGTTGTTTAATGATAATTAAGTAATAAATATAAGTAAGTAATTAATTAATAAGATTAGAAGTAATAATAATAATTTACTTTTTATGTTTGAGATAATTAATATCATTTTGTAATTAAGAAGAAAAAAATAAATAATTAAACAAATAATTATTGTGTTCTTGGTATTTGTTTTTTTTGTTTAATTAAATTAAATTCAATAAATAAATATCTTGATATATATATAAATATGCTTTGATTACAATTACACACGCATATAATTAAAATTAATTAAATGAATATTATTTGTTTGGTAATTATTTTTTACGTTTGTTTTCTTTTGGTTTTGTTGACAAAGATATATAGAAAAAAATTATAAAATAACGTTTTATTAATTATTTAATATAAAAGAAAAAACTTATAAAAATATGTGAGTATTATTTTGGTTTTGTTGTTGAAAAAAGTTTAAAAATTTAATACGAAAAAACAAAATGTATTCAAATTTGAAAACATAATATGTATGTCATAAAAAACGAATTTTTTCATATAATCTAAAAAGTCCATGGTATATATATCCAAAATACCATCAATCAATCATCAACATCAATTATTTTTAAAGATATAACCTCTGGAAATTGATTACGAAAAAAATCCAAATTATAGGTACTTTCGGGTATTTGCCTTAATTTTCCGATATCTCTGGTATTTGACTAGTTATATCATTGTAGTATCTTTCAATTTAAATATGAGATAATATTCTTTCAAAATCATGTTAATTCATGACAATACACCAATAACTTTAAAAGTTATGGCCTCTGGGAACTGAGTACGAAAAAATGTCAGCAAATTGGTCATTTTGGGTATTTGTGTTATTTTTGCGATATATATGTTATTTGATAGGCTATAATATCATAACATATCTTAATTCTTAGATGAGACTTTCTTCTTTAACAATCATGTTAATTCATGATAATGCACCAAGTAGTTTAAAAGTTATGGCCTCTGGAAACTTGGTGCGAAAAAATGTCAGCAAATTGGTAATTTTGGGTATTTGTGTTAATTTTCCGATATCTCTGTTATTTAGTGAGCTACATCATTGTGACCTATTTTAATTGTGAGATAAGCCTGTCTTCTTTCCAAATCATGTTAATTCATGATAATACGCCAATTAGTTTAAAACTTATGGCCTCTGGGATATGAGCACGAAAAAATGTCGGCAAATTGGTATTTTTGGGTATTTGTGTTAATTTTCCGATATCTCTGTTATTTGATGAGCTATATTATTGTAATCTATTTTATATTTGAGATAAGACTGTCTACTTTTAAAATCATGTTAATTCATGACAATACACCAATTATTTCCCAAGTTATGGCCATTGGAAACTGAGTGCAAAAAATAACGGCAAATTAGTGATTTTGGGTATTTGTGTTATTTTTCCACTAACTCTATTTTTTGATAAGCTACATCATTGTAACGTATTTAAATTCCGAGATAAGACTGTCATCTTTCAAAATCATGTTAATTCATGACAATACACCGACTAGTTTAAAAGTTATACCCCAATTATTTCCCAAGTTATGGCCTCTAGAAAATGCGTACGAAAAATTTCGACAACCTAGCAATTTTGGGTATTTGTGTTAATTTTCCCGATAACTCTGTTATTTGATGAGCTACATCATTGCAACGTATTTTAATTCTGAGATTAGACTTTCTTCTTTCAAAATCATGTTAATTCATGACAATGCACCAATTAGTTTCAAAGTTATGGCCTTTGGAAACTGAGCACGAAAAAATGGCAGCAAATTGGTCATTTTGGGTATTTGTGTTCATTTTGCGATAACTCTGTTATTTGATAAGCTACATCATTGTAACCTATTTCAATTCTGAGATAAGACTGTCTTCTTTCAAAATCATGTTAATTCATGACAATACACCAATTATTTCCAATGTTATGGCCTCTAGAAGCTGAGTACGAAAAATGTCAGCAAATTGACCATTTTTGGGTATTTGTGTTAATTTGCGGATATCTCTATTATTTGATTAGCTACATCATTGTAACATATTTTATTATTGAGATAAGACTTTCTTCTTTCAAAATCATGTTAATTCATGATAATACACCAATTATTTCCAAAGTTATGGCCTCTAGAATCTGAGTACGAAAAAATCTCGCCAAATTGGTGATTTTGGGTATTTGTGTTCATTTTGCGATAACTCTGTTATTTGATGAGCTACATCATTGTAACCTATTTTAATTGTGAGATAAGAGTGTCTTCTTTCAAAATCATGTTAATTCATGATATTACACCAACTACCTAAAAAAGTTATGGACTCTCGAAAATGATTAATAAGGGAAATTTTTCCCCTACATAAATTCCCAGATAATTTTGGGTGTTTGGCCAAATAAATTGCCGTAACACATTCCGTGTAAACACAACCTTAGAGCCTACATCTTTTCACAGCTGTTGACTATTTTTTGTGGCATATTTTTAGGCAACAAAGAAATCCACAAGGCTGGGATTTTGTTAGGTTACCTTATGGACTTTTTAGTTTATGCGAAAAATTCGGGTCTTTCAAACAAGGGAATTATTTTTGTTGTTGTTTTTTTTTCTTAAATGTTTATAAAACATGTCAAACTACTTTTGAGTGTTTTTTTTTTGTTTTGTTTACAAGTCATTATTTTGTTGTTTTGTTTTGGTTACTAAGCTATTCGAGTTCTTCTCATGTTGTATTTTTTTTATTAATTTTTTTTTCAATGAAATTTCGATTTTTCGTTTAGGATTTTTTTTTAATAAATTTTATGTTCTTTCTTATTTTTTGTTTGTTTTGTTTTATAACAAATTTTGACTAGTATTTGTAAGTATTTTTTGGATTTGTTTTTTTTTAGTTTTATGTAGATTCCAAAAAGAATATGGAATGTTGTAATTTTTTTTTTGTATAAACAAAGATTTGAGATCATTTTGTTGTTGTTGTGGTTTTAAATACATTATGACTAGAATTTTTTGAAACATTTTGGGGGAATGTACGATTGTTTTGGTGGAATGTTGTTGAAAACTAAAATAAAATTTCTACAAATAAAAGGAAAAATATTAAAAAAATATTAAAAAAATATATTTAAATTAAAAAAGAAATTATTAAAGTAAAAATTAAATAAACCATAAATGAAAATTATGATCAACTATTTACACCACAAGTACTTCCATTAAATTATTTAATAATTTATTTATTTATTTTTTTAAAGAAATAAATTATATTACTTGGTGTAAACGGTGTATCATCATAGCACCCAATACTCGTCTCTCACTCTCTCTCTCTATTTGTCACTTTCGAACACATGAGGAAAAGGGGGGTTAGAAAAAAAATAAATGCTGATGTAGGTTAGCCGCTTGCTTGCTTTCGCTCTCTCTCGCTCTCTCTCTCTCTGTTACAAAATAAAAATTAACATTTATACCAAAAATAAATGAAAAATTAAAAAACGAAAAATAAAAACTCAAAAGATTTTTTTCCAGAAAAAAATAAAATATTTGTTTTTATTAATTTAAAAATTATAAAAATAAAATGTTTGTTGCATGATTTTTCCATAACACATTACACTAATACATAATAAATTAATAATATAATAAAAATTAAAAACAAACAGAAAAAAATAATATGGTTATTTTATAGGAAAATTAAAAAAAAAAAATAATTATTTAAAAAAAATAATTTTATTAAAAAAAATCATAATATTATTACAAAAAATATATATAGTAAAAAACTAAACCAACCAATAAATATATGTATGTAAAACAATGGGAAATTTGCATTGCATTGGGAAAATTTAGAAACAGTATTTAAAAAATCTACAATTTTTTTCATATTTATATATTTCCGGGCTTTTTTTTTGCAATATTTTCTGCGGAGAAAATTTGGAAAATAAGCACAGTTTTTTCGGAAAAAATTGTGAAGGGGAATTTTTCCCCCCAGATTATTTCTCGGCAAAATGTTCCCTATGTTTTTTTTTTCAATTTTTTTGAAATAGTTTGCTAACCATAATTTGGAAAAAACATAGTTTTTTTTGAAAAAGTGTGAAGGGGGAAAATTTCACCTCAAATTATTTCCCGGGAAAAATTTCCCCATGTTTTTTTTTTAAATTATTTTGAAATATTTTCCTAACATAATTAAAAAACACAGTTTTTTTGGAAAAAATTGTGAAGGGGAACATTTTTTTTCAATTTTTTTAAATATTTTTCTACAAAAAAAAAAATAATGGCAAAAACACAATTTTTGGAAAAAAAGTTGTTAAGGTGAAAATTTTTACCCAAATTTTTTATAATTTCTTTTAAATATTTTCTTAACATTATTAGGAAAAACACAGTTTTTTTGGAAAAATTGTGAAGGGGAAATTTTCCCTCAAATTTTTTCTGGGGAACATTTTTCCCAAATAGTTTTCCCCAATTGTTTAACATTTTTCACAGTTTTTTTTTTCAATTTTTTTAAAATATTTTCCTACAAAAAAAAAATTGGAAAAAACACAATTTTTGGAAAAAAAATTGTAAAGGTGAAAATTTTCACCCAAATTTTTTTACCAGGGAAAAATTTCCCCAAATTGTTTAAAAATTTTCCCTATGTTTTTTTTTTTCAAATTTTTTGAAATATTTTCGTAACATAATTAGTAAAAAACACATTTGTTTGGAAAAAAAACTATGAAGGGGAAAATTTCCCCCCAAATTTCTTTAAATTGTTAAAAAAATTTCCCCATGTTTTTTTTCATTTTTTTTTTAAATATTTTCCAAACATGACTGGGAAAACACATTTTTTTGAATAAAAATGCGAAGGGGAAATTATTACCGGGAAAAAATTTCCCTATGTTTTTTTTAAATTTTTTGAAATATTTCCCTAGCCATAATTTGGAAAAAAACTCAGTTTTTTGGAAAAAATAGTGAAGAAGAAATTTTTTCCCAAAATTATTTTTCGGGAAAATTTTCCCTATGGTTTTTTAAAAATTTTTGAAATATTTTCCTAACCACAATTTGGAAAAAAAACTCAGTTTTTTGGAAAAAAAATTGTGAAGGGGAAAATTTCCCCACAAATTATTTCTCGGGAAAATTTACCCAAATTGTTTACAAATTTTCTCTGTGTTTTTTTTTCAAATTTGTTGAAATATGTTTCTAACATTATTGGAAAAAGCAAAGTTTTTGGATAAAAAATGTGAAGGGGAAAATTTTCTCCCAAAATTATTTCTCGGGAAAAATTTCCCCAAATTGTTAAAAATGTTCCCCATATTTTCCTAACATCATTTGGAAAAAACACATATTTTTTTCGAAGGGGGAAATTCTTTCCCCAAAATTATTTCTCGGGAAAATTTTCCCCAAATTGTTTAAAAATATTTCTTATGAGTTTTTTCAAATTGTTTTGAAATATTTTCCTAATTTGGAAAAACACCGTTTTTTTGGAAAAAATTGTGAATGGAAAATTTCTCCCCCAAGTTATTATCCCCAATTGTTTAAAATTTTCCCCATGGTTTTTTTTTAGATTTTTTTGAAAATTTCCCCACATTGTTTAAAAATTTTCCCTATGTTTTTTTTAAATTTTTTGAAATATTTTCCTAACATAATTTGAAAAAAAAACACAGTTTTTGGAATAAAAATGTGAAGGGGGAATTATTTCCCCACAATTATTTCCCGGGAATTTTTTCCTTTAATATTCCTTCAATTATTTGAACATTTTTAACTTGATTTGAAAAAACACAGTTTTTTTTTGAAAAAAAGGTGAAGTGAAAATTTTCCCCGGGAAAGGGCTAATTTTTCCCGTTTTTTTCTTCTCCAATTTTTTGAAATTTTTTAACATGATTTGAAAAAAACACAGTTTTTGAAAAAATAAATATAAAGAAAAAAATTTCCCCGGAAAAAAGGGGAAATTTTTCCCGGATATTTTTTTTAATTTTTCTCCAATTTTTTGAAATTTTTTTAACATGATTTGAAAAAAAACACAGTTTTTCGAAAAAAAATGTGAAGTGAAAATTTTCCCGCCAAATTATTTCCCCGGAAAATTACGCTGCAATTTTTCGCGAGACAAATTTCGGACATTTTTTTCGAAAATTTTATTTGGTTTCTTTTTGATCCCTTGATTTTTTAAATTAAATTTTCTTCTAAATTTTCCCAAAAACAATTTAACAACAATTAGACAAAAAAGGTCGTCTTTTTTTGGTTTACAAATGGGAGGAATTAATTGATGATGTCATTCCCAAAAGTTGATTTTTTGTTTACATTTATTTTGAAAATAATAATAAAAAATTATAATAATTAAAATAAAAATGAATAGTAGTAATAGTTGACAAAAAATTAAAAAAAAAATACTAAGAACAAAAATCAAAATTACAAACTAAAAAAAGTATATAATATAATAAAAATTAAAACTAAATACAAAAAAAGGTAAAAATTAAAAATAAAATAAACAAACCTAAAACCCACAAAAAGAAAAAAATATGGAATGAAAATTAAAAAATAAAATCATTGCCTTTACTATATATGTATGTGTGTGTCTGAACATGACAAAATTATAATTATTAAAAAAATAAGTAAAATAAAATAAAAAAATAGTAGAGGGAAAAAATGTAGAAAAACAAATGGTGTGGTTCAAAGAAAGTCAAGATACCAGATCTTTAAAATAAATAACTTTCTTTCTTAGAATTTCTTTGTAATGTGATGATGAATTTGTTTTCTCCTCTTAAATTAAGATTGAAAAAAAAAATAGTTTGAAAAAAATACAAAGTAAGAAAAAAATTAGGTGTGTTGTAAAATAAATGAAATTATTTTTTTGTTTCGTAATAGATTTTTTGTTATTTTGTCATTATTTTTTCTTCTTTTTCTTTTCATTTCTTAAATAATATAAATTGTTTAAATAAATATTTGATGTCATAATGTAATGAAAAAAAAATAATTAAAATATATATATTTTTTATAAATGATTATTTACATAAATTGTTTGCAATATATATAGGTATGTATATATTTGCCTTTTTGTATATAAAAAAATGAGATACCTAATTTTCTTATATATTGAAAAAAAATAATAATAATTTGCAATTTGCCATCATTTGTTACATTTTTTCATTTCTTCTATTGCACAGAAATTTGTGTGTATGTATGTGTGTTGCTTTCTTTTCTGTCCTTATTTTCATTTATGTATTTATTACACTTTTATTTCAACTATACAATAATATAGTTGTTGAAAAAATATTTGGGTGACTCGTTTCTATTTCATATGGAAATGGATTTCATTTTGAAAAAAATATTCCTTTAATTTTTTTAAGGGAAGGGGAAAATTTTGCATTAAAAAAATTTTAAACAATATTTTTTTATCTTTTCCACAGAATTTTTTGCAAAAAAAGTAAAGTGAAAATTTTCTCCCAAATTTTTTTCCCGGGAAAATTTTCCCCAAATTGATTAAAATGTTTCCCTATGATCTTTTCTAGAAAATTTTTTTAAATATTTTGGGAAAGAACACATTTAAAAAAAATGTGAAGGGAAAATTTTCCCCACAAATTATTTCGCGGGAAATTTTTCCCCAACCGTTTAAAAATTTTCCTCATGGGTTTTTTCAAAATTTTTTTCCTAACATAATTTGGAAAAAACACAGTTTTTTTGAAAAAAAATGTGAAGGGAAAAATTTCCCCCCTCAAATTATTTCACGGTAAAATTTTCCACATGGTTTTTTTCAATTTTTTGGAAAATATTTTCTTAACAATATTGGGAAAAACACAGTTATTGGAAAAAATTGGGAAGGGAAAATTTTCCCTACAAATTATTTCTCGGGGAAATTTTCCCCAAATCTTCAAAAAAATTTCCCCATGGTTTTTTTCAAATTTTTGGAAAAAATTGTGAAGGAGAAATTTTTCCCCCAAATTATTTCCCGGGAAAATTTTTCACATGGTTTTTTTCAATTTTTTGAGAAATTTTTTCTTAACATTATTGGGAAAAACACAGTTTTTGGGAAAAAATTGGGAAGGGAAAATTTTCCCGACAAATTATTTCTCGGGGAAATTTTCCCCAAATCTTTTAAAATTTTTCCCATGGTTATTTTTCAAATATTTTGAAATATTTTCCTAACATAATTTGGAAAAAACACAGTTTTTTGGAAAAAATTGTGAAGGGGAAATTTTCCCCCCAAATTATTTTGCGGGAAAATATTCCCATTTTTCATATTGTTCTCATTTTTTGAAATATTTTCCTAAAATAATATGGAAAAAAACACAGTTTTGTTGGAAAAAATTGTGAAGGGGAAATTTTCCCCCCAAATTATTTTTCGGGAAATTTTTCCCCATTTCATATATTATTTTTTCAATTTTTTTTATATTTTCCTAACATAATTTGGAAAAAACACAGTTGTTTTTTGGAAACAAATGTGAAGAGGAAATTTTCCGCCAAATTATTAACCGGGAAAAATGTTCCCGGTCAATTTTTTTTAAATATATTTTTCTAACATAAATTGGAAAAAAACACAGATTTTTGCAAAAAAAAAAAAAATGTGAAGGGAAAATTTTCCCTCCAAATCATTAACCGGGAAAATTTCCCCAATTTTTTTTTTAATTTTTTCTTATGTTTTTTTTTCTAAATTTTTTGAAATATTTTTTATAACATAATTTGGAAAAATAGTGAAGGGAAATTTTTTCCCCAAAATTTTTCCCTATGATTTTTTTTTAATTTTTTGAAATATTCGGGAAAATTTTCTCCAACTGTTTAAAATTTTTTCCTATGTTTTTTTTCAAATTTTTTGAAATATTTTCCCAACATGAAAAAATGTCCCCATTTTATTTTTAATTTGTAAACTTTTTTGATTTAATGTTTTTTCTTTTCTTTTTTTAATTTGAAATCCATTTCCCCCTGACCGAAACGAGCCGACCCCTAAAATTTTAGAAAATTTCCATTTCTATATGCAATAATGTTTCTCTTTTTTTTAAAAAATATAGAATTTTACTAAATATTTAAATCTTTGGATTATATAGGTTTTTTTATGTATATTTTTCTCTTCATTTTCATTTCACATTAACAAAAAGTTTGAAAAAATAATTATTTTGAAAAAAAAAAATTAAAATTGATTATAAATTAGTGTACAAAAAAATTTGAACTGAAAATTATTTAAAAAAAAATTGAAAAAACTTTTAGCTAGATGTTGTTGTTATATTAAGCTGCTTTGTTTTTGTTTTAACTTAATTTAAAAAATATATAAATATATATATTTATTTTTATTCACTGACTAGATTTTTGTTTGTTACTTTTTGTTAGATTTGTTCTCTTTCTTTTCTCTTTTTCATTAAAAGGGAGGGGAGTTGTTTTTCCTCATTTTTTTCATTTTCTTGTGTGGTATGTCTGTATATATAAATAATTTTTTTTCTTAAAAACTAAAGTTTTTTTAATGTTTGTTTTGTTTATAAAGAAATTATAATTGTGTGTGTGTGTTTTTTTTAAATATATATACTAAAAAAATTACTAAATTGCATACACATAATAATCAATTATAAATATTTAAATATAGTTTTTTTTTTGTTTGCTTTGTAATAAATATGTATATGTAAATATTAAATAATTATTTAGATGAGAGAGAAGGGGGTCAAAGGGTGGTTTGGTGGTAGTTATGTGGCATGTAATGATTTTATTTTTAATGGAAAAAAAGATTTATAACAAAAGGGAAAAGAAAAAAATCCTAGATTTTTAAGCAAAAATAATTCTTGGGGAAAGGGAAAATTTTCACTGGATCTAAAGGGAAACATTTTTTTTTTTTCAACAATTATTTCAATTTTGTTGTGATTTTTGAAAAAATTGGAGAAAGGGAAAAGTTCCACTAGAAATTTTTCCCAAAGGGAAACATTTTTGGAAATAGGAAAAATTGCGCGAGAAATTTTTCCCCGAATTTTTTTTTCTTCTTTATGAATTTCATTTATTTTTCGAGAAATTCCGTAAGAAATTTTTCCCCATAAAATTTTTCTCAAATTTTCTTTGTTAAAATTACAATTGGATTTTTTCGGATTTGGTGGGAAAAATTCCACAAAAAAAATTTCTCAAAGGGAAAAAAATTTTTCCCCATAAAATTTTTTTTCCTCAATTTCATTTTTTTTCGTTAAAATTAAATAGGGAATTTTTCCCCATAAAAAATTTTTTCTCAAATTTTCTTCGTTAAAATTACAATTGGATTCTTTCGAGAGAACATTTTTCCCAATTTTTTTCATTATTCCCTTTTAGGGAAAAAAATTTTTTTTCCCCTATTTTTTTTCTCAAATTTTCTTTGCTAAAATTACAATTGGATTTTTTCAAGAAAAAAATTTCCCCAATTTGTTTCCCCCTTTTGGCGGAGAAATTCCTCGTGAATTTTTTTCTCCACAAAAAAAAATTTCCCAATTTTTTTTCTCAAATTTTCTTTGTTAAAATTTTATTTTCATTGTTTTTTCTTTTATGAAATTTTTTAGGGAAAGGGAAAAAATCCGCGAGAATATTTTCTCCACAAAAAAAAAAAAAAATTTCCAATTTTTTTCTTAAATTTTCTTAGTTAAAATATTGAATTTTTCGGGAGAAACATTTTCCAAATTTTTTCCCATTTTTGAAAAAAAAAATTCTAGTGAATTTTTTCCCCAACTTTTCTTTGTTAAAATTTTGGATTTTTCGGGAGAAAAATGTTCCCCAATTTTTTTCTTTCACCATTGGGAAAGAGAAAAATTTCCTCGTGAATTTTTTCCCCGAATTTTTTTTTGCTCATTTTTTTAAATTACAATTGAATTTTTTCGGGAGAAAATTTTTTCTTAATTTTTTCCACTTTTGGGAAAGGGACAAATTCCTCGTGAATTTTTTTCTCCACAGAAAAAAAAATTTCCCCACAATTTTTTTCTTAAATTTACTTTGTTAAAAATTTGATTTTTCGGGAGAAATTTTTTCCCCACTTTTGGGAAAGGTAAAAATTTCCTCGTGAATTTTTTTACCCGAAATTTTTTTTCCCAAATTTCTTTTTCTTAAAATTGGCCATTGAATTTTTTCGGGAGAAAAATTTCTCCCCAATTTTTTCCACTTTTGGGAATGGGAAAAATTCCCCGTGAATTTTTTCCCCGATTTTTTTTTTCTTTTTTTTTTTTTTGTTATTAAAATTGAAGGGGAAAAATTCCTCGTGAATTTTTTTTCGGAAGAAAATTTTCTCCGCCCCGGTTTTTTTCGTTTCCCCTTTTGTTATAAAAAAAAAATTTAGTTTTGTTTACTGAAAATCAAACCAAATAATGCTTGCCTTTGCAGAAAATAATTACAAATCAAATTACATAATTAAATATATAATAATATCAACTAAATATTGTTTTTTTACTATATAATTTAAAAGAAGATGTTAATAAAAAAAATTATTATTCTCTCTGCTGGGTGGTGGGGGCGAAAAACTTAAAGGAATCAACAAAAGAAATTATATATAATATAATAAATATATGTATTTTTAATTACATATGTAATATGTGTGTTTGTAAAAAAACAACAATAACAATAAGTTGATGATGAAAAAAATAAAACAAACTAAAAAAACGAAAACGCAACCCGAAACGAAGGAAGTAGGATAAGCAGCAGTAGTAAGTAATTTGTAAAAGAAAAAAGAAACCAGTGAAATGGGAGAGATGTTTTTAATGTCAAATTAAAACTCAAAGCATTTCTATAAGTAGTATTTATGAAAAAATTAGAAAAAATAATAATTTGAAAAACTATTTTGAACGAAAAAAATTTATTTATGAGATTTATTTGTTTATAAAAAAAAATAAACTTTGTGCTTTTCAATGTTTCTTCATTTTGTAAATGAACGATTCTTTGTCTTTTTTTTTCTAAGAAAAAAAAAAATCCCAAATAATGGAGGGGAGGGTGTTGTTGGTTTTTTTTTTTCTTTAAAAATTTGGAATGTTTCCTTATATAACCTTTCCTATAATAACCTTAACATGTTCACCCTCTCCTAGTTTTGGGATTTTTTTTTTTGTTTTCATGGCTCCTCCAATTTCACTATAAATTATAATTTGCCGTTTTTTCTTCTTAGGGGGCATGATATTAATTTAAAAAAAAATTATTGTTTTCTTACTTTGAGTTTAATTTTTAACTAGTTTTCTTCTTATATAATTTTTTTTATATAATAAAAAGGAGTTTGTTTTTTAAATAGGTTTTTTTTTTCTTCTAACATTCACCAGTAAATGTTTTTTTGTTTTGTAGCTATGGCCTAGCTTATTCTTCACTCAATTCTTTTTTGTTTGTTCTGAACAATTGTTGCTAAAAAATAATATTTTCCATTATTTGTTAATACTGTAAAAAGCCTCTTTATAGCTGTGAGAGTGTGTGTGATTAATTATTATATTATTATTTTTTAATATATAGAAAAAAATCCTATATTATATTGTATTTTCTTTCACTGGCGAGTGTTTCGAAATTTGTTGTTTGTTTTATTTTTTTCTTTAGTTTAATTAAATTTATGCGTTTTTCTTGGAAGATTTCTTTTTTTTAGTTTGTTTTACTTTTGTGTGTGTGTGAGTGTTTTTAGCCTATATGTTAAAATTGTTTTTTTTTTATTTTTAATAAAAAAATGTTTTCTTTTCTTTCATTGCATCATTTTTGTCATTTCTTTTGTTGATCTCTTTAAGCCAAGGACATGAAAAACCTTTTTTAAATTGTCAAGGGGGGACCCCTTTGTAAATTTCTTTTTTTGTTTCTTCTGTAAGGAAATTGTTCTTTATAAGAACAAAATCCTTTTTTTAACAATTTATAATTTCTTTAAAAAAAGGACATGCATTACTTCTTTTAGTTTTCAGTTGGGAGAAGAGAGTTGGAATTAAATTTTTTCTGATAAGGTGGGGAGAGCACCAACCCATTATCCTTTTTTTCATTTCATTTCATAATTTTTTTTGAGATTGCCTGCACTCTCTGTGTTATAATAACTCTCTCTCCTCTCTCTCTTCATGCTTACTTAAAAAATAACTATTATTTAAATGATGTTTAATGGTTGGTTGTTTAGGGGGGAGCTGTTGAGAGATATCATCTATTTTTTTTTATATGCTTAAGAAAAGTTGATTCTTCTTCTTCTTACTTTTTTCTCTATAAACTAAACTAAAAGTTATGCTCTTACTTTCTTCTCATCTCTTGTTTCATCATCTCTTCTCATCTCCTCATGATTTACTTTTTGTTAGTCTTGAAACTAACTTGCAACACTCGATTACCCAAGGTATAACCGTTGAGCGCTCTTATTGCCATGGCAGCCTCATCGTAGTTGGTCATGGACACAAAACCATAACCTTTGCATTGATTGGTCGAGGAGTCTTTAACAATTTTCACCGATTGCACGGCCCCGAAGGGACCAAACAGCTGCCACAGCGATGATTCCTCAGTTTCCGGCGCCAAATTGTAAATGAAAATGGGATAGGCACCACCGGGGCCGGTGGCCAGCGAAGTGGCTGCCGCTGCTCCCAAACCATTTGGTAGCATAACATCCAACATATCACCGGCCATGGGGGAGAAACGGGCCAGGCCTTTGTTCACGGGGGTGTGCATGGCACCACCAATACGTCTCACCAGTTGAGGATTCAAAAATGTCGGTATCTGAGGCTGTATAATCTTATTCGTACTTCCTGGGGTATTGGAGAATTTCACGACAATGGGATCGGTACAACCGGTTGGTGTGGTGCCATTCAAAGCAATAATGGCCCTTGTGGCCTCTTCACGCTTATCGAAACGTATAAAACCCACACCCTTGGTCTGGGAATCATTACCGGCATTTTGCAAAATCCTCGATGTAATAATCTGGCCGAATGGTGCAAATATGGCCTCCAAATCTTGTTGTGTCATGGTCTTGGGCAGGCCGGAAACATATAAATTCGCACCCTTAATTGCCTCCGATGAGGGACGGGCAAACGAGACCTTTATGGTTTTATTTTGCAGCCTTAGGCCATTTAAAACATTCACTGCCTGTTCGGCATCTTGGGGCCGTACATAGTTAACAAAGCCATAACCCAAACTTTGGCCCTTTGTGGCGGTTGGGTTGAGGGGATCCAAAAAGGGTTGGCTCTTGTCACGTATCAATTTCACCGACTCAATTTCACCCACACTCGAGAATAGGGAACGGATTTCATCTTCGCTCATTGTCTGCGGCAAATAGTTCACGATCAGATTGGTGCGAGTCTCACTGGAGCCATTTGTATTGCCATTGGTACCACCACCGTTGGTTTGATTTTGCAATTGTTGGGCAACAGCGGCGGCGGCTGCAGCCACAGCCTGCTGTGTTTGTTGTTGTTGTACCTGCAATATGGCCTGCTGAACCTGCTGCTGTTGCAGTTGGGCAGCAGCTGCGGCGGCTGGGGAAACGGCCAGCTGCGCAGCTGCCGCTGCGGCCGGGTTGGCACCAGGCAAAATGGCAGATTGATTATCAACGGCTGCTCCGGGATTGGCCATCATGAAGTCCACTGGGGAAAATGGGCAATCAAAAAAGGAAGAAGAAGAAAAAAAGAAAGACAAAAAATTAATAAGGAAAAAAAGGATAATAAAAAACAACAACAAAAATTAAGTCACAAAATTTCCCCCTTGTTAAATGATTGAGAATTGTTTTCAAAAAAATGTTTTTGAGGTTATGTTTATGAGAAAATTGAAAAGAACAACAAATCAATAAAAAAACAACAACAAAAATTAAAACATTTCCCAAAACGTTCACCCAACAAAAATATATCCTTGTTAAATGATTGAGAATTGTATTCGAAAAAAAATTTTGCTCAGATTTTAAGGTTAGGCTTAAGAAAAAATTGAAAACAACAACAAAAATGAAAATGTTCTCCAACCAAAATATATCCTTGTTACAAGATTGAGAATTGTGTTGGGGGGGAAACATTTTTTGCTCAGATTTAAAGGTTAGGTTGAAGAGAGGATATCGAAAAGACATTCACCCCTGGAAAAAGCAGGTCGTTACTGTTTAGTATCTTTTTTCGGCTGAAAAAAACCTCCCGAACAAAGCAGGAAGTGTAAGAAGAAGCAATTTTGTGGAAGTAAGGATTTAGTTTTAAGCAATAAATTGCAATTTATGAAGAGGAGGAAGAAGAAGAGGAAGAAGCAGCAGCAATTTTTATGGAAATAAATTATACATAAATTTATAGAAATGATTTATTTCCTTATTTATATTTTAAAGAAATAATTAAAAATAAAACAAAAAAATTCTTTAAAAAATAACCTCAAAAAAAAATATTTTTTTCTAACCTCAAAAATAGTTTTAAAAAAAAAAAACAAATAAATAAAAGCAAATTTTTAACAACACTAATATTTACCAAAAATAAATTCAAATAACTCTTTTAATTTCACTTAAAATTTTATTCACAATTTTTGCTGGCTTTTTTGAGCTATGCGAAGGAAATCTTCTATCCACCTCAAACGACGAGTATGTATACACTATTTAAAAACTTGCAAAAAAAATGTATTTTTTTTTATAATTCCCGGCAAAATATTTTATATATATAAACTAGATGAAAAATGAAAGACGAGCAAGCTTTATTGTGTCAACTCTGCGAGTGTACTGCCGCCGGGATACTGGATGGATGGAACAAGAGTAAATATGGAATTTGCAAAACCCAAGAAGAAGAAGGGTGGTCAAAACGGTTTTTGCTTGGAAATTCCACAAAGCTGAAAAGGGGATGGGATGTTCGTTCAACCCTTATTTGCAATATTTACACAAAAAAAGAGAGAGCCAAAGAGAAACCATGTAATGCTCATTGTTACATTCTCTTAAGATGGGACAGAACCTTCCCTTTGTGGGAAGCCGTGAGTGTGTTATCTAGGCTCTCTCTCTCTGGCTTTTGCTATGCTCTTAGCTACCCTGGAAATCTATTCCATGACCATGGTGAAATTTTTGTGCATTTGTGTGTGTGTGTCTCTGTTGGTGTTTCAACATCACCCACAAAACAAAAACTTCCCTTATTAAATGCTAGAAAACAAGGGAGGGTGGTTGTAGAAATAAGGGTGAAAATGAAATGTCGTCGCCCTTATCATCTGCCACGACAGCAGCAGAAGAGCCATTAATTCATGCAGCCAACACCGCCGCTAGCCATGTGTTTTTTTTTTCATTCTTTCTTTGCTTTCCACCAACATTTCCAATGAAGTGTTTCTGTGCTCTCTATTGTATTCCAAAAAATCCAGCAGGGGGTGGCTTTGTTGGTTAAATGAATGGCAGAATGACATGAAACCGAGAATTTCCTGGGATATTTTGAATATACCAAAAAGAGAGAAATAACAGAATTTTTAAAATGGCTACCAGTCAGCCAGCCACAACACGTTGTAATTTTCGTTAATGAAAATAGATTTGCAAACTATTATAGGCCTAAGGATGGACCGTGGTTTAATATAAAAACCGAATAGGCATTTCTATAAATATATGTGGCTAAAAATCGATAAAAAAAACATTTTTTTAGTAAAAAAAAAAAATACACATAAACACTGTCAAATGTCGGAAAAATAAAAAATATCGATATTATCTCAAGATAAAGTGATCGATAATAACTTTTTGGGAAAATAAAAGGATCGATAAAAAATAACAGATAATTGTTTTTATATTCGTAAAAAGTGACATAAACAATGTCAATTGTCAGAAAAAAAATCGATAACTATATTTTCATAAAGTAAAGAAATCGATAATAACTTTCTGAGAAAAAAACGGAAAAACACCGTTCCAATTAAAAATTGGTCGATAATAATCGCTACATATATAAAAAAGTTGTCGTTAATAACTTTTCCGAAAAGAAAAGATATCGATAATATTTATTTTTCTGAAGATATGTTATCGATAACAAATTTCCTATAGAGAAAATGTATAAATAACAACTTGTCTAACGAGAAAAGTTTTCGATAACAACTTTTCTAAATATAAAGGTTATCTAAAATAACTTTTCCATAGAGAAATGCTGTCGATAATAACATTTCTGTAAAGATAAATTATCGATAACAACTTTTCTATAGAGAAAAGTTTTCGATAATAACTCTTCTAAAGAGAAAACTTACCGATAATTACTTTTCTAAAGAAAAAAACTTCTCGATAATAAATTTTCTAAAGAGAACATTTATATATAAAAACTTTTCTATAGTGGAAACATATCGATAACAAAATTTCTATGGAGAAATGCTATCGATAATACATTTTCTACGGAGAAAACTTAACAATAATAATTTTTCTTAAGAGAAAAAATTTCGATAATAGTTTATCTAAAAAGAAATGTTATCGATAACAACATTTCTATGGAGAAATACTAATCTTTACTATAGAGAAAACATATCGATAATAATTTTTCTTAAGAGAGAACTTTTCGATAATAACATTATTAAAGAGAAAACTTAACGATAACTTTTCTTAAAAGAAAACTTATCGATAACAACTTTTATAAAGAGAAAACTCATAGATAATAAATTTTCTAAAGAGAAAAGTTATCGATAACAACTTTTCTAAAGTATAAACTTTTCGATTAAAACTTTCCTAAAGAGAAAGTGTATCGATAATAACATTTCCATAGAGAAAACTTTTCGATAGCATATTTTATATAAAACAAAACTATCGATAATAACTTTTCTAAAGAGAAATACTAACCACGTTTCTATAGAGAAAACGTATAGATAACAATGTTTCTAGAGAAAAACCCTATCGATAACAACTTTTTTTATAGGGAAAAGCTATCAATAAGAAATTTTCTAAATAAAAAACGTACCGATAATAGCTTTCCTAAAGAGAAAACATATCGATAACAACTTTTCTAAAGGAAAAAAACTTACCGATAATAGCTTTCATAAAGAGAAAATTTATCGTTAACAAAATTTCTATAGAGAAAACCTATCGATAACAATATTTCTAAAGAGAAAATGTATCGATAATATATTTTCTATAGAGAAAATGTATCGATAATAAATTTTCTATGGAAAAAATATAACAATAATACACATTTTCCATAGATATATGGTGGCGATAGTAAATGTTTTTTTTTTTTAATCTATAAAAAAATATATCGATAAAATATTTCTACTTTGTCATTGGTTGAATGTTGAATAATTGGTATGTTCAATAATTTTACTATTTTCTTCGTATCATAGATTTTTATAATTGTTATGTAACAGATTTTTATAATTGCTCAGAACCTATTTCCTATTAATCGAGTCTCCCCTTCTAAAATTTAAAAACTTATATTTATACAGACCTAATATTTTTTTTAAGTAAATAACACCGCCGTTAGTTATCGATAACAGTTTGTCTATGAAGTTAATAATGCTCTTTTTGGTATTTTATCCCATGCCTTAACATGCATTTGCAAACACTATGGCAACTCTATTTGTTTATCTTTAAACAAAATCATGACTAGAAAATGCGCAAACATTTATAAATGTAGACATTTGTTGTTGTTTTTATTATTATAAGCCGAGTCTATGATTATTGCGCGCTTATGAAAGCACCTAATCACCCCCTGCTCTTTTAATTTACTTTTCTTCTTTCACTTTGTTCATGCCACAAAATAGAATAACTGCAAAATTTACACTAATCACAGCCAGACGCGCGCACACACACATACACAGCCGACACTCATGCGTGAGTTGTATGTAACAGAGAATAAAATAAAAATGTTATTAACACGCCACATTGTACCTAATTTAGGCGACCAACCGACTGACCAACCAAACAACAACAACTACAGGTAACAAAGAAAAACATTGTAAAACTGGACAGGATGAGGAAAATTAGAAGTTCCAAATAAAAAAACAACAACTAAAACATAGAATAGTCATATCATTGTCATGAAAACAAAAAAAAAACATCTAGTAGACGGCGAAGAAGAAGAGCCCAGCACAACAGTACTCACTTTGTGTTTTTGGTGTTTGTGAGAAAATGTACTGTGTGTATGCGTGTGTTTGTCTGGTTTTGCTGGGTTTTGAATTGTCTGTCAGTCAGCAGCAATTGCGCTATTGTTGTAATGGAGAATAATAAAATAGTTTTTATTGTTATTGTTGTTGTTGTGGTTCTTGTCGGGGTTTTTGGTGTATTTGTTTTTATTAGAGCAAAATGCGCTTAATTTGTTTGTTGTTGTTGTTATTGCTGTTAGAGAGAGAGAGAACACAAAGCGGACCACAGGCACACACACTAAAATACCAACAATAAAACAATTTGACGCTCTGTGTGTATACTACAGCTGCTGTCACTTGGGCCGCCTTTAGCGTGGTTTTATATTTGCCGGGATCGGGATCGGTGTTGAGAGTCTCTCTCTCTCTCAGTGGTAAATTGTGAATTGTGTTGGAAAACATTGCCACAGGTAGGAACAAAAAAGTACGAAAAGGTACCTAAAATTCTACTTCAAATGATAATAAATCATAATTATCGAGAAATATTGGCCAATATTTATACCAGTTGTTTGCATAAATAATATATGTTATAATTTAAGCGTAAATGTATCCACGAATAATAAAAAATATAATTTTTGTTTTGGTACGTTTATGTCAATTCGTACCTTTTGTGAACAAAAAGTACGCTTGTTACAAAATTAAAAATAGCGCAACTCTAATTACTCTCTCAAGAGAGAGAAACTCTCAACACCGATCCCGATCCCGACAAATATAAAACCACGCTTACAGATGATGTGATGACGACGGCGACGTCGTTGTGTTTTTATCTGGCGTCGTTGGCGACGGCGGCGGGCGTTTTATAGACGAGGTGTATTTTCACTACTATTGTTCTTCTTTTTATTTTGTTTTTCTTTTCGTGGTATATGTATGTAGTATCTGTGTGTGTTTCAATTTCGGTATGCCCGTGTGCGTGTGTATGTTTGCTAATAGGTTGTTCTGCTGCTTCCTCTATTTTTAACACTAATATTAATATGAGAAGATAAGGTAACGACAATGATGACGACGGCGGCGGCGATGGCGGCAAAGCAACTTGCAGGGGGTGAGCGTTCTTTTCTTTACATTTTCATACAACAAAACGGAAAAATAATTGAAAAAAGAAGAGAAAGAAAAATCGATTTATAGATTTATAATGCCTAAGGGGGGAAAACTAAAGGGAAGGGTATTTGTAGAAACCAAAAATCAATAACAACTAATTTTCGCATGTGTAAATTATTTTTTTTTCTTGCTTTGCTTTTAGCATTATGTACTTGTAGTACTAAAATACTAGAAAAGCCTCTCTGGCTGGCTGACTTGACTTTCTTTTGTATCGACGACCACGAACGAACGCCAAAAAAAAAACGTATCTCGTGTATAGTAGTTTTCTTTCCTTGCGTGTATTTGTTGTTGTAGTATTCCACAATCCACAGAAAAAATTTTTTTCATTGAAACGTTTTTTCAGAAAAAAAAAACACAAAATTGTTACACAATATATTTATGAAAGGAAAATATGTTTTCCTTTAGTTTTTCGTTTTTTTTTTTCTCAATTCTCAATCATTCAACTCAATTCTTTTTTTTCATCATCATCATCATTTGTTTCTCTGTTTCAATTGTTCATTCATTAGATACAGATACTTTTTTTTGGGTTCTGCTCTTTGCTCTTTACACTTTTTAGATATTTTTTTCATTTCATTTTGTTGTTGTTTTTGGAGTTCTTTTTTTTTTGCTTTTCCCGTTAATAGAATTAACAAACCGTATTTTTTTCATTTTTTTTTTGCAACACACACTTACTTTTTTGCCTTTTATATATTTTGTATGTTATTCTTAAATATTTTAATAAATAATTTTTTTTTGTTTCTTTTCTATTCGATTAAAAGCTTTAGCTTTTGTTCCGTTTCTATTATTTCTTTTTCTTTTCTATGCAAAAACAAAATATAAATTAATTTGTTTAATTGTCAGTTGTTCCGTGCGACACGTCTCTCTAGCTCGAATGTTTAGTTTGAAATGAAAACTGATTGAGGCTTGGTAATTTAGCTGACGCAACGTCAAATCGTAGCAGAACGTCATGGCTCTGCTGGCGTCACATGGCGTTGACAGCGAAAACAATGCGCTCTCTCTCTGCTATAAGGGTTGCCATCGCTAAAGAGACTCTCTTAATTTATTTCAGTGGGACTCTCTTAGCCCATGACAGAACCTTAGGTAAGGAATTGGTTTTGATGCGGATAAAATTAAAAAAAAAACAAAAATACAAATAAAACAACAACAAAAATTTTATATAAATAATATATTTCGGAATAGAAATCACCCTTCGTGTTTAATTCATGAAAAATTGTATCCTCTAAAGAACAACAATTTTTACATAGGTAATTATAATCGATAACTTTTAATTTTAATATTTTTCTATAGAAAAGAAATTACCGATAACTTTTCCTCATAGAAAATTTACTATCTATAACTTTTCTTTATAGCCAATTACTTTCCATTATAGATAAGTAATTATCGATAACTTTTCCTTACAGAAAATTTATTATCGAAATTTTTTCTGCATATAAAAGTAAATATCGACAACCTTTCTACATAGAAAAATTATTATCGATACATTTTCTTCATAGAAAAGCCATTATCGATAACTATTCTTAATAAAAAAGTTATTATCGATAACTTTATAGAAAAGTTATAAGCGATAACTTTTCTTAATAATTATCGAAAAGTTATTATCAATAACTTCCTTTATAGAAAAGTTATTATCGATAACTTTTGTTTATAGAAAAGTTGTTATCGATAACTTATCTTCATAGAAAAGTTGTTATCGATAATTTTTCTTTATAGAAAAGTTGTTATCGATATTTTTCTTTAAAAGTAATTATCGATAATTTTTCTTTATAGAAAAGTTTTTATCGATAACTCTTTTTAGAAAAGTTAGTGTCGATAACCTTTCTTTATAGAAAGGTTATTATCGATAACTTTTCTATATAGAAAAATTATTATTGATAAACTTTCTACATAGAAAAATTATTATCGATACATTTTCTTAATAGAAAAGCTATTATCGATAAATTTTATTAATAGAAAAGTTATTATCGATAACTTTTGTTTACAGAAAAGTTGTTATCGATAACTTATCTTCATAGAAAAGTTGTTATCGATAATTTTTCTTAATAGAAAAGTTATTATCGATAACTTTTCTTAATATAAAAGTTATTAGCGATACATTTTCTTTATAGAAACATTATTATCGATAACATTTCTTTATAGAGAATCTATTATCGACAACTTTTCTTTATAAGAAAAAATTATTATCGATAACTTTTCTTAATGTAAAAGTTATTATCGATTACTTATAGAAAAGTTATTATCGATAACTTTTCATTATAGAAAAGTTATAATCGATCACTTTTCTTCCATGAAATGTTATTATCGATAACTTTTCTTCATAGAAAAGTAATTATCTTTAAATTTTAATGTATAGAAAAGTTATAATCGATATGTTTTCTTTACAGAAAAGTTATCGATAACATTTTTTGTGGAATAGTAATTATCGATCATTTTTCTTCTTAGAAAAGTAGTTATCGATAACTTTTCTTCATAGAAGAAAATCGATTAAAACGTTATTAAAATATATTTTCAGAAAATCTATTATCGACCACTTTTCTTTGCAGAAAAGCTATTATCGATAACTTTTCTTCCTAGAAAAATTATTATCGATGAATTTTATTTATAGAATAATATTCTCAAAAAAATTTTTTTATAGAAAAATTATTATCGTAACGTTATTAGCGATAACATTTCTTTATAGAAAAATTATAATCGATAATTGTTCTTTATATAAAATTTATTACCGATAAATTTCTTTAATAAAGATAAGTTATTTTCGATAACTTTTCTTCATAGATTAGTTATTATCTATAAATTTTCTTCATAGAAAATTTATTATCGATAATTAATCTTCCTAGGAAAGTTATTATCTATAGCTTTGCTTAATAGAAAACTAATTATCGATAAATTTTCTTAAAAGAAAAGTTATTATCGATAACTTTTCTTCAGAAAAAAGTTATTATCGATTACTAATTATCGATAGAAACTTATTATCGATAACACTTCTTTATAAAAAAATTATTATCGATAATTTTTCTTCAAAAAAAGTTATTATCGATAACTTTTCTTCATAAAAAGTTATTATCGATAACTTTTCTTCAAAGGAAAGGAATTATCGATAACATTTATCTATAAAGAAGCTATTATCGATAACTTTTCTTCATAAAAAGTTATTATCTATAACTAATTATCGATAGAAACTTATTATCGATAAAATTTCTTTATAAAAAGTTGTTATCGATCACTTTTCTTCATAAAGAAGTTTTTATTGATAATTTTTCTTCAAACAAATTTATTATCGATAACGTTTTTTCATAAAAAAGTTATTATCGATAACTTTTCTTCAAAGAAAAGTAATTATCGATAACATTTCTCTATAAAGAAGTTATTATCGATAACTTTTCTTCATAGAAAAGTTAATATCGATAACTTTTCTTCATAGAAAAGTTAATATCGATAACTTTTCTTCATTGGCAGATTATTGTCGATAACTTTCCTTAAAAGAAAATAGATTATCGATAACATTTCTTCATAGAAAATCTTTTTTTCTTGAAAAATTTGTTATCGACAATCTAAATATAATCATCTCCTCTAAAAAGGTGTTTGCATTAATTATATTCGAATAGAATAGAACCGCACCCATGCCAACAAAATTAACAGAAGGACTTCCGCCGCTGAGAGAATAACCAAACATTTCATCTGCGCCCTTTTTTCACACTCCGTGTCCGTTCTCATTCGGTAGGTTCCTGTGTGGTGGATAGTGCAATATGATACACCACATTACAAGGCTCTGCTTTACAACATTTACAAAATCCCAGATGCTAGCATAAGGATTTCTTTCGCACGTTCAATGCAATACATACACACACACGCACACATACGTGCCGCATTCAGCTATCCTTCAACATCCGTTTGCTACCAAGAGCGTGCGTGTGTGTGTGTGTGAATGTTGTTGTACCCTCTGTAATGACTTGCACGGGAGGGGGGTTGGATGTTAAAGTTTTCAGTTGAGTAAGGGTGGTGTAAAGCGGCAACAACAGCCAAATGCAAATGTAAAATAAACATTGAGAACTTTAATACCTGTTTTGCATTTTATATAACTATAAAATACATATGTTTTGTGTGTATGTATGTGCATACATATGTACATTATGCAATATTCAGGATCGAGGGTTGTTTGTTTTCGTTATTTCCTTGCGACTGATTACTTCCGCGTGCGTCTCTGCGGACCATTGTAAAATATTCCAGATTTACACCCTTTTACAGAGAAAAGAAAAAATAAAATGTTCGAGGGTGTGTTGTGTAGTCAACCCACCCCATTGTGCCAGGACCGTTCTTTTGTTTACTATTCGAATTCCCATTGGAATAGAGTAACCTGTTTCGCTTGGTAGCTGGTAAGGGGAGGCTTTTGATAACAACAAAAAAAAAAACTTTGCTCATTCATAAGGTGAATTGAAAGCTTATACCAAAGTGAGGTATAAAACTAAAATATGAAGCAAGAGGGGTTTTAAAGCGGAACATAAAAGTAGATGGTCCCTACTTGCACCATTACACCATGAATACAAATATCTCTTCCACCTAATTCCAATGTTTAGCATTTACTTTTAAACAAAGGCCATTCAATGAATGAAATTTTGCAGCGGTATTGGAACTATCCTTTTCTTTTGTTCCAGGACAAAAACTGGATTTGTTTCGATTTCCAATACGCATGTTTTTTAGTTCTTCGTTAGCCCGGACTTAAAAATAAATTCCAATAAATATTTACATTATTTTCGCTCTCTTAAAAATTCGAGCAAAAATCACAGGATACTCTTACACATCCTAGTAATTGATTATGGAGAAATTTTCACCATTCTAATTCTCTTTATCATTCAAATATTATAAACACATGGGCCAACCTCTTTTCTACATTTAATATCCTTCGATAATAGCTTTTCTATAAAGATAGATTTTCGATAACAACGTTTTTTTCATAAAGAAAGTTTTTCGATAAAAATGTTTCTATACAGCAAAGATATTTTTTAAATAGGAAGCTATCGATAATGCATTTTCTAAACAGAAGTCATTGATAATAACTTTTCTAGACCAAGAAGTTTTCGATAACAACATTTGCGAAGAGAAAAATATCGATAATAACTTTTCTATAGAGAAAAATTATCAACAATACATTTTATATTAAGAAAAGTTATCGGAAATAACATTTGCAGAGAGAAAATTTATCGATAATAAAATTTCTAAACAAAAAGTTATCAATAACAACTTTTCTAAACAGAAATATAACCGATAATAACTTTTTTATACAGAAAAGTAGTCGATAATAACTTTTTTATACAGAAAAGGTATCGATAATAACTTTTCTAAACAGAAAAGTCATCGATAATAACATTTGCGAAGAGAAAAAGTATCGATAATAATTTTTTAAACAGAAAAGTCGTCGATAATAAAATTTCTAAACAAAAAAGATATCGATAATATTTTTTTATACAGAAAAATAGTCGATAATAGCTGCACTGCTCAGAAAATTTATCGATAGTAAATTTTCCAATCAGAAAATTTATCGATAATTAATTTTCTAAACCAAAAAGTTATCGATAATAACTTTTCTACTAGAAACATTATCGATAATAAATGTTTTATTGAGAAAATTTATCCGTAGTACCATTTTTCTGAAAAAAAATTATCGATGACAACATTTTGCTGAGAAAATTCAACGATAATAAATTTTCTATACAAAATGGGTATCGATAATAAGTTTTTTTGTTGAGAAAAGTTATCGATAGTAATCTTTTTTATCTATAAATGTTATCGATAATAACTTTTCTACACAGATAAGTTATCGATAATAACCTTTCTACTGAAAAAAGTTATCGATAATAACTTTTCTACTGAAAAAAGTTATCGATTCTAAACACAAAAGTCACCGATAATAACTTTTCTATACTGAAAGGTAGTCGATAATACCTTTTCTGCTGAGAAAATTTATCGATAGTAAATTTTCTAAACTGAAAATTTATCAATAAAACCTTTCCTCCTGAGAAAAGTTATCGAAAACAACTTTCCGATATTAACTTCTCTACTGAAGAATTTTCCGATAACAATATAATGTACTGAGAAAAATTATCGATAATAAATTTTCTACTGACAAAAGTTATCGATAAAAATTTTCTACTGAGAAAATAAATCGATAATCATTTTTAAATGAGACAATTTATTGATAATAACTTTTCTGTGGAAAAGATGATAACTTTTTTTAACATCGATATTATCGATTATTTTATTTACAGAAAAGTTGTCGATAATATGTCTTCTATCGATAACATTTACTGATTATAAATTTTCTACTGAGAAAAATTATCGATAATAAATTTTCCACAAAGAAAAGTTATCGATAACAAATTTTCTATAAAAAAACGTGATATATAATACATTTTGTATTGACAAAAGTTATCGATAATAAATTTTCTACTAAGAAATTTATCGATAATAACTTTTTTACTGAAAAAATATCGATTTTGACTTTTCTACTTAGAAAAGCTTTTCCACTTAGATAGGCTATCGATAATAGCGTTTCTATACAGAAATGTTATCGATAAAATGTTTCTAATGAGAAACACTATCGATAATTGTGTTTTTATACAGAAAAGTTATCGATAGTAGATCTTCCATAGAAAAAAGTTATCGATAATAGCTTTTTGTACAGACAATTTATCGATAATTGTATTATCTAGATTCAACATATGTCGATAATAACTTTTCTACAAAGAAAAGTTATCGAAAACAAATTTTCTATAAAAAAACGTGATATATAATACATTTTGTATTGAGAAAAGATATCAATAATATATTTTCTACTAAGAAAATTTATCATACAAATTTTTTACTGAAAACAATCATCGATATTTCTATTTAGAAAAGTGATCGATAATAACTTTTCCACTGAGTTAGGCTATCGATTATAGCGTTTCTTTACAAAAATGTTATCGATAAAATTGTTCTAATGAGAAACACTATCGATAATTGTGTTTCCTTACAGAAAAGTTATCGACAGTAGATCTTCCGTAGAAAAAAATATCGATAATAGCTGTTTCGTACAGGAAGATTGTCGATAATTGTATATTCTAGATTCAAAACTTATCGAAACTAATTTTTTTTTGTAGAAAAATAGTGAACTATAACTATGAGACACTATCGATAATAGTGTTTTTATAAAGATAATAGATCTTCCATACACAAAAGTTATCGATAATAGCATCTTATAGACAAATTACCGATAATTGTGTTTTCTAGTTTCAACATTTATCGATACTAACTTTTTTTTTTGCAGCAAAAAGTTATCTATAAATGGTTTGTTGTGGAGAAACAAATTATCGATTTTTTACTTTTCTAAAGAAAAAAAAAACAGTCGATAATTAAATTTCTATAAAGAAAATTTATCGATAAAAGCTCCAAAGTGAATGCGAGCATTTTTCAGTGACGAAAAGTATTCGATAACTGATGTATAAACAAATTCATATTGAGAACATTATTTAATATTTAATGAAAAGTTATCGATTGCTACCGATAACAATTTGTTTTGTAATATCCTGTCATATTTTGCAGTTTCAAAAAACAAAAAAATAAATAAATAGTTGTGTTTATATATTTAAAACCAATGTGTAGCGAAAGGTTTACCGGAACTATTGTTTCTCTGAGAGTATTATTTATGGTCATTTACTAAACAGCTGATTGCATGGATCATATGATTATTAGGCGGCCTTTGGCCCCCTCCGCTAACTACAAGTAAAGCAAATGTTATGGCCAATTATTTGTAAAATCGATTAACAATAGAACAAATGTTCCAAAAAACAATTGCCGATCTATCGATAGACGACATATGCAATTTGCACATTTGACAGATGCTACACAGAGAGATCCTACATGGTATAGGTGAAAAGGATCCTTGTTGGAGAGATCGAACGTGTGTGTGAAAACAAAAGATGTTACTTTGTCGACTTTTATCACAAAGTCTTTCACTCAGGCGCTCTCTCACTCTCTCTCTCTGTCTCTCTCACACACAACTGACAACTATCAATGTGTCAATGGCACAGAAAGTATATCATTGCATTCTTTGCAAAAAATGCACACGTACCCACTCACACGCACACACATAGACGTGTGAATGGTGTAGCCGAACGAACGAACGAACGAATGAATGGTGCCTCTGTGTCTGGACGCAATTGTTTCAGATTTTATTTTGTTGTTTTGTTTCAAGCAAAGGTTCAAAGTCTGTCGGTTGGTGGTGGTGGTGGCGTTGTTGGTCGGTGTTGATGGTGGTGGAAATAAAAGTGATTTACTTTTGATATCAGAGGGTTGACACAAAAAAACTACAACGACAACAAAAATCTGCCAGATTGGCTGGTTTCCATGAACAAATAATCGGTGTAAATAAAAGTTCTCTACGAAAATCAGATTGTTCTATTGTTCCATGAGGTTCCAAAGGGGGGTGGTGTGCCGTCGGTGTTTGGCATGCGTCGTTGCTATTGTTTAACAACAATAATAATTATAATTTATTACATGATGTCATGGCCCCGGTCAGCGGATGAAAAAAAAAATCCAAACTCAACATTCATTCACCATTGAGTGAATGAAAGAAATTTTTGAATAAAAAATAAAATAAAATCGAAACGATTTTATTTCGATCTTTTGCAAAAAGGAACGTGAGTGGTAGGGGAACATAAAAATTCTGATAATTTTACCAGGTAGTGGACCTATCATAACCTCCCTTAGAACAAACCCAACCTCCTTTCGAACATGCTAAAATGTCAAATAACCATTGAAAAGATTGTAAATTTTTGCCAATATCTCTGGAATTTGAATAGCTACAATAAAAATTATTATTATAAAATTTTGAGATTAGACCTTCTACTTTCAAAATTAAGTTATTTCATTAAAATATACCGACTACTTTTGAAGTTATGGACCCTTAAAAATGATTACCAAAAAATACTCAGATATTCCCAAATCTGAACATTTGTATGTTATTGGCAATATATTGGGTATTTGAAAAGGTACAACCAAAATTATCAACATAAAATATTGAGATCAGCTCGTCAACTTTCAAAATCAAGTTATTTCAATAAAATATGCCGACTACTTTGGAAGTTATGCCCTTTTGAAAACGATTACCAAAAAAATCGTAAAATCACTACAAGTAAACGGTTATATATATTTTACCAATATCCAAGGTATTTGAAAAGGTACAACCAAAATTATCAACATAAAATATTGAGATCAGCTCTTCAACTTTTAAAATCAAGTTATTTTATTAAAAAATACCGACTACTTTTGAAGTTATGGTCACTTGAAAATGGTTACCAAAAAATACTCAGATATTCCCAAATCTGAACATTTGTATATTTTTGTCAATATCTGCGGTATTTCAAAAGCTACAACAAAAATTATAAATATCAAATTCTTAGATCAGATCTCTTACTTTCAAAATCAAGTTATTTCATTAAAATATACCGACTACTTTTGAAGTTATGGGCCTTTGAAAACGATTACCAAAAATTGTCAGATATTCCCAAATGTGAATGTTTGTATATTTTTGGCAATATCTCGGTTATTTGAAGGGATATAACCAAAATTATAAACATAGAATTTTGAAATTAGATCTTCTACTTATTTTATTAAAAAATACCGACTACTTTTGAAGTTATGGTCTCTAGAAAATGATTACCAAAAAATACTCAAGTATTCGCAAATGTGAACGTTTGTATATTTTTGCCAATATCTCGGGTATTTGAAAAGGTACAACCAAAATTATCAACATAAAATATTGAGATCAGCTCTTCAACTTTTAAAATCAAGTTATTTTATTAAAAAATACCGACTACTTTTGAAGTTATGGAGCCTTGAAAATGATTACCAAAAAATACTCAAGTATTCCTAAATGTGAACGTTTGTATATTTTTGCCAATATCTCGGGTATTTGAAAAGGTACAACCAAAATTATCAACATAAAATATTGAGATCAGCTCCTCTACTTTCATAATCAAGTTATTTTATTAAATAATACCGACTACTTTTGAAGTTATGGACTCCTCAAAACGATTATCGAAGAAAATCTAAAAATTGTCATATGTAAACATGTGTATATTTTTGCCAATATCGACGGTATTTGGAAAGCTACAACAAAAATTATTAAAATACATTTTTGAAATCATTTGAAATTTCTAAATCAAGTTATTTCACTAAAATATGCCGACTACTTTTGAAGTTATTGACCTTTGAAAATGAATACCCAAAAATGATTAAAATACCTAAATGTAAACATGTGTATATTTTTGTCCATATCACTGGTATTTTAAGGGCTACAACGAAGATTATAAATATAAAATTTTGGCCTGACCTTTTACTTTCGAAATCAAGTTATTTCATTAATATATACCGACTACTTTTGAAGTTATGGACACTTCAAAACGGTTACCAAAGAAAATCTAAAAATTGCTATATGTAAACATTGGAATATTTTTGGCGATATCTCCAATATTTCAAAAGCTACAAAAAAATTACGAATATACATTTTTGACAACAGCTGTTCGGCTTTCCAAAATCAAGTTATTTCATTAAAATACACCGTCTACTTTTGAAGTTATGTAACCTTTAATAGCGATTACCAAAAATCTGCAAAATTTTCTTATTTGCAGACGTATGTATATTTTTGGCAATATCTCTAGTATTTGATAAGCTACAACAAAATTGTGGATATTTATTTTTGAGATCAGCTGTTCTACTTGCAAGATCAAGTTAGTTCACTAAAATACACCGACTACTTTTGAAGTTATGGACCCTAGAATACGATTACCAAAAAAACCGTAAAAATTCCGAAATGTAAAAGTATGTAAATTTTGGGCAATATCTCTTGTATTTGATAAGCTACAACAAAATTGTAAATATATATTTATGAGATCAGCTGTTCTATTTTGCAAAATAAAGTTATTTCACGATAAAATACCAACTACTTTTGAAGTTATGTACCCTAGAAAACGATTACCAAAAACCTGACAAATTTTCCCAAATGCAAACGTGTGTATATTTTGGGCTATATCTTCGGAATTTGAATAGATACAACAAAATTATGTATATACATTTTTGATATCAGCTGTTCTACATTCATAATCAATTTATTTCATTAAAATACACCGAGTACTTTTGAAGTTATGAACCCTAGAAAACGATTACCAAGAAAAAGTTGAAAATTCCTATGTGTAAACTTTGCAATATTTTTGGCAATATCTTTGTTATTTGAGAAGATACAACAAAATTTTCAATATAAAATTTTACGATCACGTAATCTACATTCAGAATCAAGTTATTTTATTTTAATACGCCAACTATTTTTGAAGTTATGGACTATTGAAAAGTGATACGGAAAAATTATAACTATTACCATTTTTTGGGTATTTGTGAAATGTTAAAATTTTCCTTAGTATTTGTAAGGTTATGTTCAAATTATTATTGCTTGTTTTAGAGTTCAGATTCTAATCCTTCTAATACCATTTATATCATTTCGATACACCAAGTACTTTTGAAGTTATGAGCCTTAAAAAATTAGGTACGAGAAAAATGTAAAACATTTACTATTTTGGGTATTTGTTATCTTTGGATTGCAACTCTGCTATTTGGCCTGTAATGTCAATATTATTATTGATTATTTTAAAGATCACATTTTCTACTTTCCAAATCAAGTTATTTCCTGAAGATATAGCGACTTTTTCAGAAGTTAGGGGCCTTTGAAAAAAACTTACGGAAAAGTTATTGACTTTTTAACATTTTGGGTATTTCAGAACTTTTGATGGCAACCCTGGTATTTGGTAAGCTAATATTAAAATATTTGCCATATTTTAAAGATAAGAGGTCCTTCTTCTATAATCAGGATATTTCATGACCATACCCCATACTATAACTAATGTTACGGTCCGCTGTTTTCATGAAAATATCCAGAAATTTTGAAAAAATACAGATGCTGACACAACTTGGCCATTCGATTTCAATTGCAGGAGGTCTGTTAGGGAGTAATAAAAAAATAGCCGCGCGAGACACTCCTTATCATTGATAACACGTGTCCTTTAACATAAAAAAACAACAACAACAAAAAAACTTGTTATTGTTCGAATTCAACCCCCTCGTCATGTATGTATGGCACAACATCGAAACACATCTGTGGTCTGTAGATCAGGATAAGAAATAAAATTGATTACATAACCTAAAAATTTAACGATCATATTGGACACGAGGGTGAATTCACACACACACACATACATTGGTATATATTTTATTTGGAACGTGATAAAAAAGCAAGAGAAAAAATTTAAATTTTATTTTTTTTTAAATTTTCATTTTTAAATATTTGCATTCGGTAATTTTTAAGGGTCCATAACTCGGGAACTAGATGACGTATTAAAATGAAATACCTCGTTTCTAAAAGAGGGAATACTAAGCTTTAAAATAATAATAAATATTTTGGACACAACTGGCCAATTACCAGAGTTGCCATCTATAGTTTACAAATACCCAAAATGTTAGACAATCAATAATTTTTTTTTTTTTTGGTAAAGATTTTCAAGGCCCATATCTTTTGAACTATGTGGTGTATTGCAATCAAATAAATTGATTCCTAAAGAAGGATATCCTGTCTTCAAAATAAAGGAAAATAATTTGAAACTAGTTTACATAATACCAGAGATATCGCCAAAAGTTCAAAAATACCCAAAATGTTAAACATTCCAAAATTTCATCGTAACAATATTCAAGGCCTCATAACTCCGGAATTAGTAGAAATATCGAAATAAAATAAATTTGTTTCTTGAAGAAGCATGTCTCATCTTCAAAATAATTTCTTTCATATTTCATCCTACCTAAACTAATTTCAGAGTTATCGCCAAAATATCACAAATGCCCAAAATGTGAAACATTCCAAATTTTTAACGTAACAATTTTCAAGGACCCATAACTTCGGAAGTAGACGGTATATAGATGTAAAATCAATTGATTCTAAAAGAAGAAAGTCTCATCTTCAAAATGATATATTAAATTACATCCTACCTAACCCTAATATCAGAAATATCGCCAAAATATCACAAATACCCAAAATGTTAAACGTTTAAAATTTTTAACGTAACAATTTTCAAGGTCTCATAACTCCGAAACTATACGGTATATGGAAATGAAACAAATTGTTTCTAGAAGAAGAACATCTCATATTTTCAATATTGTACCTGTATAATTTTATTTTACCTTATCTAATATAAGAAATATGGCCAAAAGTTCAGAAATACCCAAAATACTAAATATTCAATATTTTTACCTACAACATGTTCAAAGGTCAATAAATTGATACTCAGAAGGGATATTTTTGTAAAATAACATAATTTCGAAAGTAGAACAGCTGATCTTTACGTTTATATTAATAATTTTTGTTGTAGCTATTCAAAAACCACAGATATCGCCAAAAATACCCAATGTTTACATTGCAGGATTTCAAGTATTTTTTGGGTAATCATTTTCAAAGCCCCATAAGTTCGGAAGAAGTTGTTATATTATAATGAAATAGGTCGATTTAGAACAGTAGAATATATGACCACAAAATTTACATTAATAGTTTTTCCTGTAGCTTTTCAAATGTTAGAGATATAGCCATAAAAATATACATGTGTTTACAATTAGCAGTTTGTAGCATTTCTTGGTAATCGTATACGAAGGCTTATAATTTCGCAAGTAGTCGGTATATTCGAATGAAATAAATTTATTTAAAAAATAGAATAACTGAGCTCAATTTTTGTAGTTAATTATTTTGTTGTACCCATTAAGATATCAAAGATATCGTTAGAAATATACCCCAGATTACGTTTGGGAGTTTAAAAGATTTTTTGGTAATCGTATTCGAAGGCTCATAACTTTTAAAGTAGTTGATGTATTATAATGAAATAACTACATTTTGAAAGCAGAACAGCTGATCTTAATATATGTAATTCTGTCTATATCTATAACTAATCAAATACAAAAGATATGCTCAAAATTATACCATAGTTTACGTTTGGGAGTTTTAGGTATATTTTTGGTAATCGTTTTCCAGGGGCCCATAACTTCGAAAGTAGTTAGTGTATTAGAATGAAATAAATTGATTTTGAAAGTGAAACAGCTGATCTTAATATTCCTAACATATAGTTTTATGGTAGATATTCAAATACCAAAGATATCGCTAAAAATATACCCACGCTAGCGTTTGGGATTTTTAAGGATTTTTTAGGTAATCGTTTTCGAAGGTCCATAACTTCGTAAGTAGTTGGTGTATTATAATGAAATAAATTTATTTTGAAAGCAGAACAGCTGATCTTAATATACGTAATTTTTGATATTACTATAACTATTCAAATACCAAAGATATCGGTAAAAATATACCCACATTGACGTTTGGGAGTGTTAGGTATATTTTTGGTAATCGTTTTCCAAGGCCCATAACTTCGCAAGTAGTTGGTGTATTGGAATGAAATAAATTGATTTTGAAAGTAAAACAGCTAATCTTAGTATTCCTAATTAATAGTTTTGTTATAGCTATTCAAATACCAAAGATATCGCTAAAAATATACCCACATTGACGTTTGGGAGTTTTAAGCATATTTTTGGTAATCGTTTTCGAAAGCCCATAACTTCAAAAGTAGTCGGTATATTCGAATGAAATAAATTGATTTTGAAAGCAGAATACCTAATCTTAACATATTTAATTAATAATTTTGTTCTGGCTATTTGAAATACTAAAGATATCGCTAAAAATATAGCCACGTTGTCCTTTGGGAGTTGTAAGGCTATCTTATGTACTAGTTTTAGAAGACCGATAACTTCGAAAGTAGTTGGTGTATTCGAATGAAATAACTTGATTTTGAAAGTCAAATAACTGATCTTAAAATATTCAGTCAATACTTTCGTTGTAGCTATTCAAATACCAACAAAATATTCTGAAAATTATACAAACATTTACATGTAGACATTTTTAGATGTTTTCGGTAATCGTTTTCGAAGACCCATAAATTTGGAGGTACTTCGTGTATTATTATGAAATAACTTGATTTTGAAAGTCTCGAACAGCTGATTTTAAAGTGAAAATAAATATTTTCTGTGTAGCCTTTCAAATGTCATAGACTTAGGTGAAAATATACAAGTACATATTTACAATTAGTCGTTTAAGGCAATTTTTCCGGTAATGATTTTCAATGGTCCATAACTTTAAAAGTACTTGGTATATTTTTATGAGGCCAACATCGCGACAAGTAGTTGGTGTCATAGAGTAAAATAAATAGGTTATTAAGAAATAAAAATCACATAAATAAAACATTCTTTGATCTATATTTCCCTTTTTCTACATAACCTTAAAAATAATAATGTAATAAAATATCATCTGTAAATTTCTACATAACCTCAAAAATTAAAAAAAAACATTGTCTGTAAAAAAATAATTAAAATATCTAGTGATGTGTTATTATATTTAGTATACTTTATTAAAAAAAATGTAAATTATTGTTTAAAAAAAGAAAATTATTTTTGTTTTTCAACATAACCTAAAAAATAAAAAAAGTTCAATAAAACGTCTTTGATAAAATAGTTCGCTACAATATATTAATTTTTTTATAATTCTGTAATATTTTTTGAACCTATTGTATGTAATTTATGTATATCTTTCATTAACATATATTATTTGTTTTCTTAATAACCTCAATTTTGTAAAGGAAAATTTTTCTTTCCAACATAACCTCAAAAATTAAAAATGCAAAATATATTTATTAAATTATATAGCGATTAATAAATTGATTACATTTTTTTCAAAAATATTTTATTTATACCAGTTTTTATTTTCTTCAAAAAATTTTTTTTATGAAATTAATTTTTTGAACATAACCTAAAAAAATGAAATTTTTAGGTTATTATGGTTTTAAATTTGACTAACTTTTGTTTAATCCTAGGAGTCGTTTTTTTATTGTTACATAACCCAAAATCAATTTGAATAATATCCCTCCCCTACAAAAAAGACAACAACAAATTTTGGCTACAGACACCGTTATTTAGAATTTCTTTTATCCTTTATTTTATCAACTCCTTTGTATGCATCACTTACTCCATTTTTTCATTGTTGTTGTTTTTCCTATTATTCTAAATGCATTTTGCTTGTTCTTTTCTTTTTTTATTATTTTTTGTTGTTGTTCCTTTTTCTTTCCAGCTTGCGTGCCGATCAGTTGGTTTACATTGGTCTAAGGGACATTGACCCTTATGAAGCCTACATTCTAAATAAATTGGGTATACGAGCATATGCCATGGATGTAAGTATGCGTGTATAAACATGTCTGAGTGTGTGTGTGTGTAAAAAAAGGTCCTTAAGGCCAATGGTAGGATGTATGGCTTGGCTGGCTGGCTTACGGTTGTAAAGATCAAAATTATACCTTTCAATTTGATTCAGGTTTTTGCTTGGGCTGTAGCATTTTTAGGTTTCAACAATTAAAGGACATAAAGGACACGCTTGTGTTCACACACAAACACACACACACTCTCACGTACGTGATCAAAACTATAAAACCACCCCTAATGATGACGACAACAACGACGGCTGACGGCTACTTAGGGCTGTTGATGTTTGGTTTTAATGATCCTTTGTGATCGTTACAACATCTGTAACTTTTCGGCAGTCAGCCAGCAAGCCAGCCAGTAACCTAGTCTGAAATAAACCCCTCTACATATGTCCTGTTTTTTTCTCCCTCCCAATAACACAGTGTAGGGGAGTTTATTTTGAATTCAAAATCTAAGGGTGGATTTCAGTCGCCCAACAACTTGGCGTGGCATTTGTTTGGTTTCTAGTATTGGTCCCGTTTTATTCTGCCTCGTCCTTTATCTAGTGGGATAGGACATGGTTCATTATCCAATAGAAGCTGCACACACGCACGTGCTCTCAAACATAAGAGTCTGTCTGTATGTGTGCATGTGTTCAATTCTTTTGTTTTATTTTTTTAATTCAGTTTTTTTCGCATAAATTACGATCAATATTTTGTTACTGTCACATTAAAAATGCAATGTTGAAAAATTAGTATGACAGGATTAAAAAAGGACAACAACAACAAAGTAAGCAGTACTCCGTTTTTTGTTATGCTTGCAAATTGAAAAAACGAAAATGTAAACTTTTCATCATTAAAAGAAAGTGGGGAGAAAAAATACGGTAACGGAAGTAATCAATTCTTATCAGGCAAAGGGAATCATGTACAGATCCTAAGGCCTCTAGAGGGAATTTTTCGCAAGGCAAAGGGAAAATATCAGAATCTAAAAAAGATTAAAAAATAAATAAAATAAAATAACTACTTTAACCGAATAAAATCAAACGTGTACCACACAATCCTAGACTCAGTTTGATACCCTAAGCTAAATTTCGTGTCAATCGCACCGACATAGATCCTCTGGTGCACCATTTACCTAAAATCGGACGAACTTTTCTATGAGAGCTATATCAAAATCTGAATCGATTATAATCAAACTTGACATACACAATTCTAGTCCTGTATTGGTACCCTCGGCAGAATTTCGTATCAATCGCACCGACATAGATCCTCTGGTGCACCATTTACCTAAAATCCAACGAACTTTTATATGGCAGCTATATGAAAATCTGAAACGATTAAAATCAAACTTGGTATAAAAAATTCTAGTCCTGAATTGGTACCCTCTGCAAAATTTCGTGTCAATCGTCCGGACATAGTGCCATTGGTGCAACATTTAACTAAAATCCGACGAAAATTTATATGGGAGGTATATCAAAATCTGCACCGATTACAATCAAACATGTCATACACAATTCTAGTCGTGACTTGGTACCCCATGCCAAATTTCGCGTCAATCGGACGGATATAGCGACTTTGGTGCACCATTTACCTGAAATCGGACGGATTTTTATATGGGAGCTATGTCAAAATCTGAACCGATTAAAATCAAACTTGGCATACACAATTCTAACCGATTAAAAAAAAGTAGAACAGCTGATCTTAATATACGTGATTTATATTTATTATTTTTATAATATATATTTATATTTAATATATATTTTTCATTTTATTTTCAACATAACCTAAAAAATAAAAATTTTAATAAAACGTTTTCTATAAAATAGTTTGCTTAAATATGCCAAATTTCGCTTCAATCGGACGGACATAGCGACTTTGGTGCATCATTTACCTGAAATCGGACGGATTTTTATATGGGAGCTATGTCAAAATCTGAACCGATTAAAATCAAACTTGGCATACACAATTCTAACCGATTAAAATCAGACTTGACATACACAATTCTAGTCCTGACTTGGTACTCTGTGCAAAATTTCATGTCAAACGGACAGACGTAGTGACTTTAATAGACCATTTAGCGGAAATCGGACGAAAATTTATATTGCAGCTGTATGAAAATATGAACCGATTAAAATCAAACTCGGCATACACAAATCTAGTCCTGAGTTGGTACCCTCTGCAAAATTTCACATCAATTCGATTGACATAGTGACATCAGTGCAAGAATTACCTAAAATCGGAATTTTTATATGGGAGAGGTATCAAAAGGCGAACCAATTTAAATAGAACTAAGTATACACAATTCTAATCATAAATTGGTACCCTATGCAAAATTTTACGTCAATCGGACAAACATAAGGACTTTGATAGCATTTATTACTTCAAATCGGATAACAATATTTGTTGGGCCTCTATCTAAATCTCGACCAATTTTCAACAATTTTAATAAAATTCATCCTCGGTCGCAGAAGAAAACGAGCTCTACCAAATTTCATTTCAATAAGATGATAAAAGTGTGCCCTGCTCAAAAGCAACATAACCTCACAAAATTCCTGCTCAAAAGCAACATAACCTCACAAATTCAAAAAAATATGTGTGCTTAAAAAAATTATCCCACGGCATAATTTTATTAAATCCCAATGAATTTGTATTCAATTAAAACATTTTCAGTTTCCATTTTATATTTTTTATTGAGGTTATGTTAGAAAATTAATTTCTAGATGTTTTCTTTAAATTCTATACTATTGTTTCAAATTTCTCCTATTATTATTATTATTAAGGAATTTACTCCTTTCATAATTCAATTAAAATATTCTAAAATACATTATTTGGAAATTTTAATTAATTTTTTTCTCGATCTAACCTTTAAAAATTGCAGTATTTTAAAGTTAAAATTTTTTCGACATTACCTCACTAATTCACAAATTAAATTTATGAGGTTATGTCGAAATAAAAAATTAAGATAAAAAAGCTTTCAATATGAAGTTATTATTCCAAAAAAGAATGTTAATGTAAATTTAATCAATCCCTTTGCTAATTTCTATATACTTTTTATTGTTGAGGTTATGTTAAAAAATTTTTTTTATGTAGCCTCCAGGAAGGTATATTATTTATTCTGTTAATGATATTTTATAATGCTAATACTTCCATATTATCTTTCTTCTCTTCCAGTCCATTGATAAATATGGCATCTCGAAAATTATGGAAATGACTCTGGACTCATTGGATGTTAAGAATAAAATACACATTAGTTTCGACATCGATGCTTTGGATAGTAGAATTGCGCCCAGTACAGGGACAGCTGTTTATGGTGGTCTCTCGTTGCGTGAAGGCATATATATTGTTGAAACGTTGAGTGAAACAAAACGGGTACAAGGTTTCGATTTGGTTGAGGTAAATCCTAGCCTGGGAACACCGACTGATGTTGCTACCACACTAACGGCTTCAATGGAAATTCTAAAAACCGCTTGTGGGGGTTATCGTCGTTGTGGCACATATCATGATATCGATGAGAATTTATTGAAAAACGGAGGAGATTTTAAATAAAGTGTGAAGAAGAAAAAAAAAACAATTTTGAATGCGTTTTAATGGATTTTTAAAATAGTCATTTATTGCAAATTATGCTTAAAAAAACTACCAGAGATTCTTTGGAATGCTTAAGCTAAAACTATTTGCTAATATTATTGTTCATTTGTCTTGTTAATGGCCGGAATAATAGCCTCTACTTTTGTGGACATTATATTGGCATTCGCTATCAAATCATTGCTAACCACCAATTGTGGTGGCTCAGTAGCGGTGATATCCTTAAAGAGATGAGGTTTTGCCAGCGGTGTATTCTCCGGGGATTCTTTCAGTCTTATGTGCAGTAGCTGGGGTGCAAATATGGAGAGTAATTTCTTTTGCATAGAAACTAAAATGAAATTTAAAATTCCTGGAAAATTAAAAAATGGAAAGAAAATTATTTATTTGTTTTATTTAAATTGTAAAGAGAACTACTTACCGGATATAACAATAATACCCGATATAATCGAACATAATCTTATGACAAAATTAATAAGATTTTCACGATCGGTGCGCACAATAATTTTCAAGGCAGACCAATCATATTTGAAATAAATGCCCGGAGAGCCATAGGAACTGCCATCGCCATCTGTAAAAAATACAATTTTATTTTTATTATCTCCAATGATTTTGAACCCTAAAAACACCTACCCAAAACCCTTATATTCTCCGTTACGGAATACTGAAAAGTATTAATTGTGCTAAATGCCGTGTGTATTTCAGTGGGTACAATATTAAGGAAATACTGCACCCTTGTCGATTCATCGGCCACAAACGTCTCATCACCTTCCAAGGGCTGTATCAGCCGCTTCGAATATTGTCCGAAACTTAAACGATTAATGCGGTGGGTAAAATTCGATGGCAGACGACGAAAACCGATCATTAAATGATCACCAATCATATCGACAACGGGTAAAGCTCCGCCCACCATATGCAGTACACCAGCTACCTTGTGTATACCCAAGGTACCATGTAAACGACAGGCATCATATTTCTCCTCATGGGCCACATGTCCATGTTGCTCCTTTTCGGGTTGGCTAACTTCATGCGATTTGATGACATCTTTAAATAACACATCAGCCACGGAATGGTATTGTTCACGTAGGAAATGATTTAAATGCTGTTGCCGCTCAAATTCTTCTCGCTCTTCGACGCCCAATTTCCACCATACATCTTGCCGTTGTAAGGTGCCATAGGCAAAAACATCTTGTTGGGTTTCATCCATTAAATCGACACCCGATAAGGAACCACATGGCATGGCCACCGTTATGTCAACATGCATTTGAACTTTTTCTGTTTCCGTGTCGGGTACGAATTCATATTTCAATTTGGCATCCTGATAGTATTGGATTTCTTTGTAGATCAAATAGATAATCAGCAGGCGACTGATAAGCGAAACTGAAAAGAGGGCGGAAAAGATTAGAAATTGATTGGAAAGAATAAAATATACTTGTAGCCCAAGTGTTGTTGCATATTTTTGTATCGCTCTTGGATCCCAAGAGGTCAAATCTCCACCTACATCAATAATGAACGCACATTTCCCTGGGGAATACACATTTCTACCCCTTTATTATTGTATTCTAATATTTGACTTACGTGTTCCACCAATCTCCGTTGTCTCTGTGTATTTTTCTGGAACCTGCTTGAAGGCATCCAGATTTTTGGCAATCTCTATGAGATTACTCTTATTGCCACGATACCTCAATGTAGCCGACATTCCGGATTCTATGAAATGGAAACTGGTCACATTTAAATAAAAAAACTGGAAAATAAAGGTCCAAAATTAATCAGAGAACCATAAAGAGAAGATAAATACTCACCGGCCCTTAAATTATTTAATATTATTTATAAAATCTATTATTTTGGTCGGTATTCTTATCTTAGCCGGATTGAACTAGTTCAATTGAACTATTCACTAAATGGAACCATGCCGATTGTTGATTGTTTACGTGTAAATTCAAGGTTATCTCCCAAAGCCACCATAGAATAAGTGACGCCGTAAAAAACAGAAGATAATGTGAGCGAGAGAGTTGGCGATGAATATGAGGAATCAAAACAAACAATGAAATAACTTTATTTTGAAAATTGTAGGGTTCTGCTTGGTTGAAAACTACAACCACCACCGGCCATAACAGGGTTGTGTAGATCGACTTTTGTCTGTGTGGTTATTTTAGTAATGTGCACCCAGCACAACATCATAAAATAAAAATTTATTTTAAATATAAATAAAAAATTATTTTAATGGAAATTTTAATACAATTTTTTCCAATATGGCGTGTCTCTGTGAAAAAAGAAAAATGTGGTTTTTGAGTTATTTGTGGTTATTATTTCAAATGTCAAAGAAGAAAAGCTTCGGAAGTGGCAGCTAATGAAATACAGGGTAATTCAAATATTATTTTAATGTTAGAAAACCGCTTACAAGATATTCGGAATTTTCCTATAAGAGGTTTTATTGTGGTATTCAGAAATAATAGATATTGTTTTCGTATTAATGTGAAATTTGCCAAGTAGATATGGCAAATTTCACAGACTTTAAATATGACAGCTACTGAAATACAGGGTAATTCATATATATTTTTAGAAACCCGTACTGCAAGAATCTACTAGATTTTTACTAGATAACCATTTTTTTCTTTATGATAGCGAAATAAATTGTAAAAAATAGTAGATTCTTGCAGTACGGGAACAGACCAAATATGTAGTTTTCATGAAGTCCATAAGCGGTAAATTTCTTAAATATTTTCTCAGGAGGCCTCCTAGTAATAAAATTTTTGAAAATTATATTTTCGTGAAGCCCAATAGGGGTAGATTTTTAAAAAAATATTTTTCACAAAGCTCAATAGGGGTAGATTTTTAAAAAAAATATTTTTTGAGGTCCTACACAAGGCGTAGATGTTTTAAAGAATATTTTTAGGAGGCCCTCTACGTTATGATTTTTGAAAAGGTTTTTGAAAACTATTTTTTCATGAAGCCCAATAGACGTGAAAGGAAGCCTTACAGATCAAGGGAGTCATTATAAGGTAGTCTTTATAGAAGAGTTCCTAAGGTTATCTTGATAGCCGAGCTGAAGGGGGTTTTAGAGACTGAATGGAATCTTTATAGACGAGATGGGAAGGGAGTCTTTATAGACGAGCTGTGAAGGGAGTTTTTATAGACGAGCAGTGAAGGGAGTTTTTATAGACGAGCTGTGAAGGGAGTCTTTATAGGAGAACTGAAGGGATTCTTTATATACGAGCTGAAGGGAGTATTTATAGACGAGCTGAAGGGAGTCTTTAGTCATAGGAGACTTTTGAGAAGATCAGAATGGAGTCTTTATGATTCAGCTGAGTAGATATGAGCTGACGGCGGTATTTTTAAACGATCTCAATTGAATCTTCAGAGCTTTTAGATTCAATTTAATTTTAAAAACTTATTTTCTTAATGCAAAATTAAATTTTATTTTATTTTTTATTATACATTGTAATATAAATTAATACAATTTTCCGAAATAATACTCATATACACATACGAAAAAATTCTTTAACTATTATGTTCAGGTTCAATGGATTCCACAACTTCTTCCACATGCATTGCGGCATCCGTCATGCCATGTTTTTCTTTATAATGTTGATTTTTATGATCTCGCAAGTCCAAATGATATTTAAATGCCTGCGGACATTCGTCACACAAATAGGTTTTCTCACCCAAATGGGTACGTAAATGCTTGACCAAATCACCACTGGCCGCGTAGGCTCGATCACAATAGGTACACATGTGTTTCTTTTCACCGGTATGGGTGACTTTGTGGCGCAATAAATGGCGTTTGAAAACAAAACTGAAAAGAGAAAATATTTGGATTATTTTGTTATTGAAAATAGGTCTTTTTTTCTTACCTCATATTACATTCCTCACATTTAAATGGCCGTTCCCCGGTATGCTTAAAACGGTGGGCCTTTAGGGAATCCCCGCGCGTAAATGAGGAACCACAAGTGTCGCATACAAATGGCTTTTCCTTGGAATGTGTACACATGTGTTTTTGTAAATTAACCTTGACATAGAAACGCATTGGACATTCGGGACATTGGAAATTTTTCTCGCCATGCCGTTGCAAATGTTGACGTAGAATATTTGAGGTTTTAAAGGATTTACCACAATGGGAACAGAGATAGGGGCATTCTCCGGTGTGGGATCTTTCGTGATCTTTTAAGGCAGTGCTGTTGGGGAAACCTAGGGGGAAAATTGAAGATTTTTTGTTATTATGGGACCTATGTGCAGATGTTTCTTTACTTACTCTTATCACACTGTTCACATTTATGCTTCTTATAGCCCTTGTGCATATTTAGATGATCTTTGTAATGAGATTCCACAGGAAAGGCCTGATCGCATAGCTCACATTTATAGGGCAGCACTCCGGGATGTTTGTGATTCATGTGACGTGTCACCGCGGAAAGGGTTTTCAAATTTACACCACATACTTGACATTTGAAATCTCGCTCCGCGTGAATAACCCGATGGGCAGCCAATGCTCGTGTCTGTTGAAATACCATCGAACAATCTGGGCATGGATAGGGTCCACCGGATAAACTTAATGTCACCCCACGATTATGTTTATATGATATGTGGACCTTGAGTAGCTTCGCCGTGGGAAAACGATATTGACAGGTGTCACACACAAACTCATAGTCCTCATTGTGGACTGACATGTGCCGTGTTAAAAGGTTACGTTTCTGGAAAACCTTGTTACAGTGGGGACACACTTTATCGTTGGCTTCGTTACACGAGGAACGTCGTTTTTTGTATCTTCTTGTCTTTTGGTTTTCCTTGGGTTGCTGTTGTTGTTGTTCTTCCTCTTCCTCATTTACACTGTTGTCTGTATCGTTATCATGATCATTTTGAGGGAAAAATTCTTCATCATCGTCGTCCTCATCCTCGCCAACATTATGAAAATCTTCAAAATCCTCTCTGGTACGATTTGCCATTGCCTCAAGTTCCAATTTAATTTCGGCATTCTTTTCCTCCTCACCATTATCAAGCAAATCCATACTGTGGATTTCTTCCTCGCCCTCCTTGTGTGCCGCAACCAATCGCTCCAAGGCATTTTGTACAAACTCATCTTCTGGCTCTAGTTTTAGTGACTCCTTCCCACTCAAATCCAAATGATCTTCCTTGTCACTTGCCGCATCTCCTTGTGCAACCATTATTACATCTTCCAGCTCATCATGGTGCTGTTGTTCCTGAATGAGATTTTGCAATTTCTCGTTGCTGGCAAAACACATCTGCTGGAAATCGTAGGCTATTGTCAATTTTTCCAAACACTCCTCACAGATTTCCACAGGCAAACAGACGTCCAGGTCTTCCACAGGTAATTCGAAATTTGGTATGGTTTTGTGCAGCATCTCCTCTATGGGTAGCTGTTGCTCACCGCCCTGCTCCAATAGCTTGTGCATTGTAGACGATTCCAGTAGACAGGTACGACAAATGCGTCCCAACAGAATTGCAGACATGGCTACTGGAAGTAAATGTACCTATTTTTGGAATTATGGAATGGAATTATAGTGTCCTTATAGAATATTTCCTCCGAAGTTCGAAGGCTACTGAATTCACCGAACTAATTGAAAAACGTTCCACATGCAATCAGTAAAGGAAGAATGTTGAATAAAAAACAATGTTAAAGCAAAATGTTTGAAAATTCCGTATTGTTTACGAATGGGGGTGATGCATAATCTCAAATATCGTCCATTATTTTGTTTAGAATGATCCATAAAAGAATGTCAATCAGCTGACACTTCAAAAAGTAATAGGGATACATAAGTCGATTATTAACTTTCAATAAACAAATATATCATTCACAATAGTTCCACACAAAAAACAGCTGATTTAATAGGGATTTTTTTTAATTGTTTTTGTTTAAAAAAATGTATAAATTACTAATTAATAAAAAAAACTCTTTTGTCAAATATCTGCAATTGGAATGTATCGTTTTTGCGGGACTATTCCTAAAGATCTATAAATAAGGACACTCAGCAAGCGAAAGTCGGTTGTTTTTTCTCAAGTCGAATGTCAAAAATTTGGACTTTATTTATACCTTATTAATAGATCTTGGTCAATTCAAAATAATAGATTTTGACAGCTAACTTGAAGGTAAGCTGATATCCAGCAGATCTCCCTGGTTGCCCTTTTTAATAGACTTTGAGTATCGGTGTACTTTTAGAGGAAGTAATTTTTGATGGACTGACCTATAAGAACCCGAAATTTTAAATTACAGAAAATTTGGTTGGAAAATGTGTCTTTTTGCTGGAAAGATTTTATACCTCATGTGGACAATTAATATCAAATTACAGTCTATTTGGTTGTAAAATGTGTCCATAATCCTAGAAATATCAAAAATTTGAGCTTATGATTATATGGGGACTATACCTAAAAGTGGCCAGATATACTCAATTTGAGTTATTACTTAATCAGAATATAAAATATGAAATTATAGGCAAATCCGTCGATAAATACCTGTCCATACTCCCCGAAATAACAATTTAGGTTATGTTTATATGACGACTATACCTAAATCAGGACCGATACAAATAATTTTTGGTAGAGAGACTATATACCCAATGAGAACCACAAATATCAAAATTTCAGCCAATTCGGTTGTAAAATGGGTCCAAAATCTTCGAAATAAAAAATGTAGAGGTTATGTTTATTTGGGGACTATACCTGAAAGTGGACAGATAAACACAATTTTTGTTGAGAGCATTTACCACTTAATCAGAATCCAAAATATGAAATTACAGCCAAATCCGTTGATAAAACATCAAACATTAAGTCGGGTTTATATGGTGGCTATACCTAATACTTTATACCCTAAATATCAAATTAACGGCCAAATCGGTTGTAAAATATGCCAACAAAAAACTTCCAAATAGAAAATTTTTAGGTTATGTCAAAATGGGGACTATATCTAAAATTGGTTAGGATGTTTTCCTATTTAATCAGAATCCGTAATATGTAATTTCAGCAAATTCAGTTGGAAACTGTGACGTCTATATTAGATCCAAGGTCTATAAATAAGGTCGTCCAAGCAGATCAGCTGCTTCTTAAGTTTGCTGTCAAAATCCATTATTGTGAATTACTTCCATTATAAAAACGTAAACAAAAGCCAAATTTTTGACATTACACTTGAGAGAAAACAGCTGATTTCTCTAGCTGGGTGACCTTATTAAGAGATCTTGGTTAGGTCATTAACAAATATTTTTAAAAAATCCAAGCCATTGTTGTTCCTTGCCATGCCCTATTAATAAGTCATCCAAGGAGAACAGCTGGATATCAGCTGTCTCCCAAAGTTGCTGTCAAAATCCATTATTGTGAATTGCTTTCCATTATGAAAACGTAAACAAAACCCAAATTTTCGCTTGCTGGGTGACCTTATTAATAGATCTTGCAATTGCAGAAACTAATATTTGTTTTTAAATAAAACAAGAACTTCATTAGGTTTTTTTTATTATAAATTTACTATTTTAAAAAAATTGTTTTTTTTATTTTCTGTTGTACAATAAATAAATGTATACATATATATTTGTTTATATAAAAAAACACTACATTATTATTATATATAATAAATTTTTGTCTTTCTTTTAAAAATTAAAATACAGCTAAAGCTTTTCGTTTATCATGTGTGATGATGATTATGTTACTTTTTTTTGTAAATAAAATATTATATGAATATTATATATAAAGTTTTTTTATATAAAAGTAAATTGAGCAAGATTTGTTTTAAGGAAAAATAAAGAAATTAAAAAAATAACAACTCTTTTTTTATAAGGAATGTCATGATAATTGAAATACATAAGTTTTTCTGTTTCTATGTTTACAAAGAGATTCGAGCTGTTCTTTTTCTGAAGTTATTTCTTTTGTTAAAATATTAAAAAATTGCCTTTTTTTAATAATATTAAATGTTGTTATGAAAAAAACATATATTTTACAAAATTATTATTTTTTATATTATTTTGGCTTAATTTTATATATAGATCAGGGGTTTTTATGTGTAAATATTGCAATGTTTTTTTTTTAATTTTCTGTTACATTTTGTTTTTTTTTTATTAATATTTTTTTATTTTCTTAAAAAATAATTTTTATAAATTTATTTTTGTTGTTGTGTTTTGAAAAATAATTGTTATAAATTTATTAAATATTTTCTTGTTGATTTTTGATTCAACATTTGGAGGGGGAAATGCAAATAAAAACAAAATTTGGGTTAAACATTAAGAAATCAATAATTCGTTGCTGAACATAACCTAACTTTTGGGTTAATTTAGATTTGTGCCGTTAGATTTTAGGTAGAATTTCGGCGGTATATGTTTTTGTAAAGCTCGAATGTTCTTTGTGTGATATTTTATAATTAAATTGATATTTAAAAAAATCAAATTAAATAATTCACAATAACCTAATTGAAACAGCTGTTTTTAAATGGAGAGAGAAATCACTTTTTTGTTAGGAAAATACCTGCCTGTTATAGAAGAAATCAATTCGGAAGGAGTGTGTATATATTGAGAAAATCCTGTTTTACATCATACCATAATCAGATTTAGATATATTTTATAAAAGGAAGAATCTTTTGCCCTAACCTCACATTCTTTTTAATCATTAATAATAACCACCGATTTCTGTTGTTCGGTGACCTATAGTGGAATTCGATGGAGAATATTTTCTCTCTCTCTTTACACTAGACCCCTAGACCCCCTTTTTATGCGAAAAAATGAATATGTATTGAAAAAAATGCCAAAAATAAACTACTAGATCATTTAGACAATTTGATAGCGATTTTCTAAGGATATATATTATATACACCGATTTCTGTTGTTCGGTGACCTATAGTGAAATTTTGTGTAAAATATTTTTCTCCTTGATGCCAATCCTCAAACTGTACTTCTTATGTGAAAAATTGCCCTTGGTTGAAGCCGACCAAAAAAACATAAATAAATTTCTTAATCATTTAGATAATTTGGAAGCGATTTTCTAGGGACATATTATATATACCGATTTCTGTTATTCGGTGACCTATAGTGAAATTTTGTGTAGAATAATTTCTCCCTTTACATTAACTCTCCATCAGGACTTGTTGTGCTAAAAAATGGCCTTGGTTGAAGACGTTTTTTTTTTTTTGTTTTTTGACAGCTAACTTGAGAGACAGCTGATATCCAGCTTGTAATAAATCAACAAATTTTCCTGGCATTTTCAAATCAAAACCTATTTTCAACGAACTGACGACCTATGAACTTCCAATCTTGTTTCCTTGAGTATTCTAGCATTTATTTTTTACATTAAAATTTATTCTCAACCAAGATCTTTTAATAAGATCACCCAGCTAGCGAAAGTCAGCTGTTTTTTCTGAAGTCTAATGTCAAAAATTTGGACCTTTTTACGCTTTTATGATGTATGTCCTGGATGGCCATATTTATAGACCTTGTAATAAATCAACAAATCAAGGTCTATATATGGTCATCCAGGGAGACCAGCTAGAAATCAGCTGTTTCTCAATTTGGCTGTCAAAATCCATTATTGTGAATTGATTTTCATTATGAAAACGTAAACAAAGGCCAAATTTTTGACATTAGACTTGAGAAAAAAAACAGCTGACTTTTGCCAGCTGGTCGACCAAGATATATTAATAAGGTCACCCAGCTAGCGACAGCCAGTTGTTTTTTCCCAAGTCTAATGCCAAAAAATGTTAACTTTGCTTACATTTTCATAATGGACGTCCATTCACAATAATGGGTTTTGACAGCAAACTTCAGAGGCATCGGTTATTCAGCTGGTCTCCCTGAGTGACCTTATTTATGTGGGCCTTGTGGGCGACTTAATTAATAGATCTTGGGGTCTTGTAAGACATTTTCCTGACATTTTCAAATCAAAAAGCCTTTTATCAACGGACTGACGATCTATGAATTTGCAATTTTAAACCTTGTTTTCTTCACTTTCCTCTATTTTTTTAATCAAAATCTATTTAATTTTTTTTCTACTTTTCTTTGTCATTCCCCTCCCTCCAATGTTGAATATCTTTTTAGCATACCAAAATCACAGTTCGGTTAAAAGATCCTTCGATGTTAATGATGACGCTGTTTATGGCCCTTATCCAGCATAACAATTTCTTCACCACTATCATCCGGATCAATGCCAATGCCGGGGTGTAAATCATCATCCTCTTCGTCATCATCGGAATTTACAATACGTTTCAGATCATCATCGTCATCATCGAAATAGGGTTTAATTGTCATACCCTCTGCAAAAAAAGAAATAAAAAGAAAACAAAATTAGATTACCAAGGTCGGGAACTCTTCCAAAATTCTCTTACTCTTAATAGGTGATCTAAACAGCTCCGTTTCCCCATCATCACCATCATCTTCGAATAGCTCTTTACCTTTTTGTGGCAGTAGTGAGAAATTATAATAAGGCTTATCCGTGCGTCTTCGTCGTGCCAACAGACACTGGGCACACAAAATGCACATAACCACTCCCGTAATAATGGCCAAGCTGGCGAGCAGGATAAAAACAAATCTTGGCATACCCATAACATCTTCATTACGTTGCAAACGGAAGACAACATTTTTAACTTCCTTATTGGCCGAAAGGACATTTACCAAGCGAACCGTTTCCAAATATCGTGGCGCTTCCACTTTCAAGGTAATCTCTCCAAGTGGGACATTTTTCAAAATATAACTTCCCATACTGTCGGTGAAATTTCTTACAAAATATTTTATGATCGGTTTTATCACCGCAACCTTGGCATGTTTAATGGGATGATTGGACATGTCCAAAACAAAACCGGATATCATTGTGGTGCCGACATCATCGCCCAACCTACCCAAAGGTTGGATTTCACTATGACCCACGATTAGGGTATAGGGATTTAATTTTATTATTCCCAAATTAGTGATTTTGCCATGTTTCACCTCAGCCTTTACCACCTGCGATTCATAGTTCGGAGCGCTCACTTCGAGGGCATATAAACCTTCGGGTAATATCAATTGGAAATGTGCTGCATTACGGCTAACATTATAAACCGGTTGATGTTCGATTACCCGAATAAATGCCTCCCTTAGGGGTTGGTCTTCACGATTGTGTACAAAACCCGCCGCTCCCGTGTCCACTAAATGCAGGAAATTCTTAAGTTTTTCGATGTTTTTACGCCACACCGAGGTAATATCTTTTTGCTGAGGCATGCTGCAACACGACAAGCCCAATGTAAACATGGGTATATTATACATTTTATAGAATAAATTCGTCAGACGTTCGGTAATGTCATGGCGCAGGGTATGCGTTGATGTGGAGGGACATTGTAGGGGAGAATAGCTGAATTCGGTATTTTCAATGTTATGGGCAAATTTCTCATAGATTTGTTCTCCTTTGGGGTAGCTAAAATAAAAAATATTATTGAGGTTAGGTTATGCAATTTTTGAGGTTATGTGTGGTAAAAAGAAAACTTACTACAATTCCGAAGAGCCAGTACTAAAGGTAAGCATTAAATCAAATCGTTGATTTTCCAAAAAGGACAATAGCAAATCTCTTCGCTTTTCCGACTCTGGACTTAAAATGCGTTCTCCCAGGTCATTGCCAACGACAGGATCACAAATGGAATTGCTGGAATATAAAAGAAGATAGGAAATTAATAGGAGATAGAAAAACGGCTTTTGAAATTAAAAAAAAAAACTACCTCAGGCCTTCATAAAGGCCAATTGGGCTGGTTAAAAACCAAGGTCATTATAAAGACCAATTGGGTTGTATAGAAACCCAAGGTCATTATAAAGGCCAATTGGTCTGTATAGAGACCGAAGGTCTATATAAAGGCCAATTAGGCTGTGATTTATTTCATATGAAAGGTTCTCATTAGCTGATGATGATTTTTCTGTAGGAAAAGTTGTCATCAGCTGATGATGACGTTTTTATAGGACAAGTTGTCATCAGCTGATGATGACGTTTCTATAGGAAAAATTGTCATCAGCTGATGATGACGTTTCTATAGGAAAAGTTGTTATCAGCTGATGATGACGTTTCTATAGGAAAAGTTGTTATCAGCTGATGATGGCGTTTCTATAGGAAAAGTTGTCCATCAGCTGATGATGATTTTTCGATAGGAATTAAGATCTATTAATAAGGTCACCCAGCTAGCGAAAGTCAGATATTTTTTCTCAAGTCTAATGTCAAAAATTTTGCCTTTGTTTATGTTTTGGAAGTCAATTCACAATAGTATTTTTACAGCAAACTTGAGGGGCAGCTGATATCCAGCTGGTCTCACTGGACGACCTTACTTATAGGCCTTGATAGGAATATTAGTGACCAACTGATGATGACATTTCTATAGAAATATTAGCGATCAGGTGATGATGATTTTTCTGCGGGAAAAGTTGTCATCTGCTGATATTAGATCCCTATCAGCTGATCACAAATTCAGATATTAAAATGTCATTATCAGCTGATTCATTTTTTTTCTCAGATTTTTTATTAAGAAATTAATCCCAACTTACTTATTATTATATAGCTTAAAGACCGCATCAAAATTCTCCGTTATCGGCAGGAAATATAAGACACTAGTCTGCAGCAATTTCAAAATTAAGGGTTCACGTAATTTATAACCCTCGATGACATGGCGCACCAAATTCATGGATATTTCACGACCCAAAGGTGAGGCAGAATCAAAAAAGGAACTCAAAATTAAAATTTTGTATTTACTTTCCTCGGGGGCACCAATCTGCAAAGGTGGGAAAATATATTTAAATCTTTCAAACAATTCCCAAAGGAAAAAAAATCGACTTACATCAGCTGTCAACTTAATGGAATTATAATAGAAACCAAATTCCGATTCAGCATAACCAAAGGTGGCAATTTGTCCATTACGGGCCTCAAATTCCGCCAAGGTGGCTCTCAGTTCGGCATTGGAATGATAACGGGTGTGCACAACATTTTCAATAATCCGATAATCATTGGCCGAGGCCCAGTGCTGGGGATCATCACGCATCAGAGTTATGTCCAAATGGATTTTACCCTTGACCGGTACCTCGATCAATTCACGCTGGGGAGAGAATCTGAAAAGTAGAGGGAAAGAGGGGAAGTTATTTTATAATTTAAAAATCTCATTTTCCAAGAACATACCCATCCGCCAGCACGGTAACGTTATGCACCCCCGGCAGTGCCAATTTGTAATAGTCCCCATAGACCCCACTATAGGTGGCATGTTTGGCATCATCCAACATTACGGCAGCCCCCGGAACCGGCGAACCAATAGAACTCCTTATCGATCCTTGTATACCATTGTGTATCTGCTCAATGAACAGCAGCAAAGGTTCACGATTATCTGCCCAAAATTTGGGTAACTCTTCGGCCATGGGAAATTTATCACAACCCAATTCCAATGTCAATTCCATAACTCCAGCCTTAATGTAATTCCAATCTTGCATACCACCGGTCACACTATACCACTGAGCACCATTCGTAATGCCACCGGGGAAATGTTCATTTTTGAAGAGGGGACAGGGATTACCCAAATGCATTGTGGGATGGGCATCAGCATATAGCTTAGCCAAATGTTGAACAAGGCATTATCCTCAGTGGGATTCAATTTATGAGCACCATTGGCCATACGCAACCTCGTCATGGGATCATTGAAATCATTTTCATTATCATCAAAGGGATAATTGGCCACCAAAGAGCCACCATGTAAATTGGCCGACAGTACAAAAGGTATGGACAAAGTCCAGTTCATTACGGCAGCCACTTCCGGTTCGGTGATCTTGTTATATTTATCTGTACCATATTGATCGGGGAAATTACGATTTAAATCCACATTATGTGCATTAGCCCTCCCCAAGGCACTTGATTTGTCACCCTCTTTGGAAATTTCATAACCATCGGGATTCATGGAATAGAGGAAATGCATACGGGTGGTGTTCACCATTTTGGTTATGCGTTTATCGAAATTGTAGCGTTCACAGATGTACTTAGTGAGCAGCAGCAACATTTCCTTGCCCACCACTTCATTGCCATGCATATTGGCAACATATTTGAATTCCGGCACTCCGGGGACATGTTCGCCAGGGGTGGCGAAAATTTCCATTACCCATAGGTCACGATTTTGGACGGATTTTCCAATGGAGTAGAGTCTTGTTATGGACGGATAAGAATCGGCTATATCACGAAGGAATCTGGGGGGATAAAAAAGAAATGGGAAATAAATTAAAAATAATATTAATAAAATAAAAATAATAATCAGCTGTTGAATGGTAAACAATTTTAAACAGCTGATGTTACTTTTCAATAAATTTCAAGATTTATGAATAAAGTCAAGATCTATTAATCAGGTCACCCAGCTAGCGAAAGTCAGCTGTTTTTTCTCAAGTCGAATATCAAAAATTTGGACTTTGTTTACGTTTTTATAATGGAAGTCAATTCACAATAATGGATTTTTACAGCAAACTTGAGCTGATGTCCAGCTGGTCTGCTTTATTAATAGACCTTGGTCCAGATCTATTAATAACGTCACCCAACTCGCGTGAGTCAGCTGTTTTTTCTAATGTCAAACATTTGAGTTTGGTTTACGTTTTTTATATTAGGCAACTGATATCTAGCTGGTCTCCCTGGATGATCTTATGCATAGGCTTTAAAGGTCTATTAATAAGGTCATCCATAGAGAGCTGCTGGATATCAGCTGACTCTCATGTTTGCTGTCAAAATCCATTATTGTGAATTGACTTCCATTATGAAAATGTAAACAAATTTCAAAATTTAATTTAATCAAATAAACAATATTATGTCCAATTATAAGACTTTTAGAAAATAATTACTGAAAAAAAATACCAGAAATATAAAATTATAGATACGTTTATATTTATCCCTATAACTCAGATATTTATGCAGATATTCTTATAAACCTTTAAGTCATTTCCGTTACTTTGTAATGATACATACATTACTTCAGAAAATATAGCCTATAGAATGTTATTACGGAAGAAATTCTAAAAGTTGCCAAATCTATGTACTTGATTAATTTTTCCTATAACTCCATTGTTTGATTAAATATAACAACAGATCTTCGCATTATCTTTAAGAGAGGACCTCCTTCTATATAAATCCACTTATTTTATAAGGATATACCCATTACTTTAGAAAATGTGACCTTCGAAAAATGATTACGAAAAATTTTCTAAAAATGGAAAATTTCGTGTACTTGTTAACTTTTTCCGATATCTAGGATATTTTGGTAAGCTGTACATATAAAACATATCTCTAATGTTAAGACTGGATGTTCTTCATTATAAATTCACTTATTTTGAAGAAATATATCCATTATTTTAGAAAAGATGGCCTCCAGAAAATGATTACCAAATTTTTCTAGAAATGGACAATTTGAAGTACTTGTTAAGTTTTCCCGATATCTAGGATATTTTAGTTAGCTGTATATATAAAACCGGTCTATAATGACAAGACTGGATGTTCCTCATTATAAATTCATTTACTTTGAAGAAATATATCCATTATTTTAGAAAATATGGACCTCGGAAAATGATTACGCAAAATTTTCTAAAAATGGGAAATTTCAAGTACATGTTTACTTTTTCCGATATCTCGAATATTTGGTAAGCTGTACATATAAAACTTGCCCATAATGTCAAGATTGGATATTCTTCTTTATAAATACTCTTATTTTGATGGAATATATCCATTATTTTAGAAACTATGGCCTTCGGAAAATGATTACGCAAATTTTTCTAGAAATGGACAATTTGAAGTACTTGTTAAGTTGTTCCGATATCTCGGATGTTTTGGTAAGCGGTACATATAAAACGTATCTATAATGTCAAGATTAGATTCTCTTCTTCATAAATCCACTTTCTTTGAATGGATATGCCCATTATTTTAGAAAATAGGGGCTTTGGAAAATGATTACCGAAAATTTTCTAAAAATTGCAAATTTCATGTACATGTCTACTTTTTACTATATCTCAGATATTTGGTCTGAAACAATATTAAAATTGTATGATATTTTGAATATGGGATGTTCTTCTTTAAAAATCTATTTAATTTGTAATGATCTACCCATTATAATAGAAAATATATCTCCTAGAATATGATTACTAAAAATATTCTACAAATTTCCATACATAAGGTAATGTTCTCTTTTCCCACGATATCAATTATTTGGTTAGCTATGCTAATAAAACTTGTTATTAGCTTAAAGATTAGATGTTTCTCTTCCAAAATCAATTTATTTCGTTAAGATTGGCAGAGTAATTCCGAAATTATGGCCTCCAGAAAATGATTACAAAAAAACTGAAAATTATTACTCAACATTTTATCATGATTAAATTGGATTCATCTTGGATATTTGCTCAGCTATGGTTAACAAAACTTCAAAATTAAATTCCCGATAACTCAATTATTTTTTACCGTATTGGCTCTCCCACCCACCGAGTTGATGTGTGACCTGTTACCTTTATGCAATGCAAGTACTACCTCATGTAAACACAACTCTGTGTATGTTAATATCATGTTTACACTATTATATTTTAATGGTTGGCATTTCTTAAGTGGCCTGGCCACACATTAGGATGTTTTTTTTTAATGTCTTTAATAAAAAAAAATAACAAAAATAATATACAAACTTTTCCATGGCAGTAAAATTGTGATGTTCAAATTTGGTTGGCATTAAGAAGCCACCATTTTTCTCTATATTTTCAGCATTGTCGGCGCGTATTACTTTCAATTTGCGGAAATCACCTGAAATGATGCAAAGAAAAAAAAAGAAGAAAACATAAAATAAAATATGATGATGAGTAGGAGGAAATGAGTTAGAAATAAAAACCAACAGCTGATTAAATCTTGAGCCTTCAAATTCCAATAATAGTTTTAGTCTTTTTTTAAACCCCTTAACTATATTCGATATTTATGTAAAATATGTATGAAACTCTAGTGCAAATGCGGTGCATGAAATGAGAATGGATGCATAATAAAATTAAAAAAAATTAAATAAATTAAGAAGTTCTCCTTTTCATTCAGTCCATAAAACACACACACAGGCATTCTTTTTTTGCAGATTTATTATTTTTTTTTTTTTGCTAAATAAATTTTATTTATTAGCTTTATTAATATTTATATAATTTATTATGTTTTATTTTTATATATATTAGTATACATTTACATCAATCGGATTTTTTTAGAGAATAAAAGATTAAAATTATATATACGTTTACATGTGGGCATTTATATATATTTTTTTGTAAATAGGTATATGTGATATATTTGTTTGTGTGTTAGACTACAATTCCATAAAATAGTTTGAGATAAAAATTTATTATTATTTTTGTTATAAATGATATTATATAAAAATATTTTTTATTGGTTTTAATAACAAGGTTTAAAATCTATATGTTTTTTATTTAAATAAAAAATTAAATATTTCTTAATAAAAAAATAAATAAAAATAGAACACAAATTAAACTACAAATGTCTCTCTTAATAGAAACAATTTATTTTATTAAAATACCTCGAAAACTTCGAAAGTTATGGCCTCAAAAAAAAAACAATGAATACCAGAAATAAGGAAGATAATACAAAATTTGAGTTACTTTAAATGTGGTTCCATAATTTTTATATTTAATGAGATGTATTAAAGAAATTGATAAACAAAAATAATAGATGAGATATCACCCTTTCAAAATCACTTTATTTTTTTAAAAAATCTCGAATACTTTAAAAGTTATGGCCTCAAGAAAATAGCAGAGAGAAGAACTAAAATTGCAAAATTTTGAGTTACTCTGTATTTTCTTCAATAATTTTGTTATTTGATGAGATATATTAATGAAATTTATTACAGGGTTATAGATGAGATATCGCCCTTTTTAAAATCAATTTATTTTATTAAAATATCTCGAATACCTTAAAAGTTATGGCCCCTAAAAATGTTATACTAGAAAAAAGGACTAATTGCAAAATTTTGAGTTACTGTTAATTTTGTTAAATAATTTTTATATTTAATGAGATATTTTAATGAAATGTAAAACTTGCTAATTTTATTCATATTTTATTAAAATATCTCGATGAAAAGTTATGGCCTCTAAAAAATGTAATGAAAAAAGGACTAATTGCAAAATTTTGAGTTACTGTATATTTTGTTGAATAATTTTGATATTTGTTATAGTATATTAATAAAATGTTATACAAATTTATAGATGCCTTACTTTCAAAATCAATTGATTTTATTATAATATCTCCAATACTTCAAAAGTTATGGCCTCTAGAATATAATACCCGAAAAAAATACAAAAATTACAAAATTTGAGTAACTCTAAATTTTGTTGAATAATTTTTATATTTAATGAGATATTTTAATGAAATGTAATATAAGTTAATAAATTAGATGTTCCTATTTAAAAAACAATTTATTTTGTTAAAATATCTCGAATACTTTAAAAGTTATGGCCACTAAAAATGTATACCAGAAATAACGACAAAAATTGCACAATTTGAGTTATTGTATATTTTGTTCCATTATTTTTATATTTATTGGGATATTTTAATCAAATTGATTTCAAATTAATAGATGGGATGTCGCTCTTTCAAAAACAAATTTAAGTTTTTAAAATATCTCCAATACTTCAAAAGATATGGCCACTAGAAAAATAATACCAGAAAAAAGACAAAAAATGCCAAATTTGAGTTACTGCATATTTTGTACAATAATTTTCAAATTTAATGAGATATATTAATAAAATTGATTACAAGATAATAGATGGCATGTTAATCTTCAAAAATCAATTCGTTTTATTAAAATATTTCGAATACTTCAAAAGTTATGGCCTCTAGAGAAGTGATACCAGAAATTAAGAAAAAGTTTTAAATTTTGGGTTACTTTCAATTGTGTTCTATAGTTTTGACATTTGATGATATATATTAAAGAGATTGAATACAAATCAATGGATAAGATTTCCGCCTTTCAAAATCATTTCAATTTATTGAAATACTCCCATTGGTTCAAAAGTTATGGCCCTTAGAAAATGATGTCGAACGAAATGACGATACTTGGAAAATACATGCTAACAAATATTTTTAGCTATAACTCGTTTATTTGATCAGATACATCAATAGAAATCACTTTATTTTAAAGTTTATAAGTCATTTTCTAATATTTATTTTTATAGCATTAAAATCTTACAATTATTTCAAAAGTTATCTGGCCTGGAAAGTGATTACCCAAAAAACGACCAAAATGGTAAATTTTTGGGTTATTTCAAATTTTGCACTACAACTCCAGTATTTGCTAAGATATTTTAATATAACTTGTCAATATTCTAGATTATATACTCCTCTTTTGGAAACTATTTAGTTCACTAAAATACCTCAACTACTTTCAAAGTTATGGGCCTCAAAAAGTGATTACAAAAAAAAAAAAAAATGCAAAAATAGGCAAATTTTCGGTTATTTTATATTTTTGGCGATATCTTGGGTATTTCATAAGATATATCGATATAATTCATATCCGTGTAAACCTTAGAAGTTTCTCTGTCAAAATTATAATATATTTTTTAATATATTTGGACAATTTTGGAAGTTATGGTCCCATTAATATAATTACCGAAAATTTTTCAGAAATTGGAAATTTTATGTTAATGATATTTGTTCACCATAACTAAGGAATTTCATTAGATACATCAATATAATTGTTATATAATTGAAAGCTCAGATGTTCCGCTTTCCAAATCACGTAATTTGAAGAAAATCTGTTGAATATTTAAAAAGTTATGGTGCCAAAACCATGACAACGCAAAAAATTCCAAAAAACAGAAAATTTTAGGTTATGTATAATTTTTTACCATAACTCTGTTAGTTTTTTAGATAAGGTAATATAATTTGACATAATTATTGACCCTATGTTCCTCTTTAAAAGTCATGCCATTTCATTAAAATCCATTTGATATTTCAAAAGTTATGACCCTCTGAAGAGCGTTACCGAAAAACTGATTTTAAATTGAAAATTTGGGGAATTCGTTATTTTTGCATATATTTTAAATTTTTATTGAATGACCTAGAGGATTTTTATGTGATTATACAATTTTACATATCCATCGTTGAAAAGAAATCGATTTGAGGAAAATCTGTTGAATATTAAAAAAGTTATGAACTCAAGAACATGATTGCGCAAAAAATGCCGGAAATTGGAATTTTTAGGTTATGTTTTATTTTTTATCATAACTCGGATATTTGTTTAGATATATTAATAAAAATGTACAGATTTATTGCTAAGATGTTCCTTTTTCAATTCTTTGGTATTTTATTGAAATCCATTGACTATTTCAAAAGTTATGGCCACCTGAATATGGTTGCTGAAAAAATTTCGAAATTGGAAAACTTCTAGTACTTGCCTATTTTTGGAGATATCTTTAATATTTGTAAGGCTACATTTTTGAATACTTACATCATTGTAATCGTTATATATTACGCTTTAGAAATTATGTTAATTCTTTATTGTGTACCGATTACTTTAGAAGTTATGGGCCCTAGAAAATTGTGACGCAAAATTTTTCAAAAATTGAGAATTATGGGGAATTTTGTTTTTATTGAATATTTTTGAAATTTTTTAGTCTAGGTTGGAAAATAGTGATATTTTTTTTTTTAAACTAGGCTACCATCTTTCCAATTCCGTTTAGTTCATTAAAATATATCACCTCTTTCAAAAGATATGGCCTCTAGAGGGTCTGGACGAAAAAAAATCGGGAAATTAAACAACTTTTGTAATGTTTTCCAATATCTCTGATATTTTATAAGCAATAATACTTGATTTTTTATCAGTTTATAAAATCGAATATCTGTAACAAAGTCCGCTTAACAAAACATATAACATTTTCCCTAATATTCCAAAATATGTTCAGAAAAATATTACACCATGTGAAACATATTATCTGTTAAAGACCATACTTGGCACATGTATGAATGTTCATAGCATCACCATGTTAAAATAAATTAAATTGCATATTTTTCTATGCAATATTTTAATCAATGTGCAACAGCTGTTATAATTGACAACAATTGCAAATTATTTGGCCACACGCATACACTAACACATTCAGAGCTGCATTTCCATTATCATCATCAGCAGCCATCATTAACAGCAGCAGAAGTGATTTGCGCTAAAATTATACGCCACATCGTCGTTGTCGTAGTCGTTCTCCTCCTTCATGGTGTGTGATTGACATTTGCAGTTTTATGCCAGAAGCCGCCAGACGGCACACAGCCAGCCACCAACCAACCAGTATCAACGATTTAGTTCCACAAACAGAAGAATTGACTAATTCACAAGGCATTGGAATTAAACCAGATTTGGAAACGAATTTATTTTTTTTTTCGCTTTCAAAATGTGAAGGCATCTGGTTTGCAATGTGAATTTATTTTTGTTGTTGTTGTTTTTGTACAAAAAATTGGGTCAACTTTCATGGGGATATTTAGAAGGGGAATTTGTGTACTTGTGTAGGTAGACTTTTATTTTGGAGACAATAACTTAGACTTATTTCGAATCCGAAAATTTGAATAAGGTGATAATGGCTTGGCCAGATCTGTTTCTTGGATATAGGAAGTACATTATTTCCATACATGAAATATACAGACATAGTGTGAATGGTGTATAACCACGTTTTACACTGTTGCATTTGTCATGTAACAACGGACTAGTAAAGTTACAGGGCCACATATAGAGCGGCATTGCCATTTTTTTAATATATGAAGACACAATTATAAATTTCGGATGCTCCACCTTTAATATTGACGCATGTCATAAATATAAATTGAATACTTTTGAAGTTATGACATCTAGAAGATGGCTACCAAGAAAATGCCAAAAATGGGGGAAATCAAAGCAATCTTCCAATTTTTGCAATATCTCTAGTATTTGAACAGTTACACGTGTAAATTTGGACACCATTTTGAAGAGCAGAACTTGTTTTTTTTTCAATATAAGATGATATCCGAGATATACATCCACTATCTGTGAAGTTATGGGCTTCAGAATTTAATTACAGAGAAAATTTAAAAATTAGGAAAATCAAAGCAATTGTATATTTTTGGAGATATATCAGATATATGGTCCGGTACATCCATAAATACTGACGCATATTCGAAGATCAGTTTACCCTCTCCCCATATTAAGCACTCCCATAAATATCTACCGCTTACATGCCAACTAGAATATCATTACCGAGAAAAGACTTAAAATCGGAAAATCAAAGCTATCTTCCCATTTTTGGAATATCTCTACTATTTGGTCAGATACCCCCATAAATATTGACACCATTTTGAAGAGTAGAACTTGTACTTTCAATATAACATGATATCATAGATATAAGCCCAATAATTCTAAAGTTATAGGCCCCAGAATTGTATTACAGAGAAAATTTAAAAAATAGGAAAATCAAAGCAAATGCCTTTTTTTTGCGATATCTTCTATATTTTATATGTCAAAACCGCAAATAATGTGTCCGATTTCAAGATCAGTTTATCCTCCCTTAATATTTGGGAATATCTTAAGAATATACAGAGAACTTTCTAAGTTATGACCTCTAGAATATCATTACCGAGAAAATATCAAAAATCGGGAAATCAAAGCTATCTTCCAATTTTTGCAATATCTCTGGCATTTGAACAGTTATATCCAAAATTCTTGGCTTCTATTTGAAGAACAGAACTTGTCCTTTCAATATAACATAAAATAATAGATATACGTCCAATAGTATTAAAGTTATAGGCTCCAGAAATTGATAACGAAGAAAATGTCAAAAATTGGAAAATCAATGTTTTTGATTATTTTTCGAAATATCTCCAATATTTGATAAGTTATAAGCAAAATAACTGAACCTGATCAAAGAACCGATAGTCCTCTCTCATTTTATGCATTCTCATAAAAATCTACCGACAATTTTCAATGTTATGGCCTCTTGAAAATCATTACCGAGAAAAGGCCAAAAATGGGGAAAATCAAAGTCATCTTCCAATTTTTGGGATATCTCTGGTATTTGATGAGTTGAAATAAGAAATATTGGCGCTAATTTGAAGAGCAGAATTCTTCTTTAAAAATAACATAAATATTTTAAATATATGTCCACCATTTTGAAACTTATGGGCTCTAGAAACTGATTACGAAGAAAATCTCAAATATCGCACAATCAAAGAAATTGTCAATTTTTCGAAATATCTCCGATATTTGATCAGCTACATTGATAAATTCTAGCACCTATTCCAAGGTCAGATTATCCTCTCCCAATATTATGCATTCTTATAAAAATCTACCATCTACTTTCAAAGTTATGATCTCTAGAATATCATTACCGAGAAAATGTCAAAAATCGGAAAATCATTGCTATCTTCCAAGTTTTTCAAAATCTCTGGTATTTGAACAGTTACATCCGAAATTCTTGGTTTCAATTTGAAGAACAGAACTTGTTCTTTCAATATAAGATGATATCCTAAAGATCTGCCCACAACTTTGAAAGTTAAGGGCTCTAGAAACTGATTACGTAGAAAATCTCAAATACCGCAAAATCAAAGCAATTGTTCATTTTTGGCAATATCTCCGATATTTGGTCAGGTACATACATAAATACTGATATATATTTCAAGATCAGATTGTGCTCTCTCCATACTAAACATCCTCATAAAAATATATCAAGTAGTTGCAAAGTTATGGCCTCTAGAATATGATTACCAAAAAAATTCGAACAAGTGATAAAATAGACAAAAATTTATATTTTCCCCATATCTCCGATATTAGCTCAGTTAAGTACAAAAATGTGGGCATGCGATTTGAAGATCGGGTATTTTCTTTCAATATTTAGTAATTTCATAAAAAATCGATCAACTATTTGTCAAGTTATGGCCTCTAGAATATGATTACCGAGGAAATACGACCAAGTGACAAATTAGAGGAATTTTGTATATTTTTCTCATATCTTTGATATTTGATCAGTTATATACACAAATATGTGAATCTTTCTAAATGTACTTTTACTTATAAATTGCAATAATAAAGTTGAGTACACACTTTCCCTCCTGAATGACACTTCTGAACAAATTCTACTAATTTGAAAAACAAACCTTTCCTTTTGCCACATATCAGTCATCAAGAAAAATATTAGTGCTTAAAATATACTCCGATATCTTATAAAAAAAATTTGTCATTTAAAACTGATAGTGTGTACTGGCCTTTAGTTTGCATGAGTTGCCAATCGTCATTAAGGTAACTGGCCACATATCAAATTGTGATGGAAAATATGATTTTTTTTTGTGGTGCTTTTTCAATTTTTTGCGCAATTAATAAAATAAAAAAAAACTAATAACAATAAAACACAAACAAAACCAATGTGAATAACATATAATTTATAATTAATAATTGGTAATTTTTTTTTTAATATATATTTTTACAAATACAATAATTAGTTAAAATTTGAATTTATTATTATATAGTTCAAATATGGTATGCATATGATAGGATTTAATTTTTTTTCTCTTGCAATATAATTATGTGCGTACGGTTTTTGTTTTTTTTTTAATTATTTTTATTACAGATAATTTATTTTAATTTATTATTTTTTTGTCGTTTGCTATACAATTATTTAAGCATTATATTTGATAAACAAAAACAAAAAATAAAACTATAAATAAACGAAAAAACAAAACATGTACAATAATTTACAACATTTTTGCAGAAAAGAACATAAAAAATAAACAAAAAAATATATAACATAAAATAATATACAAATGCCCAAAAAATTACTATTAAGCCAATTTTGTAGCTAGAAAAAAATAATAACACGGAACGAAATAATAATGCCATGATTACATAATTGCCACTAATTATTTCCTAAATTAATCAAGCTAGTCCAAATACCGAATTAAAAACTCAAAATGTCTTCATTTTCATTGATTTATATTTTTTTTCTAATTTAGTAACACCAATTAGCTGTGTGGCCTGGTGTCTTAAGTAACATACATGACAATGATGTAAACACGGCATTTATAACAAGCTGCTTGTGATTTGTCACAAAACACAGTTATTTGAATATGGTAGAGCTTGAAAGAGAGTGAGAGATTATCAGTCTCTCTCTCTCCCTCAATGTCTGTAACGGAGTTTACTAAATGCAGAGAGTGTAACAGGTGTGTACTAGTCAGAGTGATGGAGAAGTGGAGTAATAACAATGCATGTGGTGCCGTTATGTGTCAGAGAGCGCAAGTGTGAGTGCTGTCGGTGTGTGATAGAATTCAGAGAGCATACATACAGTGTGAGAAATGAAATGAACATATGGTAAATAATTTGAAGTGCTTTACTATTCATAAGTGTTTAATGTTTATATATATGTAGTATATATGTGTTTTGTACTAATATTGGTTACATATATGTATATTTATAAACCGAATCATTATTAAAAAAAATTATATTAAAAATTAATTTTTATTTTTAAGAGAGAGAAGAGATTTATGCTATGTTTACGGGTAAACATGCCTACGCTGTTTATTTGTCACATATAATGTAAACACGGCCTTAAGCGGTGTACACATATTACTTTTGAATGAAAATTTTGCCTAAATTTTGCTAATTTGATAGTGTGGCCTCTCATGTTCGTCAGGTAAACACGAAAATATCCCAAGTTGTTGGACAATCAGTAATCGATAAAAGAGCTGACATTCCAAAATGATCGTGTGTGTGCGCCTTTAGATAAAATAATGAACCGTTCCTTTCGGGCTTGAACCGCAAAAGACTTAAAGCTCGTTTCGACTTCTAAATCCACTCGATCTCAATTCCATAGCGTATACCTCACCTTAATAATGTTCATAAAAGCAGTGGTTTACTACTTCAAAAGTAATGGCCCCTAGAAACTGATTTAAAAAATATCAATTTTTTTTTAAATTTTGGGTACCTCTAAAAAAGCTTAAATAACTCCTATATTTTTTCTATATCTATAATAAAAGGGGTTATCATATTAAAGTTTAAATCTTCTTCATCCTAACCCAAGTTATTTTATCCCGATACACTAACCACATCAAAAGTTATTGCCTCCAGAAATTGATTACTGAAAAATTCCGATGTAATGAAATTTTCCGTTAGCTATCTAATTTGTATAATATCTCAGTTATTTTTCTAAGTTCAACCACAAAATTTGTTATGAATTGTAACAGTAGGCCTTCCTCTTTAATAATTAAAAAAAATCATCAAAAAACTCCAACAACTTTAGAAGTTATAGCCTCAAGAAAGTAACTACGGCGAAAATCTAATGCCATGATAATTTAAGGTATTGGTCTTATTTTTCCAAAATCTCTGATATTTTCATAGGTGCATCCCTAAAACTCATTATGATATCAATGACTAGACTTTCTTCTTTTAGAATAAAGCTTAATTTCCACGATACATCAATTACTTCAGAAGTTATGGCCTCTAGAAATTACAGACGCACGTAAACTTTGTAAAATTCGAAAATATTTGTATTTTTGTGAAATTTTTGATTTTTTGTTATGGTTACTCAAAAATTTGAAAGTTATGGTCGGTGAAAGATAATAACCAAAAATTAAGGAAGTATTTAGTTCAGTTATTTTTCTGAACTTCATCTAATATATTTTTCAGTGTTGGTGTAGATAAAATCTATACCGAAATTCCCTGAGAATTCTAAACATTATTATTTCTATGAGAATATGCCGTATTCTGGTAATTATTGATAATAATCATAGGGCTGAAACAAAATGAACGCGTTTTCTAAGGCATTGCCACTTTTGTTTCCAACAATGAATGTGTTTTGGTGCGCAAATTGGACCAGAATCCATCGAAAATGAACATTTCAGGTATAATTTTTGCTCATTTCAATTTTTATTTAGAATTTTGGCCCTGACGAAATTCATTACTGGATATTGACTGTGTTTGCAATGCCAAACCAATTGTTGATTGTGTTTCGGGCTTATTTTTTATTTAAAATAAATTATTTTTATTAATTTATAAATGATCAAACATCAAACGAAATATTTAAAAAAATAAAAACTCAAGAATAACATCATTTTGATCGCGTTGTTTAAGAGTCCTCATAAACAACGGTATATCACTTGACATATTTCTCTCTTCTCTCTTAGAAGTTAAAAAGAAAAATAATTAAACAAGGTTCCATGATTAAAACAAATCGCTGCTTTCCTTAAGCTGCCCGTAATTATTTCATTACCATTTTTACCAAATTTCAAGGGAAGATTTTTATTAAATTTGTCCAAAAATCCCCCTAAAAGCTGCGTTATTTAGGGAGGCCTAATGTGTGGCCAGGCCACTTTATGTGCTTTGTCAAATTATTCAAGAGATGTGTTCTTGACATATGCCAATGCCATGTGATTGACAATTACATGAAGTGGCCTGGCCACACATCAAGTTTATTTTGTGGGGCAATTAAATATAGGGAATTTTGAAAAAAAAAATTAATTTAAGATTTGAAATAATCACAGAACCGTAATTAAAATTCCAATATTTTAATAATAACTCATAATCATGTATGTAATGTGAATAAGAATACATAAAGTGTGTGACAGTAAGACAGAGATTCCGTGTGGGTGTTTTTGTGCAAATGCTTTGTGGGTGTGTGTTTATATATATGTATGTGTGTATGTGTAATCTTAAATAACAACAATTAAAACGTAAACGTTTTTTATCGGTTTCACAGTTTTTTTTTTGTAAAACAACAACCAAAAACGTTAAGTAAAGACTAAAACCATGTTTTGGAGTCCAACAAAAAATGGAAAAAAAGAAAAGAAAACCAAAAATGGAATGAAATAAAAATCAAATAACCAGACTCAAAATTTAATGTCTAAAAAAGTAGGGACTGTAAAAACTGCTTATACCATCATAGTTGGTCTCAATCGGTGACAAGGTAAAGTCCAAACGTTGAGCCACATTTTTATCATTTGTTACATGGATTTGTTGTGGAGCACTGGCCTGGTAGCTGCAAAAAAGAGACAAGAAGAAACAAGTTTAATCGTTTATTATACAATTTTTTACTTCTCATAACAAAAAAACAACATAAAATTGTTACATATAAGGAAATCATAACCACCAACAACAATTCAAAATCTTATGAAATCTTACCCAAAAGCCAATGCCTGTATATTATAGATTCCTGGTGTCAACAGACGCCAATATTCGCCGCGTCGTGTTGTACGTATCGGCTTCTCCTCCAAACCGGAAACCACAATTGTTGCATCATGTATGGGATAACCATTGACATCTTTAACCACACCTTTCACTCCGATATGGGCCAATTTTAAGAGTTTCAACAGACTATGTTTGTTACGTTGCCATTCGGCTGGCAGGGTATGGGCAGGTGGATATTTACAACAGGACAATTCAATGGTCAATTCGAAACAATTACTAAAAGCATAATTGAAATCTTGCATGCCCCCGTTTAACTCATACCAATGGGCACCATTGGTAATGCCATCGGTAAAGGTGTCATTACAATTATTACCCTTGCGCATAATCGGATGATTATCGGAATAGGTGTGGGCCATCAATTTGAAAACACGATCATCGGGTGTCAAACTGTCCTCACAGCATTCGCGGTGGGCTCTGAAAAAATGGGACAAATAAACAAAAAATTGTTAAAATAATAAAAAAAATATATCAAGTAATCGGTTTTATATTAAAAGTAACCGGTTGCAAAGACCAGTTAAAAGGCTGAAACTATCCAATTTAATACTCATAATATCAAATAAAACATTTAAACAACAAAAAATCCCTTCTAAAAAACCCTATAACCGGTTTCAGAAAACGGGTAACCGTGTCTGATTCAACAATAACTGGTTTTAAAGTTTATTTTTTTAAAAGATTTATATAAAAAAGACTTATTATCTTAAAATTTAAATGAAAACTACAAAAAAGTGGTTGAAAAAAAGCGAGTAACCGGTTTCACATAACAAGTAACCGGTTTTGAAACACCTCTAAACATTACAAAATCAGGTCTATTACGATTGGAAACAATATTGCTTGCTTAAAATGAAAAAAAAAAATACATTTCTATAAGACCCTCTAACCGGTCTCAGAAAACGGGTAACCGTGTCTGATTAAGCAACACTGGGTTAAAAGTTACTTTTTTAAAACCATATTTATATAAAATATATAAAAAAGAAAGATTCCAATGAAAATTTTATAAAAATGGCTAGAAAAAATAAGTAACCGGTTTTATAGAATAAGTAACCATTTTCAAAATAGATCTAAAACATAAAAAATACTTTTTCTATGGTTCTAAACAAATTGACTTGCTTAAACATACAAAATTATTTTCTAAAAGAGTCCATAACCGGTCTCAGAAAACGGGTAACCGCCTCTGGTTAAACAATAAATGGATTAATTTTTTTTTCCAAAAAATATTTTTATAAAAATCAGTATAATATAAAAAACTCACATGGAAACTTTATTAAAATGGCTGAAAGTAACCGGTTTCATATGGCAAGTAACCGGTTTGAAACCCCTCTGAATATTACATAATCTACTCTACTACGATTGGAAACATTATTCCTGGCATAAACTTTGAAAAATATATTTCTAAAATACCCTATAACCGGTATCAGAAAACGGGTAATCGTATTCAACTGCGTTAAAATTTAAATTTTTCAGTCATATTTATATAAAAAACAATATAAAATGAAAACCTATAAAGAAAAATTCATAAAAGTAGTTGGAAAAAAATAAGTAACCGGTTTCACATAACAAGTAACCGTTTCTGAAACATCACTAAATATTACAAAATCATGTGTACCACGATTGGAAACAATATTGCTTGCTTAAAATTTTAAAAATACATTTCTAAAGGGCCCTATAACCGGTCTCAGAAAACGGGTAACCGTCTCTGATTGAGCAAAACTGTGTTAAAAGCCTTATTTTTGAACAACATTTATATAGGAACTGATATTATATGAAAAACTCTGATGAAAAATTTAGAAAAGTAGCTAGAAAAAATAAGTAACCGGTTTAATGGTATAAGTAACCGTTTTCAAAAAATCTCTAAATATTACAAAATTAAGTCTAATAGAATAGAGAACAAAATTACACTATCAAAAAACAAAAATGTCGTTCTAAAATAGCGTTAAACTATCATAAAACCGGGTAATCGTCTCGATATAGATGAATAATCGGTTTCAAATTGGCGTTATTGGGTAATATTGAAATATATCGTGATAAAATACAAAAACCGTAATGCATAATCTATTTGTATCGTTGGGAAAAATAAGTAACCGGTTACATATGACAAGAAAAATACAGAGCCAAATTACACTATCAAATATGGCGTTCAAAGTATCGGTAACCTCTCTTAAAACCGGGTACATATACATTAATATATTGATTGAAGACAGATAATCAAATACTCAAGATATTGAAGAAATTTAAAGAAGAACCAAATTTCTCAGACTGCTGATTTTTTTAGGTAATCACTTTTAAATGACCATAACTTCTAAAGTAATCAGTATTGGGTATTGAAATAACTTGTTTATGAAAGAAGAATACCTCTTCTTTAAATTTGTATACTATATACTTCCCATTCCAGATTAAAATTTTGATTTTTTGCACAAAGTTCTCTAGAGTCTCTATTTTCTAATTTGTAGAATTTGTTGTGCAATCATTTTCTGGAGGTCATAACTTTTGAAGTAATCGGTATTTGGTAATGAATTGACTTGATTTTGAAGGCGGGGCATCTGTACTTTAAATCGACATACAATTTAATACCTATGTCCATCCAAACATTCAATTTATTGCTAAAAGTTTACAAGAGTCTCTATTTTCTAACTTGTAGAATTTGTTGTGCAATCATTTTCTGAAGGTCATAACTTTTTAAGTAACCGGTATTTGGTAATAAAAATAACTTGATATGGAAGCAGGGTATCTCTAGTTTAAACCGGCATACAATTTAATACCTGTGTCCAACTAAATATTTGAGTTATTGCAAAAAATACCCAAGAATCTATATTTTCTAACTTGTAGATTTTTCTGAGTAGTCGTGTTCAGGAGGTCATAACTTTTGAAGTAGTCGGTATTTGGTGTTAAAATAACTTGTTTTTTTATGAAGAATATCTCTGCTTTAAATTAGTATATAATATATCTGTAATGCCGGATCAAATATTCAAGTTATTTGAAAAAAAAATCCCAAGAATCTCCATTTTGCAACTTGTAGATTTTTCTTGGTAATCATGTTCAGGAGGTCATAACTTTTAAAGTAGTCGGTTTATTTTAATGAAATAACTTAACTATGAAGAGTGGATTGGATCTCCTTTACATTGGCATTTAATTTAATACCTATGTTCAACCAAAAATTTGAGTTATTGCAAAAAGTTGCCAAGAGTCTCGATTTTCTAAGTAGCAAAACTTTTTCGCGCAGTCATTTTCCGGAGGGCATAACTTCTAAAGTAGTCCGTGTATTTTAATAAAATAACCTGATTCTGGAAATGCAACATCTTAGCTTCCAATTATAATTAAAATATAAGCATGTACCTTATCAAATACTTGAGTTATCGGAAAAAGTTGACGATTACCCAAAAAATATGGTTTTCTGTACTTTCATTGCAAACATTTTCTGGAGGCCATAACTTCATAAAAAATCAAGGTATCGTCAAGGAATAAATTGATTATAACCGAGTAGACTCTGTACTTCATATTAGGGCAACAATTTAATACCTTCAGGTCTTTAGGTCCCTGAAAAATTGTAATTTATTTCCCTATCGACATTTGTAACCCCTGTAATTAACTTCCTCATTTGCTCATAAATCGTAAAATAATTTCTATCATGTGAACCTCCCTTAATGCTTAGGTTTTTTATATTAGTTTTAGACAATAATAATAGTAATAAAAAAACTCATACTTACAATGAATTGTCATATGGATAACTGGCTACCACAGCACCGCCATGGAAATTGGCCGACAATACAAATGGTTTGTTCAGTACCCATTCAATGATCGCAGCAGTTTCCGGTTGTCGATTCAATGATTTCTGTTGGATTTGTTGTTGCGAATCCAAGCGATCAGGAAAATCACGATTCAAATCTACGCCAGCGGCATTTGTGCGCCCAATATAGTGGGGCAAAGATTCACAATTACCTTCCTGGAAAGATACACAAAGGCAACAAAGGATGTTAATAAGTGAGAGTGGTAAGAGGAAAAAAGAAATATGATAAAGATAATAATAATGACCAGGAGTGATAGTAAAAGTAAGGTTATGTGATCGAAATATAATTCATCATCAATTAACCATTGGGGATTTTTAAAATCCCCTCAATTTTTGCCTTTTGTTGGACAACTTCAAGCGTCAATATCTTTCAGTTCAAAGTATACTTTGTTTTGAAATTAAGATCAAGGCTTCAGCTGTTAACAATTTGCTGCGAATCAAATCTAGAAAAAAATCTTTGCTATTAGAATTGTGATGAAGAACAAACACAATTATTGTTTAAATATTTTTTTTTCTTTCAACAATTATCAAACTAACAACACGAAGTCTTTAAAAAAAGCAGCCAATGTTAAAAGCCAGACTTCTTCTTCTTCTTCGATGTTAATTTAAAATGATGGTCACGATTTCATGTTTTTTGTTTTATGTCGCCTTGTTTATTAATTTATGATGGAAATTTTGTGGGTAAATTGGAAATTCTGCACCAGCATTAAGGTTATATTATTTAGCATGTTTAAACAAAAATTAACGGTAAAATTCAATTAGTATAGGCTAAAATTTTATTTCACGATAGAAATAATACTCAATGACACGTTTTAAAGGCAAAACACAATGAAAGCTTTAACGCTTAACGCTCGTGGCGCTGCTCACGTAGGTTTGAAATTAAAAAACAGTTATCCCTTATTCAATATCCTGTTATTTCATATTGATAAGCCGACTAATACAAAAGTTATGAAGCCTAAAATCGAAAAATTGAAAAACGACCAAAATTGAAATATTTTCGTCACATGAAAACTTTCTCCCATAACTCTGATATTTGTACAGCTACATCAAAATAATTCAAGAGAAATTTAAAGTTTACATGTTCTTCTACCCAAATTAAGTTGTTTTTTTACCATGCACCGATTAATTCGGAAGTTATGGCCTCTGGAAAAAGATTGCGCGAAAATCCCCAAAACTGGAACATTTGGGTATTATTACATTTTTGGCGATATCTCTGATATTTGACAAGCGATTGTATTAGAATTCAACTATATTTTGAAGACTAGATTTCGTTCTTTCAAAATAAAGTAATTTCATTACAATACACCGACTAATTCAGAAGATATGGCCTCCGGAATATGATTGCACAAAAAATACCCACAATTGGGAAATAACGGTAATAGTACATTTTTGGCGATAGCTCAGATATTTGGTCAGCAATTGTAATAAAATTGGCCTTGTTTTGAAAATAAGATGTCAAGCTTTCAAAATCAAGTCATTTCATTACAATACACCGACTAATTCGAAAGTTATGGCCTCTGAAAAATGATTACGCAAAAAATACCCAAAACGGGAAATTTTGGGTATTATTACATTTTTGGCGATATCTCAAATATTTTGTCAGCATTTTTAATAAATTTGGACTATATTTCGAAGATCAGATATCTCCCTTTTAAAATCAATCCATTTCATTATAATCCACAGATTAATTCGGAAGTTATAGCGTCTGGAATATGATTACGCAAAAAATACCCAAAACTGGAAATTTAAGGCATTGTTGAATTTTTGGCGATAACTCAGATATTTGGTCAGCAATTGTAATACAATCTGGCTTTATATTCAAGATAAGATGTCATTCTTCCAAAATAAAGTCAAATCATTACAATACACCGACTAATTCAGAAGATATGACCTCTGGAATATGATTACGCAAAAAATACCCAAAACGGGAAAATTTTGGTATTATTACATTTTTGGCGATATCTCTGATATGTGGCAAGTGATTGTTATGAAATTGAGATTTATTTTAAAGATTGGATTTACATCTTCCAAAATAAAGTCATTTCATTACAATATTCCCACTAATTCGAAAGTTATTGCCCTTGGAATATGATTACGCAAAAAATACCCAAAAATGGAAAATTCGGGTATTATTACATTTTTGGCGTTAACTCAGATATTTGGTCAGCTATGGTAATAAAATTCGGCCTTATTTGGGGAATAACAGGTCATCCTTTCAAAATCAGGTGATTTCATTACAATACACTAAATAATTCGAAAGTTATGGCCTCTGGAACATGATTGCGCAAAAAATACCAAAAATGGAATATTGGGGGTTTATTACATCTTTGACCATATCTCAGATATTCTCCCAGCAATGGTAATAAAAATCTGGTTTATTTTGAAGGTTAATTTTCCTTCTTTCAAAATAAATTCATTTCAATATATTAAACCGAATAATTCGGAAGTTATGACCTCTGGAATATGATTGCGCAAAAATTGCCCAAAAATTGAAAATTTCAGTAATGCTTATATTTTTGGTCATATCTCTGGAATTTCTTTAGCAATGACATACAAATTTGGCTTTATTTTAAAGATCAGTTTTAATTCTTTCAATAAAAATTGGTTTCATAAAAATCGACCAACTTTTTTGAAAGTTTTGACCTCTGGAAAATGTGTGCGCCAAAAATACCCAAAATTGGAAAAGTGAGATATTTGAATATTTATGGCAATAATTCTGGTATTTTTTCCGATCACATCCACTTCATGTACAATAATTTAAAGAAAAGACTTTCTCCTATAAAAATCAAGTCAATTAAGTTTGAAATACCGATCGGTTTTAAAGTTATGACCCACAGAAAATGACAACGAAGAAAATGCCCAAAATTGAAAAATTTGGGTATTTACGTATTTTTTGCGATATCGCTGGAATTTTGTCGCTTAAATTACTAAAATTTGAAATTTATTTAAATGTTAAATGTTCTTCTATAAAAATCAAGACATTTCAGAACGATTCACCAGCTAGTTTGGAAGTTATGGTCCTCAGAAAATGATAGAGCAAAAATGTCCAATATTGAAAAATTTGAGTAAGTGTACATTTTGGGCAATATCTCGAGAATTTGGTAAGCTACATTAAAAAAAAATTGTCATTTATTTAAATAAGAGTTATTCCTCTTCAATAATCCAGAAATTTCAATAGGATCGGTAATCTAGTTCAGAAGTTATGACACCTAGAAAATGATTGCTCAAAAATTTTCCAAAATAGGAAAGTTTAGTTTTTGGATATTTTTGCCAATATTTTTGGAATTTGGTCGGCGACATTAAGAAGATTTTACATTTGTATACATAACAGATGTTATTCTTCAAAAATCAACAAATTTCTTGACATTTGTATACATTTTCCAAAAGATGTTTTTGGATTTTTTTGCAATATCTATGGAATTTGGTCGGCGACAAAATTCAATATACAAATTTCAAAACGATACTCCGTCCAGTTCGGATGTTATGCCCCCTAGAAAATGATTGCGCAAAAAATTGGCCAAAATAGGAAAAATTCAGTTATTTGATAATTTGTCACGATATCTCAAAAATTTGGTCAGCTATATTAAGAAAACTTGATATTTATGTACAGAACAGATGTTATTCTTCAAAATTCAACAAATTTCAAAAAGTATCTCCGGCTAGTTCAGAAGTTATGGCCCCGAGAAAATTATAGAGCAAAAAAATTGCCAACTAGGAAAAATGTAGTTATTGATTATTTGTCAGGATATCTCTGGAATTTGATGAGCGACATTACCAAAATTTGACATTTATTTAAATCTGAGATGTTCTTCTTCAAAAATTAACAAGTTTCAAAACGATCGGTAATCCAGTTTAGAAGTTATGGCCTTCAGAATATGCTTGCGGGGAAAAATAACCAAAATATGAAAAATGTGTTAGTAGGCATTTTTGACGATACTTCTGGAATTTGATGAGGTCCATTAACAAAATTTTATATTTGTTTAAATGTGAGATATTCTTCTTCCAAGATCAAAAAATTTCAAAACGATCGATCATCTGGTTTAGAAGTTATGGCCTTCAGAATATGCTTGCGGGAAAAATTGCCAAATTAGGAAAAATTCAGTTATTGATTATTTTTCAGGATATCTCTGGAATTTGGTTAGAGACAATATCAAAATTTGTTATATGTTTAAATGTGAGATATTCTTCTTCCAAGATCAAAAAATTTCAAAACGATCGGTCATCTGGTTTAGAAGTTATGGCCTCCAAAACATGCTTGCGGGAAAAAAAACGACCAAAACTGGGAAATTGAGATGTCTGACTACTTTTCCGGATATTTTTCTTATTTGTTCCGACAAATTTACAAAACTTGCAGTGGTTAACTTCCTCATGCTACAGATTATATTAATAATAAAAATAAATTCCATTTTATTACCAATAAGCCGATTTGTAATCCGCCATACGCCAACGTCCTTGTTCAAAGCTAAATTTATGATGGCAACTAAATCATAGCTCTGACAACCTTACAATTTGTAATAGGCCTAATTAAAAAATCAAAAGCTACTTCAAGAGTACAATACAATGGATTAAAATAATCGCTCAAAAACAAATCCCATTAATTTTTATTAAAAAAAAACTCCCATAACAATAACCAAACAAATGAAATCACAGATCACAAATGAATCTGCCAAGACATTGGGCAAACAGCAGCAGCAGCATTATAACGAAAACAGTAGCTGAAAAAATAATAATAATTTGAATATTTAATAGGCAAATTTGAATTTTTTATGCTTCGCCGAAAATCAAATTAACATCGTTTCAAATTTGTTGAAAGATTTGTTAAGGTAGGTTTAGGTTTTTTTTCGGAGGAAATTTGTTTACTCATAGCCGAAATATGTAAATGTGACTGCGTATGACATATGCTGATTTCTTGATATTTTATAACATTTTCTGATTAATTTCGAAATAATTAAAAATGTTATCCAACTGACACTTTAAAATGGCATGGCTTAATAAATTATGCATAATTAGAAATTCTATTTGTTGATGACGCTGTCAAAAAATGGCTATGAGGGGGATTCACATGACGTATTCACTTCAACATAGTTTACACAAGGCAACGATTTTTAAATAGGATGTTTGTATATGGTTTAGGAAAATGTATTCCTCTTTCCAAATCTTATTACTTTAGTTAAATATCCCGACTAGTTCCAAAGTTATGGCCTCTAGAAATTTGTGATGCAAAAAATACCCAAAAATGCTTATATTTTGGCTCCCTGATATTTTTGGGCATATCCAATAAATTTTCTCGAATACATTAACAAAATTTGACAGATATAAAGGAAGCAGACATTCTTCTTTCAAAAATATGTAATCTCATTACAATATACCGACTAGCTCCAACGATATGACAGCTTTAAAATGATTGCGCAAAAAATTTCCGAAATGGGAATATTTGGGCGTTTAGTTATTTTTGGTCATATCTATGAAATTTGGTCAGCTACATGTTGACATTTTGATACTATAATTAAGAGTAGATGTTCTTCTTTCAAAATCAAGTCATTTCATGAAGATCCTCCAACTATTTCCAAATTTATGACCCCTAGAAATTGATTGCACAAAATTTTTTCAAAATGGGAAAATTTGGTCTTTTGGGTATTTTTGGTCATATCTTTGAAATTTGGTCAGCTACATGTTGAAATTTTGATATTATAGTTAAGAGAAGATGTTCTTCTTTCAAAATCAAGTCATTTCATGAAGATCCACCAGCTATTTCAAAAGTTATAGGCAAAATTGATTTCATTTCCAAAATGGGGAAATTTGGGCGTTTGGATCCATATCTTTGAAATTTGGTCATGTTACATCTTGAAATTTTAATATTATTTCAGAATCAAGTCATATAGTCCTCCAAATATTTCAAAAGTTATGGCGCCAAGAAAATGATTGCACAAAAAATTTCTAAAATGGGAAAATTTGGGCGTTTGGATATTTTTGGTCATATCTTTGAAATTTGATCAGCTACATGTTGAAATTTCGATATTATAGTTGAGAGTAGATGTTCTTCTTTCAGAATCAAGTCATTTCATGAAAATCCTCCAACTATTTCAGAAGTTATGGCCACTTGAAATTGATTGCACAAAAATTTTTCAAAATGGGCAAATTTTGGTCAATTGGGTATTTTTGGTCATATCTTTAAAATTTGATCAGGTACATGTTGAAATTTCGATATTTTAGTTGAGAATAGATGTTCTCCTTTCAAAATCAAATAATTTTATGAAAATCCTCCAACTTTTTGAAAAGTTATGGCCCCTAGAAATTAATTACGCAAATAATTTCCAAAATGGGCTAATTTGGTCATTTGGATATTTTTGGTCATATCTTTGAAATTTTATCAGCTACATGTTGAAATTTCAATCTTATAGTTAAGAGTAGATGTTCTTCTTTCATAATCAAGTCATTTCATGAAAATCCTCCAACTATTTCAGAAGTTATGAGGTCTAGAAAATGATTGCACAAGAAATTCCAAAATAGGCAAATTTGGTCATTTGGATATTTTTGGTCATATCTTTGAAATTTGGTCAGCTATATTTTGAAATTTCGATACTTTAGTTTAGAGTAAATATTTCTCTTTCCAAATCAAGTCATTTCACGAAAATCCTCCAACTATTTCAGAAGTTATGGTGCCTAGAAAATGATTGCGCAAAAAATGCCCAAAATTGGAAAATTTTATGTATTTGGGTATTATAGATGATATCTATGAAAATTGGTCAGCTATTACAGGAAATTTTGGTATTACTTTAAGGGTGAGATGTTCTTCTTTTAAAATCAAGTCCTTTCATGAAGATCCTCCAACTATTTCCGCAGTTATGGCCCCTTGAAATTGATTGCGCAAAAAATTTTCAAATTGGGCAAATTTGGTCATATGGGTATTTTTGGTCATATTTTTGAAATTTGATCAGCTACATGTTGAAATTTCGGTATTATATTTAAGAGTAAATGTTCTTCTTTTTAAATCAAGATAATTAATTAAGATCCTCCAACTATTTCAGAAGTTATGGCCCCCAGAAAATGATTGCCCAAAAAATGCCCAAAATTGGAAAATGTAAGTTTTCGGGTATTTTTAGTCATATTTACAAAATTTCGTCAGCTACATTTAAATAATTTGTCATTATTTCAAAGAGCAGATATCTCTCTTTTGGAATCAAGTAATTTCATGAAGATACAGCAACTATTTCAGAAGTTATGGCCCTCGGAAAATGATTACGCAAAAAAATACCCAAAAATGGGAAAATGTAAGAGGTCGGGTATTTTTGCAAATATCTATAAAATTTTGTCAGCTATATCAAAGAATTTTGATATTAATTTCAAGATCAGATGTTCTTCTTTCCAAAATTAAGCAATTTTGTTCCAATACTACTCGGTGTTTCAAAGATATGGCCCCTGGAAAATGATTACGCAAAAAATAAGCACAATTGGAAATTGAATGTATTAGGGTATTTTTGCAAATATCTATAAAATTTCGTCAGCTACATTTAAATAATTTATCATTATTACAAAGAGCAGATATCTCTCTTTCGGAATCAAGTAATTTCAAGAAGATACACCAACTATTTCAGAAGTTATGGCCTCCGGAAAATGATTACGCAAAAAAATCGCACAATTGGAAAATGTAAGAGGTCAGGTGTTTTTGCTTATATCGATAAAATTTGATCAGTTACCTCAAAGAATTTTGGCATTACATTGAAGACCAGATATTTTACTTCCCATATCAATTAATTTGGTTCCGATACCCCGAGTAGTTCCAAAATTATGGCCCCTAGAATGTGACTGCGCAAAATATACCCAAAAATGGGAAAATTTAGGCATTGGAATATTTTCGATGATATCTCCGATATTTGATAAGCTACATAAATAACACTCAGGCTCATTTTTATGAACGGATGTTGCTCTTTCAAATCCAAGAAGTTTCATTTTGACAAGAGGATTATTTAAAAATTTATGACTGAAATACTTCTCCAATATCACCACCATGTACGATTTTTCTCAGTGTATACAAAGAATACCTCAAGAGTTACCTACAACAAAAACCCCACAAATGTCAATGTGTCAATATTTGAGAAGAGATTCCAGTGTCATCTAATTCCATTGTTTTTATATTTTAAACAATTAAAAGCAAATACTAACTACAACACATGCTCAATTATTTTATTACAACAGCAAAAAAAAAGTAATTTACTTTAAATTATTTTAATGGGAATTTCAAATGCTTGGCTGCTTGCTTAGCTGGCTGGTTAGTTGACATGGCAAATTCCCCTCCCGTGAATCTCTCACACTATACGGGTATTGAGTTGGGTTATAATAGAAACAAGCCATATGTGTTTGTTTTTGTATTAAAAACAATTGTTTCTAAATGCAAATTTTAGATCAGTTTACATAGAGAGAGATAATGTCACGTATATTTTACTCTACTCTGAGCCCTCTCCATATTTATTGTTAATGGAATTTATTGAGAGTATTATCAATAGCAAGAACATGAGAGATAGAGAAGATCATGAATTCTTATTCTTTTTATGGAAAATAAACATTTTAAAAATTGTAGATGTGGAGATTCTCACACAGTGGGAAATGTTTAACACAATGAATTTAACAAAGAAAATTATGTCCATGTTTGGTAAATTGGAAATATTTTCCAAAATAATTTGATCACATTTAAGAGATCAGATGTTCTTCATTCCTAATCAATTTAGTTCAGTTTAATATTCCGACTAGTTGAAAAGCTATGGTCTCCAGAAAATGATTACACAAAAAATTTGAAAAATGGAACATTTCTGACATTGGAGTATTTTTGGTCGTATCTCAAAAATTTGGTCGAGTATACCAAAATAATTTGGGCGAAATTTAAAGGTCAAGTGCGCTGCGTTCAAAATCAAGTTATTTCAGTTTAATATGTCGATTAGTTTAAAAGTTATGACCTCCGAAAAATGATTGCACAAAAAATGTACAAAATTGAAATATTGAGAGCATGGAGTATTTTTGGCCATATCTCCAAAATTTGTTCGAATATATCAAAATAATTAGGTCGCAATTTAAAGGTGAGATGTTCTACAATCTAAATCAATTTAGTTAAGTTAAATATCTCGACTAGTTCCAAAGTTATGGCCTAGGAAAAATGATTGCACAAAAAATTTACGAAAGCGAAAATTTCGGACTTTGGAGTATTTTTGGCCATATCACTAAAATTTGGTCGAATATACCAAAATATACCAAATTTGGTCGCATTGTAAAGGGCAGAGCTTCTACATTCAAAATCAAGTTATTTCGGTTAAATATCTCGACCAATTCAAAAGTTATGGTCTTCGGAATATGAATACCCAAAAATGGAAAAAATTAAAAATTTCTGACATTGGAGTATTTTTGGCCATATCTCCAAATTTTGGTCAAATTTGCCAATAGAATTTGGTCATATATTAAAGTGCAGTTGTTTTTCATTCAAAATCAAGTTAATTCACTTGAATATCTTGATTAGTTCAAAAGTTATAGACTCCCGAAGATGAATGCGCAAAAAATTCAAAATTTGTAATTTTGTGACTTTGGAATATTTTTGGCCATAACTCCAAAATTTATTCGAATATACCAATATAATTTGGTCGCAGTGTAAAGGGCTGGTGTTCTGAATTCAAAATCAAGTTATTTTAGTTAAATATCTCAACTAGTTCAAAAGTTTTTGTTTTCGGAATATGATTACACAAAAAAAAAATACAAAAGTGAACATTTCAGACGTTGGAGCATTTTTGGCCATAACTCCGAAATTTGTCGAATATACCAAAATAATTTTGGTACAATGTAAAGGGCAGATGTTCTACATTCAAAATCATGTTATTTCATTTCAATATTCGGACTAGTTCCAAAGTTATGCCACCTGGAAAATGATTGCACAATAAATTTACAAATTTGAAAAATCGAGACATGTGAGTATTTTTGGCCATATCTCCAAAATTTGTTCGAATGTACCAAAATAATTTGGTCGCAATTTAAAGGTGAGATGTTCTACACTCAAAATCAAGTCATTTCAGTTTAATATGCCGATTAGTTCAAAAGTTACGGCCTCCGAAAAGTGATTGCACAAACAATTTACAAAACTGAAACTTTCAGGCGTTGGAGTATTTTTAGCCATATGTCCAAAATTTGGTCGAATGTACCAAACTAATTTGGTCGCAATGTAAAGGGCAAAGCTTCTACATTCAAATTCAAGTTACTTAAGTTAAATATTTCGTCCTGATTTAAAGTTATGACCTTCCGAAAATGATTGCACAGAAAAAAACCAAAATTGGAATGTTTAGATGCTTGAGTATTTTTGGCGATATCTCCAAATTTTGGTCGAATACATCAAAATAATTTAATCGCAATTTAAAGATGAGATGTTCTACATTCAAAATCAAGTTATTTCATTTAAATATCCCGATTAATTTAAAAGATATGGCCCATGGAAAATGGTTGCGCAAAAAAAAATCCAAAATTGTAAAATTGAGTCATTTGAGTATTTTTGGGCATATCTCCAAAATTTGGTCGAATATACCAAAATAAATTGGTAACAATTTAAAGGTCAGATGTTCAGCATTCAAAATCAAGTTGTTTCACTTCAAAATTTCGCCCTGATTAAAAGTTATGACCTCTAGAAAATGAATGCGCCAAAAATGTCAAAAATTTGGATAATTGAGACGTTTTAGTATTTTGGCCATATCTTCAAAATTTGTTCGAATATGACATACGAATTTGATCAAAATGGATAGGCCAGATGCCCTGCCTTTAAAATCAAGTTATTTCAGTACAAAAATCCGCCCGACTTGGAAAATATGACCTCCTGATGGCTCAAAAAATGCCGAAAATTAGAGAATAGAACATTGATATCTCTGGTATTTGGTCGGCTACAATATCGAAAAGGTCAGACTATAGCCTGCAAACGGTGAGATTAAGTACTTGGCGATTTTTTTGTGTTTGAAATTTGTGCCTAAAACAAGTTTTAATTGTTTTGTGTTTTGAAAGCATTGACCTTTGTAATAATAATTCAATGTTATATGAAAGCTAAAAACAAACAAACTGAACTCAAATCTTTTAAGAACATTTTTTCACACTTTTGTTGAATATTTCCTGGGATTAATTTTTTTCAAAATTTTTATTATTTTTTTATTTATTTATTTTTGTTTTCATTTATTCAATTTTGTTACGGTCACCTAATAACGTGTAAGGTAATATTGACAGTTCATTGATCTAATTTTACAAAAACAACAACAACTACTTCAACAATTAAACGCTTATTTTCATTGGTATTTTCTATTGAATTCCAAAGTTTGAAATTGTTAGTGGTGGTGTTGTTGTTTTTATTGTTGCCATATTATGGTAAATCAATGTCAAATATATAAGCGTCATCAACGTGTATGCCATATTTAAAGCCAAAACAAAAACAAAAAAACGACAACTATCGGGTGCCACCACTTGACCCATACCAAGTAGATCCCATTAATTTTGAAGGAATTCCATTTTGATTTGTTCGTGTGAGTGTGTGTTTTTTTAACAATTTTCAGTTAAATCACGTTCCAAGTTTTAAATGTTTTTCCTCTATTAAACAAACTCACAAAATAATCGAAACCACTAAAAAAAGTTAAATAATTTCGCCACACAACGCTTTTGGCCTTATAATTGATTTTTTTTTTTCGTTGTTCGGATTTTATTTTTGGCCGCATTGTGGAGCGGATTATTTAAATGTTTTAACATTTAATGTTTCATTTCGGTCTTCTGCGTTATGTATTCCGAAAACGCCAACTTAAATGAAAGTCACGTTATCAGGGTACCAAATGTGTTGGTCGGTTATAAACAAAAAAAATTAATTTATGACCAGCGAATAAAGATTTATGCAGGATTTTGTTATGCAAGCAAATAATCAAGGCTTGAAAGTTAAGAAGAAGAATTAAAAACAATTTTGAAAGTTCTTCAGGGACTTAAATATTAAACACATACCTAAATTTGGAATTTGGATATTTTTTCGGGCAATTAAATTCCAGGAGCCATAAAATTAAACCTATAAATTAGAACTTTTTGGCGGATAAATCTATTTTGTGAAGATTTGACATATATACAATGAATTTGACAATTTAAAACCACTGGATTTAATAAATCACGAAAAATGTAAATGTTCTATTAATTTTATTTATTTTATTCCTCTCTCTCTCTCTCTCTTGTTTATAATTCCAATTATTTGCCTTGCTTATCCACATATTCTCCTTCTACACATGACCGCATCATATAATCGAAGGCGCCCTTAATTATCTCTGATCTTTTATATTTTTAATTTATTTTGTGGGTGGTCCTCCATTTGTAATTAAACTTAATTTAGGATCTGAAGTTTTCCGACCATAGCTAATTTTTAATTAATTTAATTTCCCCATTATTTCCATATATGACACATATGAACGCATCACATAGTCGAAGTCACACTTAATTATATCTTATTTTTTTTAATTAATTCATTTTTAAGATCCTCTCTTTTCAATTATGTTTCATTTATTATCTGAACTTTTCAGCCCATACCTAATTTTTAATTAATTATTTTCCCAATTCCATATATTATATTAATTTGCAACACATTTTCCCTTCTAAAAGCAATCATGCCCTCATGACATAGTCTAAGGCACCCTTTAGTTATCTCTCCTCTTTTAGTTCGGCACTGTCACACTTAGAACTTGTTTATTTTATTATACACTTGTTGTTCCATCATCATTTTTATTTTGCTGTAACCCATTTCCCCTTCTAAAAACACCCATGCCCGCATCACATAGTCTAAGCCGCCCTTTAGTTATCTCACCTCTCTTGTTTTCCCCCTTTCTTAATAATTACTAATTACTTTCTTTTTTTTCCAATTACTTTTGTTGTATTAATTTGTTCTTCAAAGTTATTATTTCCTTCGGTCACCCATAGTTACATAGTCTAAAGCGCCCTTTAGTTATCTCACCTCTCTCATTTTCCCCCTTTCTTAATAATTACTAATTAATTTCTTGTTTCCTCTTCCTTTTGATGTATTAATTTGTTCTTCAAAAACATTATTTCCTCTGGTCACCCAAAGTTACATAGTCTAAGGCACCCTTTAATTTTCTCGTTTTGTTTGTCACTGTCACACTGAGAACCTTTTTTGTAATTTGATTAAACACTTGTTGTTCCATTCCATCATCATCATTATTATTATGTATGTATTGTATTATTATCCATGCAATAAAATTTTCACAATTTCCCAACAATAAAAAACAACAACAAAAATGCGCAACAGTTGAGGAAATAGAATACAGAAAAATAATATTTTTTCTATTTGCCGCCGACGCCGCCGCCAGGCGATCAAACACAAAACCCTACAATGACAAACACCCCCCATCAAATTGTAATGGGAGAGTGAAAAGAGGGAGCGAGAAAGAGAGAGAGCTTAACTAAGACGGGAGTTAAACAGCTGTTGTTATCAGTTGAACAAATTAAATTAATTGTCACTTTTTTCACGCAAACAAACACACGCACGTTAATTTAACACGAAAATAAAGTAAAACTTAGAGGGTGGGGGTTTTTTGACAATTACCTGTGACCTTTCAAAACCATCTGGATTCATTGTGGGCATTAAATAAATATCTGTAGTGTTCACCAATTCCGCCACTTCCAAATTGCTGTGATAATTATAGAGTAAATATTGTGCCAAATAGACCAACATTTGACGTCCAATTGTTTCATCACCATGCATATTGCCGATATATTTAACCATTGGTGTTAGCAAATTACGTTGACGCATATTTTGTCCAATATGTAATAGTACCAGGGATCTACCCTCCAAACTGCGTCCAATTGTTTCCACTTGGGCATGTTCAGGGAATTGTTTAGCCAAACGGGCAAATAGATCTTCAATATCACCCTGCGTTGAATAGTATGGTTGCTGGAGAAAACTTTCATCTTCTTTGATAATATAACCTTGACATAAACTTGGTATACAGGTGGCAATAACAACAACAACAACAATGCTGCATAATGCAAATGATGTGAAGGAAATTAAATGACTACTATGACGACGGCGAGACGATGATGTTGACGCCGAATGTAGGTGTCTCGTTGAATTGAATGTCAACATTGTGGCTGGCTTGTGTGCTGCTGCTTCTTCTTCGTTTAACTTTGTTTTGTTTGTGCAAAAAAATATCTCCCCTTAACCGGGAGAGCGAGAGTGTGCAAGACAGAGAAAGTGCGTAACACAAGGAGAGTTACAGCTGCTGTTACAGTTTCAGTCTGGCTGTGTGAGTGTGTGTGTGCCTGAGAAAATTCACAACAGGGCTTGTTTGGTGTGTGGGTGGTTGGCTGGCTGGCAGAAGTTTGCTTGCCTGCTTTTGCTCTGACGTATGTAACTCTGATGATTTACGTCGTCTACTAATCCCAATGTTGATGTTGTTGTATTTACTCGTGTTGCTGTTGTGCGTTATTAATATTCCTTATCGTTAGAACACACAATTCACAATGGAGCATGCAGTCGGTGTGATGAGGGGGAGGGAGGGAGGGTATTAGTAGAAAAAATCCTCGTTTTAATTTATGGCAAATTATGAGGAGACGATTGTTGCTGCTTTAGGTTCTTTTTTTTCTTTCTTTTTTTGATGTCACTTGCTTATCTCCCTCTTCCTCCTGCTTAATCCTGTACCGTATGGTTAGCCTTAGAAGAAAGTTTTGTGTAGGTGTATAGGTGGCGCAATTGTATAGATACTTTTTTTGTATTGTTGTTGTTGTGTGTGCACAAAAAAAAGAAATTCTAATTAATTTCTATATAGAATTTCCCGGAATTAAATGGTTACACTTTCGCTTGGGAATATCTTGTTTGATTTTGTTTTTTCTTGATTACATTTACATTTAATTAAAAAAAATAGAACTAAATCTTTGGTATACAGAGTAGAACAAAGCAAGTCTTAGTTATTTTTTTGTTACGGAAGTCTCTTGTATGGATGTGTTTCAAATTGTTGTTGTTGTTTGTGGTTTTTGATATTCTAAAAACGTTTCACTTTGGTTTCGTTTAACAATTTTATGTTAATTTAATAGACACGAGTAGGAATTTAATTTTTTTCGATTTTATAGAAATTTTTTTGAAGTTTCCTTCGTCTCTACACAGTCTATTTTTTTTTTTATTTTCACAATGACCTATGTAGCCGTTTTTTTTTTGTGCTTATTTTTAGAGCTCTTGTGGTTGTTGGTTGCTTGGTTTGTTGGCTCTATTGATTTTAGCCACTGCTAAAATTTATTCCAATCCGTTTTTAACTACTGCTGCTGCTGTTCGTTTACTACTCTCTGCCATAAGTACAAATAACTGACTGATGAATTGAAATAACATCGGAGGCATTTAACGGTGGGTTTTTCTCGGTCGTTAAGTTTGGTGGCTGTCAACCAAACAAACAGTCTCAGTCATGCTTTGTAGTCTGTATTCCAAAATGCTGTTATTAACAGAAACCACAACAACAACAACACAGTTATTTGCAGCCGAAGCATCATAACGTTTTGTTTTGTTAAAGAGAGAGAGACAGTCAGTCACAATAGGAGAGCATGATACGATTTGATTGACAAAGCATCATAACGTTTTGTTTTGTTAAAGAGAGAGAGTCAGTCACAATAGGAGAGCATGTTACGATTTGATTGCCAATCAAGAGAGAAAGAGGAGAACAAGTGCAATATTTGATTGACACATGGGGGGGTTAGCTGTCTGGCATACTCCATTTAGCAAAACTAATAACACACAACTCACTGCGCATTATCAACACTCGTGTAGTCTCTCTCCCCCTCCCACTATCACTTGGTATTACTGTTTTATGCTACTCAATGAAAGAAAACACGTTATATTATGTTGCAAAGCCGCCTCTCTGTTTACATATGGAGCTGGTGCTCCACTGTTGCTCTAGGTTGGCTTTTTTTGCAAGACAGCGACAAATGAATTAAAAAAATAGGAAAAAATAAATAAAAACGTAATTAGAAAAAATAGTGCAACAACAAAAAACGTGTACTAAGCCAAATGGTTATCAGTAAAAAAACCAATAGTTGATGCTCTATTACATTTCAAAATCATTAAATAAAGAAAACGAAATAAATTCAAACTTGGGGCCAAAGTTGTAACAGTGGCAAATAGAGTGAAACAGAAAATAAATAATGGCTTGCAAATTTCCTTATCAGTTGAAAATATATGTATATATTTTTTGAATTTGTTATCAATAATGAATGAGAGGAGGGGAAAGCAGCAAAACTAAAAACTGGACTAATAAAAATATGCTAATTAATATTTAAAATAAAAAATTGGCCTACATTTTGGCCAAAATAATTCGTATGGCACGGCACGCACCAAAAGAAAAAAGTCAGGCCAATATTTAACAAAATCTAATGTAAACAATAATAAATGTGGGAGAGAAGAGAGTGAGAGAGGGGGATAAAGAGACCTGTAGACAGCTTTGTTTTGCATTACGTTCAACTGAGAGAGCTTTGGGAGTTGAAAACTCTTTCTGCTAAGCTTAGCTTTATTTTTAATTCGAAGCCATGAATTAAAAAAACAACAACCAAATGCCCTAGACGTACATACCATGGCACCCAGCCATAGGAAATAAATTAATGTCTCCCCTTTCCTACATCGATGATGAATAACCTTGAAAACCAATTAAATAATCTTCGTCATGGTTTTTTGTTCCTTTTGGGAGAGGAGGTGAAAAAGGACAATCCCCCACTTCCCTTCCATACCAAATTGCTATGTATGTAGAGTGTTTACGTCAATGACCAGTGAAGGCATTTTCACTGCCTTTCCATGCGTCATATCGAACATCTATTTTTAGCTCCGCAACAAAATAACAATAATTGTCACTATGTAAGAAGAACATGCCGTAACCTGAATGTGTTATTTTGGAGATAACAGTGAAGGGTTGTATATTTTTCCGAATGGCGTAGGTCTAAACAGTTATATGACTAGCGGGCGTGGGCGATTGCGGGATGAAAGTGACAGAAACTCAAACATATGGTCATGTCAAAAAAAGATAGGAAGCCTTAAAAGTCAGATAAAAGTATCTGAAAAAAACGAAGGGAGGGCGATGACGATGATGAAAAATATTTAGGGATTCCATTGAATTGAGATAACCTTGAAATGGGGTATATTTTCGAATTTTATTTTAATAATACGTTTACATTTAACCGGATTTCGTTAACCCAGTGGGTTTCAATTGTCAATTCCTTTGGATATATGTCAAAAAAATCCTCATAAAGTAGGTTAACCCGGTAAAAAAGTTCTATTTTTATTTTTATGGTTCTTGAATAGAGGTCTAGGCTTTTTGCCAACATTTTCAAATTTTTGGGATTTTCTTAAATATATAAACTTATATATAAAATTAATAAAAAAATCAAACCATTCCATATTTAGTTTCAAAAAAGTTCGTGGTCCATACCTAAAAATAAAAAGAAATACATTAAATTAATTAAAATTTTGGAAATTTTTTTATTTAATTGTAATCCCAGTCGGCATCCCTATTAATAGCATTGTGGGATTATCTATGTAAAAGAAAGCTTTTATCTAATGGTGAATGTTAAAGAAAAGCTTTTGTGTTGTCTGTTAACAGCAGCACTCTCTTGACACAAAATTGTTTTCTCTTAACAGGGATGCCAATGTGTGGGAATTTATATATGGGGTTTTTGGGAGAAAAATAGGTGGGGTTTAATTCAGAAATTTTTGTATTTTAATGTTGGGAAACAAATACTTGAAATATCCCTGACAATAAAATGAAACAATTTTAGACAATTTTTTTTTTAAATTTTGTGTCATATTCTAAAAAATATTTAATTTTTTTCGAAATAGTTGTTAATGTTGAATAATAAAAAATTTTAATTCTCAAAGATGAAAATATATCAGCTGTAAAATTTAAATTTTATTTAGCTTAAGCTCAAAAAAATGAACAACAATTTCAAATTTACGAATTTTTTCAAATTTGGGGATTTTTTTTGCAAAGAGTTTCAAGTAGCAATAATTTTCAGAATATATATAAAATGAATACTTAAAATGATTATATTCCTGGTAAGCAACAGCATATCATCCAATACTTCCAATTATATTAATATATTAAAGCAAACATCCGAGTTATAATGAAAAATTGTCATAGATCCGAATTTTGAGCTATTTTTTGAGCAATCAATTTCAAAGGACATATCATTTAAAATATGCATTTCTTCTTGATAAAATAACATGAATTACTTAGCACAAGGTTCTATCTTCCAAATGAGGTACAATATGCCAAGATAGCTAAAAAAATACTCGATATATCAACAAAAATATTCCAGTGATTAAATATTACCATTTTGGTAATTTTTTCCGTAAAGGTTTCTAGAGGCCATCATTTTTGAAATATGAAGTATAAAGTACCAAAAATTGTATTAGATTCGTAAAGAGGAAAATCTAAACTATAAATCAGGACAATTTTATGTATGTATCTAACCAAATTTCCGAGTTATCGTCAAAAAGTTACAAGTACCGGATTTTTTTAGATTTTGGACATTTTTTGCGTAATCATTTCTAAAGCGTATAGTCGTTTAAATATTTGCTAAAAATTATATATATCAACCTGAATTGCATAGCATACGGTTCAATCTTTTAAATGAGGTCCAATATTTTTACGTAGGTAAAAAAATACCCGAAATATCATCAAAAATATTTTAGTGATCAAATATTCCCCTTTTGTTAATTTTTTTTTCGTAAAGGTTTCTAGAGGCCATAATTTTTGAAATTTGAAGTATTAAGTTCTAATAATGTATAAGATTCGTAAAGAGGAACATCTTATCTATCAATCAGCGCAATTTTATGTATGTATTTAACCAAATTTCCGAGTTATCGTCAAAAAATTGCATGTTCAGGAATTTTTTAGATTTTGTACATTTTTTGCGTAATCATTACTAAAGCCTATAATTTTTCAAATATTTCCTGGAAGTTATATATTACAACCTGAATTACTTAGCACAAGGTTCTATCTTTCAAATGAGGTCTAATATTTTTACGTAGGTAAAAAAATACCCGAAATATCAACAAAAATATTCCAGTGATCAAATATTACCATTTTGCTAATTTTTTTTGGTAAAGGTTTCTAGAGGCCATATTTTTTGAAATATGCAATATAAAGTACCACAAATTGTATTAGATTCGTAAAGAGCAACACCTAAACTGTCAATCAGGACAATTTTATGTATGTTTCTAACCAAAATCCCAAGTTATCGTCAAAAAATGCAAGTTCGGAAATTTTTTAGATTTTGGAAATTTTTTACGTCATCATTTCTAAAGCCTATAATTTTTCAAATATTTCCTGGATGTTATGTATGACAACATGAATTACTTAGTACAAGGTTCTATCTTTACAATATGCCTAGGTAGGTAAAAAAATACACGAGATATCAACAAAAATATTCCAGTGATCAAATATTCCCATTTTGGTCATTTTTTCCGTAAATGTTTCTAGTGGATATAACTTTTAAAATATGAAGAAAAAGTACAAAAAAATCGGTAAGATTCTTGAAGAGGAACATCTAAATTATCAATCTGGACAATTTTATGTATGTATCTAACCAAAATCCTAAGTTATCGCAAAAAAATCTCTAGCTCAGTATTTTTTTGGATTTTGGAAATTTTTTGGGTAATTATTTCTAAAGTCTATAATTTTGATATAAAAATAATTTATTACAGAAAATTTGTTAGAATCGCGAAGGGCGACACCTAAACTATCATTCAGGGCAGTTTTATTTGTGTATATAATAAAACTTCTGAGATATCGCCAAAAAATTCCATGTTCGGAGATTTTTCAATTTTTTCCATTTTTTCCGCACTCTTTCTCTGGAAGTCAAAGTTTTAAATGTATATTGAAAAAAAAAATTGATAATAGATGAGTAACGTTGCCATTAGCCTCTGGGGAAATTTCATCAATGTGTTTAAGTAGTTACACGAGATATTGCCAAAGATACTGTGATTCAAATTTTTAATTTTGATATGATTTCCATTTTATGCCTTTATGGTATTCACTTTAATAGTCGATTCATCTGAAGTTATGGGTTTTAGATAAGAAAACTAAAGGGAATATAGAAGAGGAACATTTAAGCTATCAAGGGTACAATTTACACAGATATATCTAATAAAACTTCTGAGATATCGCTAAAAACTTCCATGTTCGGAGATTTTTAAATGTTTTGCATTTTTTTCCGCACTTTTACTCAGGAGGTCATAACATTCAAAGTTCCAAATGTATATTGAGAAAATAACTTGATACTAGGAGAGTGACGTGGTCACTTGCATCTGGGGAAGTTACATCAAGGTGTCTAACAAATTACGTGATATATTGCCAAAGATATTGTGATTCAAATTTTTAATTTAGGTAAGGTTTCCATTCCATGTTGTTATACATTTTAATAGTCGATCATACTTCCTTCTTGAGTTCGTGGCAAACTTCATCATCTTCTTCTCACACCCCTCCTTTGCGGTCTGATATTGCATATATGAATACTTGTTCGCATTTTACAATTTCTTTGCTTTCTCATAGTAGGTTCGGTTTTCCTAGTGTGAGCAACTAACCCGACGCCTCAACCCATTTTTATATTTTTGTATGGGTGAACTCGCGGCACATATTATCTCACTATTTCATCGGGTGATGAAAATAGCTCCCCAGGTGGCATCACGGGGAGGTCAGTGCCCACAATTGAGATGAAAGAGGAAAGATAAGCCTGTGCCTGTGCTTCGCCATGTTAAAGCCCATCAGACCCGTTGCTTGGTATCTATCATCCCCTATGCCACCCCATTTTACAATTTGCCACACAAAAAACTCCTTTAAGCCAATAATTAATAGCTCAAATTTTAGGGGCAACAGAAAGTAGTTCGGTATTCCATTACAAAACCACTTCACAAGTTTATTGCGGTTCTTTGTTCTTCAACTCTTCCATCAAGGTGTCTAATAATTTACACAAGATATTGCCAAAGATACTGTGATTCAAATTTTATATTTTGGGGTGTCTTCCAATCTATTCCAATTTTCAATAGTCGATCGTGTTTCCCTCTTGATTTCATGGCAAACTTCACCATCTTCTTCTCCCAATGCTCCCTTGTAGTCTGATCTGCACCCTTGTTCGCATTTTAAAATATGCCACACGAAAACTCCTTGAAACAAATAATTAATAGCTCAAATTTTAAGGGTAACAGTAAGTAGTTCGGTATTCCATTACAAAACCACTTAGATTACGAATTTATTGCGGTTCTATGTTCTTGAACTCTTCCATCAAGGTGTCTAATAATTTACACAAGATATTGCCAAAGATACTGTGATTCAAATTTTTAAATTTTAGGGTGCCTTCAAATCTATTCCATTATGGTATTCAATAGCCGATTTTTTCCACTTGATTTCATGGCAAACTTCATCATCTTCTTCTGCAATCTTCCTTTGCGGTCTGATCTTGCATCTATGTTCGATATTCCATTACAAAACCACTTAGGCCACGAATTTATTGCGGTTCTTTGTTCTTGAACTCTTCCATCAAGGTGTCTACTTATTTACACAAGATATTGCCAAAGATACTGCGATTAAAATTTTTAAATTTTAGGGTGTCTTCCAATCTATTCCATATTTCCCTCTTGAGTTCAATGCAAACTTCATCATCTTCTTCTCCCAATGCTCCTTTGCAGTCTGATCAGCACCCTTTTTCGCATTTTACAATTTGCCACCCACAAGAACTCCTTGAAGCCATTAATTAATAGCTCAAATTTGTATGCATTGCCACCAGGGTAGTAGTAGCTAGTTAGTTGGGCATTCCATTACAAAACCACTTAGGTCACGAATTTATTGAAGTTCTTTGTTCTTCAACTCTTTCATTCATGTGCCACTCTGAGATACTTGAAAGCACGCAACCACAGAAGCAGCAGCAAAAATCAATAGAAAACAAAAAAAGACCACTTGATTGTAGAGCGAGAGACACTAGACACTTACAGTTTGACAATCAATAGCAGCCACCAACAATAACATTGGCTTAATCTGTCATAGAAGTAAATTGTATCTTTAAAAACTGACTGACAGACTGTCATAAAAAAATACCACAAAAATATTTATTTACATTGAAATATAAATTTTTTACAGTTAGGAGCGAAATTTTGTATTCTTTGATTTTTTCTCTAAAGGCTTGTCTATTTTTTTATGTAATTATTGAATGGAACTCTTCGAAAAAAATTATGAAATATTTACAACACTAATTATTCCCAATTCTGAACCCCTAGCAAACCTTTGTACCACTTCTATACATTAAGTTGAGTTCCTAACGTTGGGCGCCATTTGTTAGAGTTTTCTTACACACTGTTATCTCTCTACATTTTTTCACATTCTAATGTGTCAGAATCGAGAAAGAAAAAAAACTTGTTTAAATATTAACACAAGTGCACTTGGACTTGACCAACATAAAAAAATAAAGTTCATAACCAAATGTCATGAGAATTGAAAAAATAAACAAGTTCGGTTACTTCTTTATGTGGTGTGCGTAGAAATCAGCTGATGATGATGACACTTAACCGGTTGAAAGCCAATTGTGTGTCTGTGTCAAGAAAAAAGATATTTGAACATGAATTAATGGCGACACGAAAAATGATAAAAAAAGACGATAAGAAAATGTGCGATTAACACATAAACATGAAATGAGCTTCAATGGAAAACCAAAAACAAAAAAAATTAAAAAACGATTTAAGAAGACATTTGAAAGTCAATGAACTTTAGACAGTGGTTTAGTAAGTTTTCGACATAAACATAGGAGGTTTCGGAAAAATATGGTCCAAGGTAAATGTGACTTGAACATCATCAGTATTTAGGCAAGGTAAGGCAATACGAGAAAAGATAGATAGTGAAAAGAATCTGTGAGACCGGAACGGGCGAAACAATATTCCATACCCTAGAATAATGAAAAAATCTTGAATGAAACCGATTTTATAATTATCGGATGAGCCTTGACTGGTAGGTCAATTAATATCGCCAAAATAAATTTTAAAGGTTTGAAGTCAAAGTGTGTGGAGCTCAGTCAATTGCTTCCAGAGAAGAGTTCAACTATTGAGTTTTCTGAAGATATGTTCTATAAATAATTTGGAATTTGTTATTCCAATCATTAATAGGAAGTCCAGATCCAGATGATAATGCTTTAAAGGAAATCTACAATGAAGCCACAATTACCTAATTAACAAGTGTGACGAAGTAACCTGACCTGGTATATCAAGTAGTAACGCGAAAATAAATTTCGATCAATTGAACTCGAAGTATATGCAGCTCAGACAGTTGCTTTTAGATAAGAATGCAAATATTGAGTTTTCTGAAGATATGTTCTGTAAATTATTTGGAATTCGTTATTTTAATAACAATAAGAAGTACAGATCCTATGATAATGTCTTTAAGGAAATCAGCTAAAAAGCCGCAATTTTCTAATTAGCAAGTGTGATGATGTAACATAGCAACCTGGCCTGATATAGCAGTTGCTATCAGAGGAAGCTAATATTGAGTTTTCTGAAGATATGTTCTATAAATTATTTGGAATTGGATATCTGTGATTATTTATACTCTTTCGAGTCGAGCTTGATGATCTGAATTTTGCAATGAAAAGGAAAGCCAGGAGAAGAACCTACGTACCCACCATTATGCGACGCGTTTCGCCGTTGGTTAAGCGGCTCATCAGGCGGCTCATCATATTGGGCTATGTGGCTTTACAAAGGTCTTACGTTGATAACTTGTATTTATTCCGCCCTGATGCGAAACTTGCATATGCGAATTAAATTCAATTTTGTCAAAGTTCGACATTTGTCTTCATTCTAGGAACAGTCCTTTTCAAAGCAGATTTTTGTTGTAGCGATGGATAATTAATCCACACACCTACAATTGCTTCCATGGTATACACATGTTTTTGCGCAACCGTTTTGGAAGTGTGTTGATGGCTCACAACGTTAAGTGGTCTTGGCAACATTTTGTGTTGCTCCGAGGACCTAGGTTCGAGCCCTAGCCGTGCTCGGCTAAAATTAATTTTTGTTATTTGAATTTTTGTGATCATTTGAAAGTGATTTAAGTGATTATTTATACTCTTTCGAGTCGAGCTTGATGATCTGAATTTTGCAATGAAAAGGAAAGCCAGGAGAAGAACCTACGTACCCACCATTATGCGACGCGTTGGATATCTTTATAGGAATAAGAAGTATAGATCATATAATAAATCATTAAAGGAAATCTACAGTGAAGCCTATAATATGTCCTGACCTAATATCTCAAGTAAAATATCGAAAAAAAAAACATTCAAGCATTGAAGTCAAAGTGTGTGGAGCTCAGTCAATTGCTTTCAGAAAAAAAAACACATATATGGAGTTTTTCTAAATAAATGTCCATCAAATTATTTGATATTCGATGTCTCTACCTTTAGCACGAAGTCCAGATCCTTGGATAATGTCTTAAAAGATAAATCTACAATGAATATTATAATATTCATTGTAGATTTGGAATGTTATAATCCGCAAAGGGTGATGAATTAACAAATTAACCTGACCTGATATTTCAAGTAATATTGCGAAAATAAATATTAAAGCTTTGAAGCCAAAGCGTTTGGAAATCAGTCAGTTGCTTCCAGAGAAAGTAAATATTGAGTTTTCTGAAGATATGTTCTTTAAATTAAATCTGTAAATATGTCATATACCACGATTTAATGGAATAAGTAAAGGGAAAAAAGTGAAATCCTTTCAACATATCCTGCCCTTACTGTGGAGAGAAGCAGGATGGTGAAATTAAGCCACTGCTTGAAGAAACTAAAGAAAAAGTCAATGTCGAAAAAGTGTAAGACCATTAGCTGGATAATACATCCAAATGAATACATCAGATATTGCCAAAGATGCTGTGATTCAAATTTTGCAGGTATTCATTTTCCTGTGGAAGAGCTGGTGGTCTTCCTCTTCCTGTGGAAGAGCGGCAAATTTTAAATAATAGTCGCTAATTTTTTGTCTTTAGTTTATCATCTTGACTTAATCATCTTCTCACAATCCTCCTTTGCGGTCTGCTCTTGCATCTATCAGAAGAAATGGGCTTCAAATTGAAACCTCTAATTATAAAAGTGGAAATTGAAATTAAAAAGTCATAAGCAAAGCGGGGCAGATCCTACGAGACGGAAGTAAATGACAGAAGCAAAGTGGTGTAGATCTTACGAGACAGAACGGCAAACAAACCCCCGTTTGATGAAGAAACCAAAAAAGACAATGTTGAAAAAGTCGAAGACCATTAGATGGGTAATATATCAACAGAATACACAAGATTTTGCCAAAGATACTGTGATTCAAATTTTTAATTTTGGGATATTAATTTAATTAATTAATTTTTTGTCGTTAGTTCAGGGCAAATTTTATCTTCTTCTCACAATCCTGCTTTGTGGCCTGCTCTGGCATCTATCAGAAGAAATCGGCTTTAAATTAAAAACCTGAATTCGAAAAGCCGGAATCGGTAGTAAAACGTCTGAAGCAAAGTGGGGCAGATCCTACGAGACAGAATGACAAACAAGAAGATAATATTCACGCCCAGGAAACTAAAGAAAAATGCAATGTCAAAAAATTGGAAGACCATTGATGGGTACTGTAAACACATCAATACACCAGATATTTCCAAAGATACTGTGATTCAAATTTTTAATTTTGGGGTAATCATTTCCATGATGGTATTCATTTTTTATAGTCGCTAATTTTTTGTCACAATCCTCTTTTGCGTTCTGCTCTTTCACATAAGAAATCGGTTTCAAATTAAAACCGAGAATTAGAAAAGCTAAGATCGGTAGTAAAACGTCAGAAGCAATGTGGGACAGATCCTACGTGATAGAACAAGAATATAATTTTTACCGCCCTTTGATGAAGAAACAATAAAAATGTCAATGTCGTAAAATCGGAAGACCATTAGATGGTTAATGTATCCTCATGAATACACCAGATATTGCCAAAGATACTGTGATTCAAATTTTTAATTTTGCTCTTGCATCTATCAGAAGAAATCAGCATATATCAATTAAAAACCTGAACTAAAAAAGCCGACATCGGTAGTAAAACGTCAGAGGCAATTTGGGGCTGACAGAATGGCAAAAAAGGAGATAATGAGAATTTGAAATAGCTTTGGTCCTATTTTGATGTTCTCTATATCGTAGTCTATCCGGGATTATTTAGGGTTTTTTTCGAAAGAATTGAGAAGTATTTTTATAAAACAAAAATTCCAATTGTATGTTTATAATTGCATTTCTCCATGGAAATGGTGTTATCTTCATTTATTTTCTTCAGAAAACAAACCTGATTATTTGTTTTGTGATTTATGCGTCATTTTTTTTTCTTTCTTTTATTATGATTATCTTTTGCCGGCTACGGTGAGAAAACAATGAATTAAATGAAAAAAAGACAGACACACACACACAGTTGGATTGCTTCTATAATTCCGTTGACAAAACTTGAACAACAACATGAATCAGATCATTCGGGGACTACACATGTAAATGTCATAATATATTTTCTTTTCTATTGAGAGAGAGATTGAAAGAAAGAGGCGGTAGAAGAAATAAAGAAGTGAACAATAAGTTTTTTTTATTAAATATTATCTTTGTTTCAAAGCAAAAGCAATAACATTGAGAGATTAAATACACATTTTTGTATTCATAATTCTCAATATATAGTACGCTTCCACGAAGAAAACTGCTGTCGAGCTTATGGTTCGAGGGGAATTTTTTTGTTGTCTACAGAGATTATTTCACAAAAAAAATCTGTGTTTGGGTTTTCGACATGCTGTGGTTTTTTTGAATTTTTTTCTTTTTATTTCATTTTACTTTGTTTTGTAAGTTGGAATCCATTTTTTCGAATTTCGGCTGAGTCATTTCATAGCTGAAAAAATAATAGTAAAAGTAAAGCACGGTAATTATTTCACGTTTTTTTTTTTTTTTTTTTTTTTGATAACCAATTCCAAAACATAATACCTTTTTTGTAGAGCTGTTCCAATTTTAAAGACACCTTTCCCTTCTTTTTTTTTGGGTATAACAAAAATGCATGGTGTAATTGTGGAGATCAAAGGCTATGGAGAGAGAAACACGCACCCATATCTATTGGGGTGGAACGAATTCAATTAATCAAGCATTTAAATTCTTAATCGAAGTATTGTAAAAAACAAATCAGAATTCAAAAAGGGAACAAAAGTGAAACATGGGCTCATCTTTTGGTCCTTCGGCCTGTGATAAGATCATCAAGGGATTCAGTTACGCAGATTTTTAAGAAATACTTTTAGAAATAAAGAGAAACATTTTTGTGTCAAGGTCTTAATTCAATAAGTGGATAGTGTTTTTATTAAATAATAAAAGTGATTCGTGATTGACTGATTAGAATTTTCCTGACATTAGCTTCCTATACAATAACCGCCTTATTCTTGGGATTTCAATGCTCACCATGAGTTGTGACATTCTGTCCTAGATAATGAACAGAGGGCTACAGTGTAGGTAAATCAAATTGATAGCACGCACCTTCCTTAACGCCATAGACACGCCAACTCACAAAGATTCGGAGAGTTCACCAACCAACGATTCACAGAACTTTCCAGTCCTTATAATGTACGGGTAGCAGAAAGAAAATTTCGCGGCATCATTGCAGCTGCATCCGCTAGATTTATATCAACTGCACGAATACCCGATTTGAGACTAAATTTTCTAGTAGAGGCAGTTGATCTAGCAAGTGAGCATGATGAGCTCCGTCAATATAACCCAGGGTCAGGGAACTCACGTTGGAGTTCAGCAGATTAATGGCGGAGCATAAGCGGAATAGTTGTTTGGAGCACCTGAAAAGTTGCAATATCGGAAGCGGTGTGAGTAAACTGTGAGCAAACGGTTAAGTGGCTCTCGAACCCTTGTAGGAAGAACGATAGGACCTCAGTATCATTTAATGACAAAACTGTGACTGATCTGAAGAGATGCGCCAGTTATTTTAATCGTCAGTTTTTCGAGCATCCCGTGAACGACAGGGCAAAGTGAAGAGTACTATGTCGTACAAGATCTCTTCCGGCCGAGAAGATATCACAATAGTTTACAATGGGCGATGGTGCATGTGACATCCGTAACGCTAAGTCATCTAAAGCGTTGGGCGCTGAAGGAATATCCATGGCTGAGATGGATCAGCCCGGAGTTAAATACCTGATCAAATTCCTACATTTATCGATAGTCACCCACATTGTTCCCTAAGCCTGGACAATATGCAGGTTCCGTAAACAGCACAACAACACAAACCGGTCGTAAAATCGGAAGTAAAATTTCAGAAGCAAAGAGGGGCACATCCTACGAGACAGAAGGGCAAACAAGGAGATAATTTTTATACGCCCCTCTTTGATGAAGAAACTAAAGAAAAATGTAATGTGGAAAAAGTGGAAGTCCATCAGAAGTGGTAATGTATCCACATGAATACGCCAGATATTGCCAAAGATCAGTGATTCAAATTTTTTAATTTCGTAGTAGCAAAGACTCTTGATGCATTACTCCTACCCAGCAACCAGGGAAAGCTATCCAATTGGGAATGATTGCACGCCATCTTCGCACATATAAGTCGAGGACTCGACCAGAATGGTCCATATAACAGTGTTGCTAGGCGCTGCCTTTGAAGGCCATAAATCATGACACACCGCTTGAGAACATCAAGAACACTTCCCTCCGGCAAAGTTTAAAAATTGAATAATCAATTATGTGTGTTTGTGGACGCCAGTCGTACGTGGAGTTTCGGAATAAGAAGTCCAAAACGCGTAGAGTGAAACAGGGAATTCCTCACGGTGAACTAATATCTTCGGTGATACTTAACCTTTACCTTTCCGGTATACCAGGCCAGGCATCAGCGGTCATTGAAATCGTAACGTGTGCAGAGAATCGTACGATCATGGTGTCACGGGATCTTATCGTTGAGGACATACATATGTATAAGGTTAAACGCCTTTCTAGTCGATTTAGCGGTCATCTTTTACGCAGGGAATATGAAAATATTCGCCATGAAATTTTCGGTCAAATTTTTCAACACATGGACTGCAAAACGAATAGTCTGTCCGTGGCCAGCCAAGGGGGTAGCGGTGTGATCTGCGAATATTAATGCTACACAATGGAGAAGTATTCAGACTTGTCAGAAAGCTCCGTCATGATAACAGCAGCAGCATGCCACCAATGGACCCTCTTCATGAGGAGACGAAGATCCTTCCCTTAAGTCAGCATAAAATAGCAACCAAACCGTTATCTTAAACCAGGTCGCAGGTTTGCCATTATCTTCTTTTTCAGAGATATCTATTTTTATTTTTTTAATCGTTTCACCCTAATATACCCATACACAATACCCACACAATTGCATGTCTGACTTATGTAGTGTAATTTGGATTTTTTTCGATCAATTCCGTTTCACTTCCCTCATCTAATGGTATTCAAGTTGGTGATTGATTATTTTTTAGCGTTTAAATGGATTTGATTGAAAGGAAAGCGAAAGATGTTATCGATAGATAAGAGAAGAAATACAGCTTGTGTTCAGTGATATGCTATTGGTATTTCAAGAAAAAGAAAGGTTCCAAAAAGCAAATAGTTGCTTTGATATGGTCGAAGGACCAAATTATTGATAAAATATCTAAAGCGAATTGTGGCTAAAACGAAATTCCAACTGAAGTCCATCGATGGAATTGAAAAACTAAGTTTATCTTTGGTGTCTGGATGATTTTTCGGATCTAATGAATATTTTTTAATAGAAAACTTCAAATATTCGTTTTTGGTTAAAGGTCGAAGGACCAAATGACACAAAATTTAATTAAAGCACCAAAAACAGTTTTGTCCACATTCAAAAATAGGAAAAGCTTAAACTTATAATTTTTTTAGCTAAGGAGAAACCAACTATTGGAAAAGTTGCTGTACTTAAAAATCTTCGTTATTTTAATGTTCGAAGGACCAAATCAGTCAATGATCAGCAGCTATTTTTTAAGTATGGAATAAGTTTTCATTCTGTGAAAAGCCAACTGTCGTAGAAGACTTCACCCAAGACATCTTTGTTATTATCATGGTCGAAGGACCAAATCAGTGAAAAAAAGCATTAGGAATCAGCAGCTATTTTTGAATTATAAAATAAGTTGTCATTCCAATTGTCGTAGAAGACTTCACCCAGACTTCACAGTCATGAAAATAAACGAGGATGAAGGATCAGCAGCTATTTTTGAATTCTAATCTTCCTCATGAAGTTTTCATTTTAAGTTTCAACACTTTCATGGCATTATTGATCATCTGCATGCGATTTTCGACAGCTCGAACGTATGCCTTTAAATCTAGAAGATTCTGGAAGCATTTTTCCCGCTATGAAAGAATTGTGGAAATGGAAATAATTTTTATTAATTTGATATTAAGAAAATAATGTCAGGTTGCCAATTATATTGCGGAAATAAGTTGTCATTCCAAGAAAACCCAACTGTCGTAGAAGACTTTACCCAAGAGATCTACGTTATTTTCATGGTCGAAGGACCAAATCAGTGAAGAAAAAATAATCGAGCATCAGGAATCAGCAGCTATTTTTGAATTATGGAATGAGTTTTCATTCTAGGAAAAGCCAACCGTCGTAGAAGACTTCACCTAAGACATCTTCATTATTTTCATGGTCGAAGGACCAGATCAGTCAAGAAAAAAAAGAACATAAAGGATCACCGACTATTTGTAAATTATGGAATGTAATCCCATCTTCCTCCTGATTTTTTTCATTCTAAATTTCATGGATCTGTCATGCGACTTTCGCCAGCTCGAAGGATTGCCTTTATGGAAATTATTTTTATTGCTTTGCTATTAAGAAAATAATGTCAAGTTTTTAATAAAGCCTTCATATTGCGGAGAAAGCTTTGAAACTCTGTTGTTGTTGTTTGCGATATGAAAACTAGCGCCATAATTTCTTTTTCCTGAGACAATTTTTCCGCTCATTTGCCTCTGCCATCGCCAAGACATTAAAACTACACATTCCAGTTTGCTGGGAAGTTGTGCAAAATGATAATGAGTTTTTTTTTCATGTCGTTGTAAATAATAAAAAAAGAAACACTCAAATTGACAGATCAATAATCTACACAAGTGTTGTTTTCACATATGAAGTCCAACTCACGAAAGATTGCGGGGAAAGGGAGCAAAATCGTGTCTCTAGTACTAGGGGAATTACAAAGAAAATACAAAAATAAGGTTATTTACATATGATGGAAGCTTGAAAAGGGGAGATAAAACGTAGGATGATAAATACAGTAGAACTTCGATAATTCGTACCTCAATAATTCGTAATCTTCAATAATTCCTAACAAACTGTCGGTCCCTTGAAAAATCTCGATATTTCGTAAAATTTACACGCATTTTGGTCCCCTCGAAAAACCTCGATATTCGTATTTTTTTTTTATTTTAACCTCGTTAATTCGTAATCTCGATAATTCGTAAAAATTTGCTGGTCCCTTGAATTACGAATTATTGAAGTTCTACTGTAATATAAAGAGAGAGGAACCCATATAAGAAAAATCTAGAAAGGAAAACTTGAATTTCTTAAAAAAACCTAAAATGGGGATAAGAAGTCCAAACCGAGTAGAGTGAAACATAGAGTCGTTCAGGGTGAAATGATATCTTCGGAGCTTTTTAACCTCTACTTTCCCGCGGGCATTGAGATCGTTAGGTATGCAGATGATTGTACGTTCATGGTGTCGGGATCTCGCCAATATAGCAACCTTCTTCCATGCTAGGAATATGAAAATATCTCCCAAGAAATTTTCGGCCATATTTTTGAACACATGAACTGCAAAGCGATAAGTCGATCTGGGGCCAATCAAGGAGGTACGGTGTGATCTGCGAATAGTAGTGCTACGCAATGAAGAAGTATTCAGACCTGCAATGCCTCTTCATAACAACAAAGGATCATCTTCACGAGGAGACGGAGATCATTTCCTTAAGTCAGGAAGTTAAAAACTCCTCACTTCACACCCAGTAACATCTTGTGCAATATTAGCTGCAGCTCTTTCACAGGAAGAAGAATACCTCCAGCTTTCCTATAAGAAAAAGAATACCTGTAGCTATTCCACAGGAAGAACAAATACCTGCAGCTCTTCTATAGGAAGAAAAATACTTGCAGCTCTCCTATATGAAGAAGAATACCTCCAGCTTTTCTATAGGAAGAAGAATACCTCCAGCTCTTCCATAGGAAGAAGAATATCTGCAGCTCTTCCACAGGAAGAAAAAATACTTGCAACTCTCGTATAGGAAGAAGAATACCTCAGCTCTTCCACAGGAAGAAAAAATACTTGCAACTCTCGTATAGGAAGAAGAATACCTTCAGGTCTCCTATAGGAAGCTCTTCCACTGGAAGAAGAATACCTGCAGCTCTCTTATAGGGTTTTGGGTCAATCTTAATGCAAAAGAAAGATCATAGACTATTTCATCCTGTTGCATATTTCTCAGGAAAGGACCAAAGATTTAGAAACAAGATATCATTGCTTTGAATTGGAAACATTGGGCATTTTTTATTTTCAAAGGAGATTTCGAGCAATATCAGAAGGAATATGCTGTAAAATTGGAAATGATTGTAATTCGCTGGCATTAAATCTAGCTAAAAGAAACATTAATAATCGAATAGATAGCTTGGAATCTGTAGCTAGAAAATTATGACTATTCTATAAATCATAGGCCAGGAGTGAAAATAACATCAGCTTTAAAATCCGGAGGAGAATAGTGTTGGCCAACAGATGCTACTATGGTCGGAGTAAGCAACTCAAAAGCAGGGGCACTTCTCACCAGACCAAATTGCAAACTCTACAAGACGCTGATATGGCTACTTGCGCAAGCAGATGAGGCAGCTCTTGGAATGTTTGAAAGAAAAATTCTCCGGTAGATCTACGAACCGATCTACATCGACGGTAAATATCGTCGTCGAATGAACCATAAGCTATACTACCATCTATTCTCGAACATTGACATAGTCAGACGGATCGAGCTGCAGCGTTTACGTTGGCTAGGTCATGTTGTGAGAATGGATGAGGATTCACCGAACTCAAAAGGCATATAAAAGCGAGCCAAGTGAAGGTTCACGCAGAAGTGGAAGGCCACGGATCCGATAGAAAGATCAACATGGTCTCTCAAATTTGATGAGATGCGCACAAGACCGACGCGCCTTGAAATCTTTTTTATGTTCGGCTTATGGAACAACCGTTCTGTAACAAGACCAGCTAAGTAAGTAAGTAAGGAGCGAGAAATTGGGTAATTAAAGAGTGTATAAATGCTATTGAAAAATGAGAGATCTGTACTGGTTTCCAGAAATGTAGCAAAAGATAGATAAGTACAGGAGAAAAAACCCGAAATGCATTATTTATTCTATCTGCCTCTCAATGGACTAACGCGTGAACACTGCACAGTATTCTGAAAGAGCCAAGGAATTTTTCTTAACCAGTTTAGTCAATAATATGAAACGGAAGAGGATCCGGTTTGTTTAAAGTAATACTAGTGCCTAAAGAAGCTAATTCGAAGGGTGTGGATGAGTTCTCAGACCAGTTTATGTATTATCAGGTTATCGATAAATTATTCGAAGAAGAAATATATCATTAGAGCAGAACAAAATTATCTTTGAGAACCAGTTTAGATATTAAAAAGCCATCTGGACCAGATTATGCATTTAACCATAATTGTGTAAATATGCAAGGGATTGGATTGATGCAGGCAGCAAAAGGAGTAGCAGGAGTTTTTTTGAATTCACTAAGGCTTTCGATCTTATAGACAGTGCAGTATTCTGGTAAAGGAGCTGGAATTTTCATATTTTGAAAAATTAAGGAGAAAATAAAGGTCGTCGGCAAGTGGAATAGTTTGTTAGTTTTTGTACCTATAATGCCTCAAGGCGCTGGGGCTATATATTAACAAAGGATAAACCAAAAAACCGAATTAAAAATAAATATTTTAGAATAAAATCTCCCTTTAGAAATCACCAAATATAATGAGATATTTAAATACCCTGCCAATTCTCTGCAAGCCAACAGATTCTTTATTTTTTCAAAATAAAAAAATAAAATCCAGTAATCTATTTCATAACTCTCTTCAAGAAATTACCCAGCATTTTTGTATATATTTTTTAATTTTAATTTATAACTGCACAAGAAAGACCTTGTCGTACCGCATTTGATTAAACAAACAAACAATAAAAAATATCCAGTTTATAAAATGTTATTGCCTTTAATCTACAACGTTTTCGATGTGGTAATTATCAAACATGAAAATCTTAATCTGGATTTTTTTGTGTTTTGTTTATAAATAGTGTGTCGAAATTTTGGGGTTTCAATTCAATTTGCCCACCCGTGTTGCTATTTAAAAAGCTTGGCGATAAGATATTTTTTTGCAGGGTAATAATCTATCACTCCAAACACATTTTGAAAAAAAAAATTGTGCTAGATGGGGGTCAGAACATGATTAGGAGGCACATACAAGCTCTAAAAATTTGGTATATAAAATATTCACAAATAATTTACCAATTCGAGGGATAATCGAATAAAAAAAGGTTTTGTCTATATTGAAAAATATACGAATTATGTATATGAACCCATTGAAAAGAAAAAAAATATTTTTCATGGTCGAAGGACCAAATAAATTATTTAAATTTTCACATAAAATATTTTAAACAAAAATTCAAATGCTTTCAAGTCAATCGGACAATGAAGAAATGTGAATATTTTCTTTTGTGTGTGGAGGATTATTATGACCTATTTTCTGGTGAAAAATTTGAAAATCTGCCTATCTGTCATGGTCGAAGGACCAAATAATCGAAAATTTTATCCAATTTAAAGAAAGGAGTTTTGTTTATATTTAAAATGAATTTTCACTAGACTGTTCGTAGAAGAATTATGCTTATCAATAAATTGAAAAGCAAAAATATATAGTTATTTTTTCATGATCGAAGGACCAAATAAATTCTCTAAATTTTCATATAAAATATTTTAAGCAAAAAATCCAAAGCTTTCAAGTCAATCGGACAATGAAGAAATGTGATTTTTTCTTCTTTTGTATGTGGAGGATTATTATGAACTATTTTCTAGTGAAAAATATGAAAATCTGCTTTTTTTATCATGGTCGAAGGACCAAATAACATAAAATTTCATTCAATTAAAGGAAACGAGTTTTGTTTATATTAAAAAATATCTACTAGACTGTTCGCAGTGATTGGTAAGAATTATGCTTATCAAAAGATTGAAAGGCAAAAAAAAAAGTTTTTTTTTTCATGGTCGAAGCACCAAATAAATTGTGAAAATTTACACTATAATTTCATATATAAAATTTTTTGTATTTTCACAATATCTCGAAAATTTTAGTGGCTAGAATTTAAATATTATATACCATTATAAAGGGGAGAAGGTACCCTTTTTACTACAAATTTTTTTGATGGTGTAAAATAACCGGGTACCAAATTTATGACCTCTGAAATATGATACTTGAAAAAATTCCTAAAATTAAAATTTTTTGAAACTTTTGTATTTCTTTAATATCTCGAAAATTTTTGAAGGTACAATTTAAATATTATATACCATTGTAAAGGGGAGGAGGTACCCTTTTCAGTACCAATTTATTTCATGGTGTAAAATAACCGGGTACCAACTTTATGATCTCTGAAATATGATACTTGAAAAAATTACTAAAATTAAAATTTTTTTGAAACTTTTGTATTTCTGTAATATCTCGAAAATTTTAAGGGTACACAATTTATATATGATATATCATTATAAAGGGGAAAAGGTACCCTTTTCAGTACCAATTCATTTCATGGTGAAAAATAACCGGGTACCAAACTTATGACCTCTAAAATATGGTACTTGAAAAATTTCCTAAAATTAAAATTTTTTGAAACTTTTGTATTTCGGTAATAACTCGAAAATTTTAGAGGCCACGATTTAAATATGTTATATCATTGTAAAGAGGAGGAGGTACACTTTTTATTACCAACTTATTTCATGGTAAAAAATAACCGGGTACCAAATTTATGACCTCTAAAATATGATACTTGCAAAATTTCCTAAAATTAAAATTTTCTGAAACTCTTCTATTTCTGTAATATCTCGAAAATTTTAGAGGCTATAATTTAAATATTATATATTATTATAAAGGTGAGGAGGTTTTTTATTACCAATTTATTTCATGGTGTAAAGTAACCGGTTACCAAAATTATGATCTCTAAGATATGATACTTAAAAAATTTCCTAAAATTAAAATTGTTTGAAACTTTTCTATTTCGGTAATATCCCGAAAATTTTTGTGGCTACAATTTAAAAATTATATACCATTATAAAGGAGAAGAGGTACCCTTTTTATTACTAATTTATTTCATGGTGTAAAATAACCGGGTACCAAATTTATAACCTCTAAAATATGATACTTGCAAAATTTCCTAAAATTAAAATTTTTGAAACTTTTCTATTTCTGTAATATCTCGAAAATTTTAGAGGGTACAATTTAAATATGTTATATCATTTTAAAGGGGAGAAGGTACCCTTTTCAGTACCAATTTATTTCATGGTGAAAAATAACCGGGTACCAAATTTATGACCTCTGAAATATGATACTTGAAAAATTTCCAAAAATTTAAATTTTTTGAAATTTTGTATTTCTGAAATATCACGAAAATTTTAGTGGATACATTTTTAATATGATATATCATTGTAAAGGGGAGAATGTACCCTTTTTATTATCAAAATTTTTTATGGTGAAATATAGCCTGGTTCCAAATTTATGACCTCTGAAATATGATACTTAAAAAATTTCCTAACCCTTTTCATTACTAACTTCTTTCCTACTTCTTTGAAATTTTTAAAAATATTTTATGGCCATCTAAAATAGATGTGGATTTAATTTATTTTTTTTTTACATAAATATTTTTTCCTTGAAAAAAAGTTTGCTTCCAAAACTTACCTTTGCCGCCGCAAAACCATCCGGATTACAGCTGGGCAACAAATGTATTTCCGTTGTATTCAATAGCTGTTGAATTTCTCCGACACTTTCGTAATTTTTCAATAGATATTCGGCCAAATACAGGATCATTTGACGACCCAATGTTTCATCACCGTGTATATTGGCGGTAACTTTCACGACCGGACGTAATAGATCACCCGCCACAGCATCTTCACCCGGTGCCGATAATGCCAAAACATTTAGATCGCGATTTTGCAACGTTTTACCGATTGAATATGAACGTGCTATGTGCGGATATTCTTCTTGTAGCCGATTAAATAACGAATGGATTTCTTCATTTGTTAGATATTTTGGTGTAACGAGAAAATCTTCATTTTCATGTGGCGTAGATTGTGATTGCGCCTGCGCGGCGGCAGCACACTTTGAACACTTAGAGCCGTACTTAACACAACAACAACGACAGAGACGTAGCGGCTTATTTGACGAACGGATAACGATTGTGAGTCACGACGACGACAGCGAAACAAATCGACGCCATTGCTTCTAGAACGATGCAGTGCCGCACCTGCGCACATTTTTTCTCTTTTCTTCATTGGACAAAAAACGAACCCGAACTATTTGTATTCACTTTTTAAGCCACTGATTTTTTTTCGAATGCCACTAAATTGGATTTAAATTTTCACACTTTGTTATATTTTTCTTTTTTATTTTTTGCTACTTTGTGTAAAACATTTAACAACACACAGGTAGGTAATTTAATCTTCTTTTTTCCAATACCTATTTTCTTTGTCGTATTTTAACACCTTTTAAAACATATTTTTTTTCGATATTTTTTTTTCTTATTTTTGCTGACGTTGGAGAGGTCGATTTCTCCCTCTCTGCTTGAATTTCTTTGTATGACGGCTGAATGCACTTGTATTTGTTGTTTTCTTTGTTATGACAAATACACTTGTTTTACAACACAATATTATTATTTCCTTTTTTAATTTCCTTAATATTTATTTATAATATATTAAAAAAAATAAACAACAAAAAGAACTTAAACAAAAAACAATCTTTAAGATACAAAGATACGACCGTAAAAGCAAGCGAGCGCAAAACCGGACGCGAGTTTGTTGTGTTTATGCCCGTCAACATCAAACTAACACTCAAGTGACTAGGGTTGACAAGATCGACTTTTGCCGTTGATAAACAAATGACTAATCGATGCTTTCAACAAAGTGTTGCCACATTGTTATTATAATTTAATTAATATAAAGAAAAAAATAATGAAAATTTATGAAAAAATATTATTAAAAATTCAAAAGAGAAATAAAAAAATAAACAAATGACTAGTTGATGTTTTCAACAGAGGGTTGCCACATAGTAATTATAATTTAATAATTATAAAGAAAAAAAAATTAATAAAAAATATTTAAAATTCAAAAGAGAAATAAAAAATAAAATAATCCCAAAATATATACCATTACATTTATTTTTAATTATTTAAATAATATATATGAATATACAATTATATTTCTTTTAGAATTTATTTAAGGTTATAACATATGTGGTCTGTTCCCATACTGCAAGAATCTACTAGACTTTTTTTCTATTTTCTTCAATATCATAGAAGAAAATTCATTATCGTAATAAAAAGTGGTAGATTTGAGATTTGAAAATAGTGACTCTGAGAGATTTGCGTGAGTCAAATACAGCCCTGAATCAGTGTTGCCGTACAAAAACAAATTTCCGCCCATAATTGTGCCCAAAATGAACAATTTATGCCCAAAAAGTCAAGATTTAAAAAGGTATACCTTGACGTTATATTAAAAATACAGCAAGAAGTCGGATGGTGTCATATGGTTCCCTACACAAATACCACTGGATTTAAATTTTCAGTGACAATTGTCCATATGTGCCTCTAATAAAAATAACCATGTAGAAAGGCTTGTTTATTGGTTGCCCAGATCCACTTCTTGGTTAATTTTCATGGATTTCGTTACTATCAAGTTCATTTGTCATAAATGTATGGTGTTTATGTTTGTTTGTGATATGATCCAGTTTTGTGCATTTGTGCATTCCCTAAGGTTGATGGTGGCAAGGGTTGAGAATTCCCCCTGACAATGTTCCCCAACTGAGCTAGCATGGAACCTCAACATAGCGCCTCGTTATGCTTGAAATTAACAATGTAGGATGAGTTCTGGCCAATGAAGACCCCTATTGTTTTTTGTAAAGATCGGTTAATATTTGGGGGAAGAAATGTCTGATTTTCTGGTCGCTCCAGAGACCGCAATTATGGCCCAAACATCGCGTATTTTTACAAGGAGAAGGGAATCGGGCTAAATTTGTATTCTATGGCATATATATCTAGCCCTGAAGGACATAGATCCGAGAGGTTGATATTATATCCAAGAGAAGTGGTTGACCTTTAAATTGATACCAATTATATTGTCGTATGTACTCGAATGTGGGAGTTACACTTAAATATTTACAGGTTCTTACGTATTCATATATTATTTAGTAACCCATTACCACACACTATAGGCCGGAAATATAGCACTGATCGCTTTGAAATTTTCCACGAGGATCCAGGTATGGTCAAAAAGAACGCCTATAATTTTCGATGATCATCAGATAATAATATTGGGATGAGTTGGCCGAAAACTTAATTTGGTGTGTGTGTTTTCGAGTCGATCGCCACATTTGAAAGCCGAACATCACAACACAACCCACGCTGAAGAGTTAGATTTTCGTGGAAGTTGTGTAGGGTCGGCCCCGTCCGACTATACTGCTCCGCTCACTGGTTTTTAAATAATTTGAAGACACCTACAATAGGTGAGTTTTTTTAAATATTTTTTAAGTAAACACACTGGGTGAGAATTTTTATAAAATATGCGTTTAAGTGACCTACAATGCCTTTCAAACTGTACAGTATGGTCATTTTTTATTATGCTTTTCTATTTTTTCCTAGCCGTCGCTATAATTTTAAGGGCTTTTTATTTTATTTATTACAGTAAATGTTTTATTTTTATTTTGGTATTTATTTATAATTTTTATTTTTTATTTTATTTTTTTTTTCTAATTAAAAATATAATTTTTCTGCATTTTAAATTTATTTTCCTTCATTCCTAGCTGTCCATGTCAATTATAACCTTCCCGCTCAATATGGCAACTCTGCTTTATCTGTTGTTTGTCTTTATTCGTGTGCCTTTCAAACTGTGTGTACAGTGTCGTTTTTTTGCCAGAAAGGCAACAAACGAACCAGGGAGAAGAATATTTAAAGAAAGAATAATTATCTGCATTTGTTTTGATTCAATCTTTACATTTTCCTTGCATTCCTAGCTGTTACTGTTAATTAAAACCTTCCCGCTCTGTTTTCTCTGTATGCCATTATTATTGTGCCTTTCAAAATGTACAGTGTCAAAAGTCGATCTATTTATCCCTAACTCACGCACACAATGTTCGTGTGACCTGTGATGTGAATGATGAAATGGATGTGTGTTTGTCAACAATACGCGTCTCTCATGTAGTTTCCATTCCACCTCATTCGTAAATATTGCGTTAATCTACTTTGAGTTCTTATTTATCGGTAATTTTATATTTTATCTCTTTCGTTAGAAGGTGGAACGTTTTTCAATTTGTCTTCAGTGGACGTTGTGTCATCAAATTCATTTTTTTGCACGAAGAAAGAAAGAACAAATCACACGAATCACGTAGAAGAAAAGTTAAAGGAAAAAATTGATTATTTGCATTAAAAAAACTCTTCAAAAAAGTGCTGGAAAATACGAACCTCTTAAATGTGTGTGGATAAAAATTATAAAAATATTAACACACCCTATAAGGGCCCTGGAAAATAAACAGTAAGCAGCACACCATCTATCCCGAAGAAGAAGCAGAAGGGGAAAAATCAATCTTCGAAACAACAGCAGAAGACGAAAGATTGAGTAATTTTAGCAACGAACGGAAAAATACCAACAACAACCACTCGTACTACGTCGTCCGTTGTCGCTAAGGTCTAGACAAACAAATTGAAGAAGACCACCCATTACCTAGAACAAGGAAGCAAGAACAGTATCAAATTTCCTATCCAAACAAAGGCGGAAGTGACCTTGAAATGATGCCCAATCAAAGAGCTTCGGCAGCTGCCGAAGTGGTACACACTGGCAGTGGCCCCCAACCCTTGGTGAAGATTGGCCATTATTTGTTGGGTGCCACCTTGGGTACGGGTACCTTTGGCAAGGTCAAAATCGGTGAACATCAAATGACCAAACACAAGGTGGCTGTGAAGATATTGAATAGACAAAAAATCAAGTCGCTCGATGTTGTAGGCAAAATCCGCAGAGAGATACAAAATCTGAAACTCTTCCGGCATCCTCACATTATTAAGCTGTATCAGGTTATCTCCACACCCACGGATATCTTTATGATTATGGAATATGTCAGTGGCGGGGAGCTGTTCGATTATATTGTCAAACATGGCAAGTTGCAGGAACATGAGGCCAGGCGATTTTTCCAACAAATTATATCCGGTGTAGACTATTGTCATCGCCACATGATTGTACATCGTGATTTAAAACCGGAGAATCTGCTGCTCGATCATAATCGCCATGTCAAGATTGCCGATTTTGGTTTGTCCAATATGATGTTGGATGGTGAGTTTCTGAGGACATCGTGTGGCTCTCCCAATTATGCCGCTCCGGAAGTTATTTCGGGAAAGCTGTATGCCGGTCCTGAGGTGGACATATGGTCATGTGGTGTAATTCTATATGCCCTGTTGTGCGGTACATTGCCCTTTGACGATGAACATGTGCCAACATTGTTCCGCAAGATAAAATCGGGTATCTTCCCCATACCGGAATATTTGAATAAACAAGTGGTGAATTTGGTGTGTCAAATGTTGCAGGTGGATCCGCTGAAGAGAGCCACCATTGAAGAGATTAAAAAACATGAATGGTTCCAAAAGGATTTGCCTTCGTATTTATTCCCCTCGTCCATTGAACAGGATTCCAATGTAATTGATACGTATGCCGTGTCGGAGGTTTGCTCCAAATTCGGTGTCAAGGAACAGGAGGTCCATAACGCCCTGTTGAGTGGTGATCCCCATGACCAACTGGCCATTGCCTATCATTTGATAATTGACAACAAGCGTTTTGCTGATGAGGCTGCCAAAACGGAAATAAACAACTTCTTTGTGGCTGGGTCACCACCCCCCGCCGCCCATTCACCAAATGAACCACAAGATCCCACTTTTGGTGGTGGTTCTTCGTCGGGTACCTCTACACCGGGCAGAACATCCCTTACACCATCCATGAAACCCCATCCTGAACGTATTGCCCCATTGCGTGAACGTCAATTAGCCATGGCTGTACAGGCCCAAGGTGGTGGTGCCTTTCCTGAAAAAGCGGCCCGAGGCACTCCCATTAAACGTGCCAAATGGCATTTGGGTATTCGCTCGCAGAGTAAACCCAACGATATTATGTTGGAGGTATATCGTGCCATGAAAGCCCTTGACTATGAATGGAAAATCATTAATCCCTATCATGTGCGGGTGCGCCGTCAAAATCTGAAAAATGGTACCTATTCGAAAATGTCATTGCAGCTATATCAGGTGGATGCCAAAAGTTATCTGCTCGATTTTAAATCCCTTACCAACGATGAGGTGGAACAGGGTGATGATGTGATTTTGGAGAGTTTGACACCACCCCCGTTGAGTCATTCAGGGGTAATGCCGCCACAGCCAACTGGTCATCATACAATGGAATTTTTTGAAATGTGTGCTGCTTTAATTATACAATTGGCTCGTTAGGGAGGAGATTGCTACCTCCTCCTTTTTCTAAAACACACAACAATTTATATTCACATGATTTTTATAAAGCTATCCCAAAGTCCAAAAAACAAATGAAGAGAAAATACTATTTTAAAACTATGCATTCATTGTATGTCATCTTTAAATAATATTAATAATTATTGTTGTTTATTTTAAAAATTATTTTATTCAAAAAATATATATTCCTCTTCCCTTCCTTCCTTCTACAAATTTTGTCTCTCTCCTTTGGTTTATTTCCATATATCCCTAATATATTTTGTTGTTGGCTTGCTTTGTTAAATTTATTATGGCAAACAATTGTTTTATTATTATTATTTTACATATAACTACATACATATATTTAAAATTTTATTTTATATTCTATTTTGCTATAAAGCTTTGTGGGCTCTAAGCTAAAAGCAAAACAAAAATATCCCAAAATTTATTTTTTTTCTTTTCAAAAAGGCAATATCATCAAATGTATGGAATGATTTATAAACTATTATACTATTACTATTATTATTATTTTTTATTAGTATTGTAAGTTTTATTTTCTGTTAATAAAGGTTAAGTGCTATATTAAAACAAAGTATTAACAAATTGTATTTAAATTGTGTTTGAATTTGTTTTTGGTATATAACTAAATATATAACTGATATATAATTTAGGGCTTTTTTCCGGTACTACTTTATTTTAGAAGGTTGGGGTCAATGGAAAATCTGTTCTACATAAAATTTCACTATAGGCCATCGTTCAACAAAAATCGGTAGTTATAATATATACCAATAAATTACACACCCACAAATTTGGTAGAACATTATAGGTTATAGTTTTTGTAAATTGGTTATTACTTTCAGGTTAGGTTAATTTTACAAGCTCTGCTTCATTTTAGGCGATTGGTGCCAATGGAAGATCTGTTCTACATAAAATTTCACTATGGGTCACCGTTCAAAAAAAATCGGTAGCTATAATATATACCAATAAAATGCCTAACCTCAAATTTGGTAGAAAATATAACCTATATTCCTTTAAGACAATTCCAAATTAGACCAATTTTACCGTCTCTACTTCATTTTAGACATTTGATGTCAATGGAAGATCTTTTCTACACAAAATTTCACTAAAGGTCACAGACCAACAAAAATCGGTAGTTATAATATATACCATGAAAATAACCACAATCAAATTTGGTATAACATATAACCTATATGTTTTTGTCAATTAGTTATTATTTTCAGGTTAGGTCAATTTTAAACGCTCTGCTTCATTTTAGAAGCTTGGTCTCAATGGAAGATCTGTTCTACATTAAATTTCACTATGGGTCACCGACCAACAAAAATCGGTAGCTATAATATATACCAACAAAATACCCACCGTCAAATTTGGTAGAAAATATAACCTATATTTCTTTAGGACAATTGGTTATAATTTCAAGTTTAGGCCAATTTTACCAGCTCTACTTCATTTTAGACAGCTGGTGTTAATGAAAGATATGTTCTACATAAAATTTCACTATAGGTCACCTTTCAAAAAAAAAAAAAAAAAAATCGGTAGCTATAACATATACCAATAAAATACCTACCAACAAATTTGGTAGAAAATATAACCTACACTCCTTTAGGATATTGGTTATCATTTCAAATTTAGACCCATTTTATTAGCTCTACTTCATTTTAGACGGTTGGTGTCAATGGAAGATGGATTTCACGGATTTTGCAAATATTTCGCATATTTATCAACCGATTTTGTTGTAACGTGGTATTTTGCACTTTCATTGGCTAACACAACTCCACTAAAAATAATTAACATAGGCCCACCCTTAGGTATATTAACCAATTTTTTTTCCAACTCGGCAGTTTGGAGTTTCATGGACTAACACAACTCCATACAATTCGCATAGGCCCACCCTGTTTTCAATACTTTTTTTGTAATTTGATATCAGGGGTTCTCTTTGGGTGCATTTATTTATTTATTACCTAATGTATTTTAAATTGAAACCTATTTTCGTCCATTAAAAATCACTTGATATTTTTTTTAAATTTTTTTATTTTCTTATTAAACATTATAAACTTAAACTATTAAAAAAACATAAAAATATGTTATATAGAAATTATTTTTTATAAGGAAAAAAAATTAAATTATTCTAATGGGGTTTTTCTTGTTTATGCAGAGAAATTCATTAATTGTTTTGTTACGATACGATTTTTTTAATTGTTGAACTAATAAGTTTCAAAAAAGAATAATTGTGCTGCTGCTGCATATCAAAACACACACAGCCAGCCCATTACAGCCCTTTCTTTAAATGATTGAAAAAAAATCTCTTTGTTCCTGATTATATTTTTTTCCTTCTTTCGTCGCAAAATAATTATCCGCTATTACTATTTCGCGTCTTTATCATCTAGTTCAGCAGATTTACGATTTTTCTTTTTCAATTTGTCGATTAACGATTCTATACTGTTGGCATCAACCAAACCGATGAATTTATCTACCACAACACCATTACGAAACGCCAGAACGGCAGGTACAGCTTTCACTTCAAATGTTTCGACCAATTCGGTATTGTTCTCGACATCAATAATGGCTAAATCAATTTCATTGGAATTTTCCAAAAGTTCTTCCATTTTGGGGGTGAGAATTTTACACGGATCACACCATTCGGCATGGAAATTGACAATGACGGGATTATCGCTGTTAATTACCTGGAAGAGGGAGAAAGGAAAAAAAATTTATTTAATTTTTGAAAGGTATAAACATTATAATTTGGGGTTCTTAAGCGCGTTTTTCCACCGAATTTGCTGAGACTTTATACCTTCCGTTCTTATTGAGTACCAAATCTCCCCACTTAAAATTATAAATATAGATCCACTTTTTCCGGTAGGCCCCATATATGGGTATCATCAATTTTCGATATTTTGGGGTTCTTAAACGCGTTTTTCAACCGAATTTTCTTAAATTTGGTACACTCCGTTCTTATTGGGTACCGAATCTCTCCACTAAAAATTATAAACATAGGTCTACATTTTATGGTAGTCCCCACATAACTGTACCCCCAATTTTCGATGTTTTGGGGTTCTTAAGCGCGTTTTTCCACCGAATCTCCTGAGATTCGATACGTTCTCTCCACTAAAAATTAGAAATATGGGTACACTTTTTCCGGTAGGCCCCATATAAGGGTACCTACAATTTTCAATATTTCGAGGGTTTTGAATGCATTTTTCTAACGAATTCTCAGTAATTTGTCACTTTGCGTTCGTATTGGGTACCAAATCTCTCCACTAAATATTATAATTGTAGGTCAATTTTTTTTGGTAGTCGCGTTTTGCAACCGAATTCGCTGTAAATTATTTATATAGCTCTAATATCCTGCACACAGAGCTCGTCTATAAAGACGCCCCATCGCTCGTTTATAAACACTTTAAAGACACCCTTCAGCTCGTCTATAAAGACTCCCTTTAGCTCGTCTATAAAGTCTCACTTCAGCTCGTCTATAAAGTCTCATTTCAGCTCGTCTATAAAGTCTCACTTCAGCTCGTCTATAAAGTCTCACTTCAGCTCGTCTATAAAGTCTCACTTCAGCTCGTCTATAAAGTCTCACTTCAGCTCGTCTATTAAGATTCCCTTTAGATCGTCTATAAAGACTCCCTTCAGAGCTCGTCTATAAAGACTCCCTTTCGCTCTTTTATAAAGACTCCGTTTTGCTCGTTTATAAAGACTCCCTTTCGTTCGTCTATAAAGACCCCTTTCAGCACGCATATAAAGACCCCCTTTCGTTCGTCTATAAAGACTCCCATCATCTATTCCATTATGATTCCCTGTTTCCAAATGCAACAATCCCTTTGACTGTGCCTTGAGAATTCAGGTCTCTGGTTGTCTCCACAAAAGAAAATTATTATTTTCTTCTTAATAAATTTATTAGATTAATTACCTAAAGTTATCAGATCCCCTCGCAATATTTCCCTTGGGTGTAATTTATTCTTATCGAAAGTCTTCTTCATATTTTGTTTACTCTAATTTTCGCCAAATTCTTGAATTTTTATCATTCCAGTATTATCCGGTAACTAAACTGGATAACGAAAACAAGCACAGAGACGTCATATCCCCCCTTCACCTTTATGATTGAAGGGCAACACACAAAAAATGCTGCGGCGGCATACGTGAACAAAATCACGATAATTTATGTTCAATTGTTGTTGCTTTTAATGGGGCAACAACAACATACACAAAATTTATGCATATTGCATAATTCATTTTGTTTAGGTTTTTTGTTAAAATACCAAAAAAGGCGGCAACAAAATAAAGCCAAACTGACAAATCACCTGTTAATTGAAAGACTGAAGGGTAGCCATCATTTCTTTAAGGGAGAGCAGCAGGGGAGAGAGAGTGCGCGAACTTTCATATGCATTAAATTTCTTTCAACTCTCCATATTAAACAACTACTCTGGTTCTCTCTCTCATGCATTACACAGACGAAGAGAGTGAGAGGTAAAGATCATTTGTAAGGGAGGATGGGCAGAAAAAAATGGAAAATTATGGAACAACAAAAAACTATCTACCAGCCATTACAAATACATGACCTAGTTATGAGACCTGATTTTGTTTCGTTGTTGTTATTGCTTCCCTCAAACCACTTGTCAATGAATGAAGCTGATGTTGCTGCTTCTTCTTCTTCACCCATTTTCTTTCATTACTTACCTTTTGATCAAATTCATAATGATCTTTGACGGTGAATTTTTTATTTGCTATTTGACTTTGCGATAGAAACTTTTGTGTTGCCGACACGGCAAGGGGGGCCAAACGTTGGCAGGCACTCTGGGCTGATGATGAGGCTTGTACACAGGCCACCAAACGCGGCATTAATCCTTCGGAGGCTATTTTTAGCATGATTCTGTTGTGTTTGTTACGCTTCCACTAACAAAACTGTAACGAGAATAGGGAAATAAAAAAGGAGGTTAATAACATCTTGTGTTTTTTCCTCGTTTTGTTATCTTAAATGTTAGTGACCGTCCAATCATGATAAGATTACTCGCATAACAACAAAAATAAAGCAAGCTGAATGGCTAGATGTTAGGGGTTGTTGTTCCCAGCAAGCAGCATAACATGGCCTGACACATCAATGTCACATAAAATAATGAATCTTGAAATAGTCATGATTTACTTTGTTTTTTTTTTGTTCAAAGAACAAGCAAAACAACAAAAAATATGTAAATGTAAAACACAATTCTTCTGGCCACAAGAACAACAACAACAAGCCATGCATAGAAACGTCGTAGTAGTATTATTTGTTGTTGTTGTATTTGCATGAGGTAATAATGAATAACATTAACATTTTCCACAAAAACACTACACACACACACTCTGGCTTACCTTTTGTATTAATCACCGTTTTATTTTTATCCTTTTGTCTATTGGCTTATTGTTTTAATTTATTTCGATTTGTTTTATTGAATTTATTAATAATACTACTTTAATTTAATATCTTCGTTAGCAAAATAATAAAATTCGTCGTTGGAAAAATAATAAAATAACAAACTTGTCTCGAAATGTCATATCGACAACTGTCAGTTTAGTAAATGAGCTGAAGAGTGCGAGAGTGAGAGAGAGAGTGAAGTCGAGTGTCAATGAACACAGCTGGCATGTCATGCAGTGTTGTCTACAATTTAGAAATGTTTCCCGCCAAATTAAAATGCCAGGCGTTGTAAAATTAAACAACGTTTACACAAAAAAATTATATTATATTGTCAGTTAAGTAAATGTGAAAGTGAAAATGGCAGGCGTTTTGTTGTTTTTTATGTAAAATAAGAATACTTTTACATATAGGATATTATGTTAGTTATTAATTTACATATTTTATTGTTTTTGTTTATAGACGTGCAGTCTTTATAGACGAGCTGAAGGGAGTCTTTATAGACGAGCTGAAGGGTGTATTTATAGACGAGCTGAAGGGTATCTTTATAGACGAGCTGAAAGGAGACTGAAGTCTTTATAGTCGAACACTGAAGGAGTCTCAAGGTTGCTGTCAAAATGCATTATTGTGATTTGATTATCGTTAAAAAAAGTAAATAATGTTCAAATATTTGACATCAAACTTAAGAATAAAAAACAGCTGTTTTCTGCTTCTTAGTTGACTTTTTTAATAGGTCAAAGTGTAAATATGCCACTACTTAATGTCTGTTCACTCCAAAAAAATATTGTAATCTTTAACAAATTTAGATGAAAAAAAAAAATCGAAATAAATTTCAAATACTATAGACGATTCTTGTAGATTCTGGAACTGACTATTAAAAATTTAAAAAATATGTAATGCAAAGATCTACAAATAAGTTCACGCAGCAAGCGGAAGTCACCTGTTTTTATAGACAAGCTGATAGTCGAACTCTGAATTCCATTGTGAAAATGTTTGAATTGTCTCTATAAAACACCTCATTTAAAATATCGTATTTCGTAAATGGCGTAATTTAGAAGTCGGAGAGTAGTGTTTACGGATTTCCTATAAAAAATAATTTGTTTTTGTGTTACAAAAATAATTACTCTTCTGGATTTTGACAGCAAACTTGAGAGGCAACTGATATCCATTTTCCTTAAGATGTTGTTTTCATTTGACAAGGCCTATAAAAAGGTCATAAATACCAACTCCAAAATTTATTGTGAATTACTTACACTTAGCTTTGTTACAGAACGGTTGTTCCATAAGCCGAGCTTAAAAAAGATTTCCAAGCACGTTGGTCTTGTGCGCAAATCCACCAATTTGGAAGACCACGTTCAGATGTTGTTTTTTATTATAAAAACGTTTTTAAATTTTTGCAACAGGATTTTTGCCAACTGCATTTTGACAGCTTTGGTCAAGATCTATTAATCAGGTCACCCAGCTAGCGAAAGTCAGCTGTTATTTCTCAAGTCTAATGTTAAAAATTTGCACTTTGTTTACGTTTTTATAATGGTGGTGAAATTTGGCCTTATCGAACGACCATATTATAGGGCCATGGGCTATACGTTGAAAACAGTATCTATTAATAAGGTCATCCAGGGAGACCAGCTGGATATCAGCTGTTACTTAAGTTTGCTGTCAAAACGCATTATTGTGAATTTTTAACATTAGATTTGAAAAAACCGATTTTTGCTAGCTGGGCGACCTAATTAATAGATCTTGGGCTAGACAAATAAAAAATCTATAAATTTCATGGTCTTGGAAAAAAATATTTTTTACAAATGAATGCCTTTCTACATTTACGAATCTGTTGAAAAATATTAAATATTTCTTAAAAAAATAAATAAAACAATATTTCAATTAAATTTGCACATGGTTTGGTTTTTGGTAAAATTTATTGACCTAAAAATATTTTCTTCAAAAAAAGGATATCTAGAATAAAAACTAATAACTAATACATTTTGAGATTTGTAATTTTTTTGTGTAAAATTTTTTAATCTCCTTTGAAGTTGTACATTGGTAAAGAAAAATTATATATACCAAAACAAAAAAATCTTAAAACCCAAAGTCAATCATGAAAACTTACACTAAACTACCTAAATACTACAAAAAATTTAACAAAAATTGTTTGCACTTTGACTTAGATTACCATGGATTATCTTCCAAATCGGAAGCATTAAAATGTTCCTCTAATGTTTCCTCTTCTGCTTCCAACTCCTCTTCCCCCTCCAATAAATGTTCTGCATTTAAATTGGGGGTTTCTTGATTTGTTTTGTTGTGGGTGGAACGTGTTGTACCACCACCACCACGTCTTTTCTTTAGACCCATATGAGAATTCATGTGTTTCTTGAGATTTGCCTTACACTTAAAGCCTTTACCACATTCGGCACAATGAAATTGATCCACCAGCGAATGTCTGGCAATATGCTGCCTTAAACTACCCGCAAATGGAAATGATTTACCACACTCAGGACATAGATATGGACATTCACCACTATGTAAATTCATGTGATCATTTAACGTCTGTACTGTGGTAAATTTCTTATTACATATTTTACATTGTATATCCTTGTGTGCACCCATGTGACGTTCCAAGTGGTCAGGTAAACCAAAGGTACGATCACAATGTTCACAGGCATATGTAATATCCGGGATGGGCTCTCTTAATATGCTCACTCAGTGTTTTCTTTGATATAAAATTACGATTACATTCGTAACAGGTGAAATCTTTTTCCACCGTTGAATAATGTTTTTTACAATGCGCCGAGAGGGAATTGCGATTACCAAAGACCATTGAACATTCCGGGCATTTGTAAACCACTGGACTATTGGGTGAAGATTTGTCATTGTCAGGTTTCTCGTGCAACTTCATGTGTTTGCGATAATTTTGCATCGATACAAAACGATGTTTACAAATTTCACAGCCATATTTCTTGAATGCCGAGTGCACAATGCTGTGACGTTGCAAACGATATAATTCACAAAATTGTTTGCCACATTCTTCGCAGGTATACAAACCGTCTTCGGGTTTTATTCTAAGGAAAAAAATATTATTTTTAATTTTTAATAATTTTTTTTTAATGAAAACTTACTTTGTTTCCGAAAAATCCATTTCATTTTCGGCCAGAACATACCACTCATTTATATTTTTCAAACTATAATGGTGTCGATTTTTTAAATGTTCACGCATGCGAATGACACGATCATATATTTTGTTACAATCGGCACATTTAAAACGTTTGCGGCCCCTGGAAAAAATAAAATATTAATTAAATTCTAAATAAAAATTCTAAAAAAAAATAAACCTACCCAATCTTAACAATTAATAATGGATTTTTTGGCCGATCATTGGTTTCATCAGTCTTATTTTCTGCCGGCACATCCTTCTCATCTGCTGCCATAATTTGATTTAATGATTTTTGATATTTTTTCTCCTCACAAAGTCTATCCTGCAACTCTTTTTCTTTTCTACAAAAAAATTAAAACAAAATCAATTATTAGGCTCACTTAAAATCTCCCCAAAAATACCCACTTAAATTGTTCCCTTTTCATTACATTTTCTGCCCCATCGACAATTTCCACCCATCGTTTAATATCCTCCACAGCATATCTATGTTTCCGTTCTAAGTGTTCCTCAATGCGTGATACACGATCGTAGATTTTACCACACACCGAACAGATGTATCTCTTTTTGCGTCTAGAAAAAAATTGTATTTAATTTTAAATACGTAATAATAAATATCAAAAAATTTTAACACATACTCAACTTTAGTTATTTTAAGCGGCAGCGATGAATCACAATCCATTATAGAATTCTCATTTTCATCCATATCATCTTGGCAGTTGGAATTCTCATCAATACCGTCTTGGGAAATATCATTGTCTTGCAATATTTCGTGGGAATCTAGTTCCTCGTGAAAGGTTTTGGTGTCTTCGTCGCTAAAAGAAAAAAAAAATTTTTTTTTGAAAACTAAATATTATTTAAAAAATATCCTAGACTTAAAAAAAAATAATAAAAAAAAAATCCGTTGAAAGCAAAATTTTGAAAAAAATGTTTTTAAAAAAATATCCAAGACAAAAAAAAAAATAATGAAAAAAAAATCCGTCGAGAGTAAAATTTTGAAAAAAAGGTCTTTAAAAAAATTCACGCCTTAAAAAAATTATTTTTAAAAAATCCACGCCTTAAAAAAATATTTTTAAAAAATTCAGGCCTTAAAAAAATTATTTTTAAAAACTCCAGGCCTAAAAAATTTTTTTCAAAAATACACGCCTTAAAAATTATTTTTAAAAAATACACGCCTTAAAAATTATTTTTAAAAAATCCACGCCTTAAAAATATTACTTTTAAAAATCCACGCCTTAAAAAATTATTTTTAAAAAATCCACACCTTAAAGAAATTATTTATAAAAAAACCTAGACTTAAAAAAATAATGAAAAAAAAATCCTAGACTTAAAAAAATAATGAAAAAAATCCTTGGCAACAAAATTTTGAAAAATAAATGTTTTTAAAAAAATTATTTTTAAACAGTCAGGCCTTAAAAATTATTTTTAAAAAATCCAGGCCTTAATTTTCGCTATTTTTTAAGGCGTGGATTAAAAGAAATATTTTTTTAAAACGACGATTTTTAATAAAATACGCCACTCCTTTCAAATAATATTTAAAACAAGCCATAGGTCATAGGCCTTTAAAAAATATATAAAAGAAAAGCCAGGTCTTTAAAAAAATATCTTTAAAAAAGTCCACGCCTTTTGTCAGGCCCTCAAAAAGTTCATCCCAAAGCCCCTATACTGTTAATAAATCACTCAATTTTAATTATTCTTTATACAGCTCCCTATATTCGATTATATCTACTCCTTATCCTTTCTTTTCTATAAATGAGAAAGCAAGCTATTAATTATGTGTTACATTTCCATCCATACATACCACGACAGAGTTTCATCACAATGCTGTGAGGAAATTCCCTCAAAATCATCCAACTCCGAATCGTAGGCTTCAGCAACAACCACATCACCGTCTCGCTGTAACAGCTGCTGCTTATGCTGTCCTTCGTCCACCTCCTCCTCCTCTTGCCGGTCTTGCTCCTCATCTTTCAAATTGTATAGCTCAATTTTTGTTTCTTCCATACTTTCATCTTCCATCGTTGGACCGTCATCTTTGTTGGCAAGCACAACTTCTTCGGGTGGCGCCAAAATCTGATGACGAAACTCTTGATCTGTGGCAATACACAACTGTTGGAATTGATATCCAATTAGCAGATTATTAACACAGGTTTCACAAATCAACGTTGGAAATTCAATATCATCCGTTTTGATATTGATTTGCGGTACAATTGCATCGATCATTTCCATAATTGTATGATTTTCATCGACATAATCATAGATTTGATAGTAGCGATTCTCGTCGGCCATGCATGTGCGGCATGACCGTAATAGGTCGGGTTCATTGTTAAGATCCTCGGTTAGATCCATGGAAAAGTATTTCCGTTGTAGAATAGTTTTTAATTCGTGTAATGAAGCCAGGATTTCTCGTAAGGTTTTTTCCTGGAGCGTTAGGTTGGTTTGTTTTTCTTTCAAAGCAAAAAACGATTTGACACATTGAGTAGGGATATCTAGATCGATTTGCGTCAAACAACAAGGTCTAATGAAACAGGGCACACAAGACGAGAAAAACAGCTGTTGTTAGTTTACGTTTTACTACAGTGAATACAATTCACAATAATGCATTTTAACCATACAATTTGCATTGATTTAGTTGGAATTGTAGCCAAAAAGGACAAACCCCGCTATTTTCAAAATGTTTCGGAATTTTATTCTAACCCAAGTGACTGTAACGTAATAATAGTTAATAGCTGATCTCCTTACCACAATATAATAAATGGTTATACATATTTACATATTAGGTCCATTTTTGGCATTTAAGTATTTTGGACATGGGTAAATATTGAGCCAACTTTACGAATAGCCCCCATACAGCATTTATAATAAAATTCGATCATTCACAATAGAGCCAACGAACTGTGTTATCGACAATGAAATTTTGGGTGGTTTGTTGGTGAAACAGCTGATGTCAAGGAATGGTGGATATCCCAGTGAATAGTGTAAGCGTTATAAAGTCAATGGATGACTTAGGAAATAACTGGAAAAGATTTTATCATGTCCTTAAATGATAATTTACTTTAATAATTCATACATCAGCTGTTTATATGTTTACTATTGTGAATTATACATTGTCCAAGCGAATTTGCTGTAATTTGGGATTCTCTTTCAGTTGGTATAATAAATAAATAAAGGTGATAAGTTGGGAGCCACGGCTAAAGATTGTCGAATTTTAGCTGAAACGACCTTTGGGAATTTAAAGGAAAGACTTTTTATAAAGGATCAGTGTGGCTTACAAAAAAAAAAAAGAAAAATGAGAAGGTGACAAGTTGTGCGCCACGGTCAAAAAATAGTCGATTTTTAAATGAAGCGACCAGAAGGATTTATATTTTAATAGGTCTTCATATAGAAAAGCAAAATGGTGCAAATAATTGCCAACCAAATGTATTTATCGAAAAAATCGTGGGCTAACCGATATTCTTAACAGATTGCCCTGATGAGTTTAAGGGGATTTTTCGGAATTTTTGAAACTATTTTTAAACGAATAAGCTTTAATTTGGTATTTTGGGTTCTCTTTGTGTAGGAAATCTCCCTACCAAAAAAATTGAAAATTAGCTCAAATTTCGGAGCAGTTTCCATAAAAAGGTAGCTATTAAATTTTTTCTACCGAATTCACTGTAATTTGATATGTTGAGTGCTCTTTTGGGTAAAAAAATTCTCTCGACCATAAATATAAATAATAACTTCAGTATCTATGCAATTCCCACATAGGGGTGCTTTCCGAATTTCGCTATTTTGTGAAGTTTGGGTATGTTTTTTAACCGAATTGGCTGTAATTTGATGTTTAGGGTTCTCATTGAGCAATAAATCTTAATATTTAATATTGATCCATGTTTAGGTATAGGCTCCCTTATAACGGTTTTCCGATTTTCGGTATTTAGGACACATTTCCAATCGAATTGGCTGTAATTTGATATTTAGAGTTCTCATTGAGTAAAAATTTATTAATATTGCTCCATGTTTAGGTATAGCCCCAATGTAATGGTTTTCCAATTTTTGCTATTTTCCAAGCGAATAGGCTCTAAATAGTCAGTGGGTAATCAAGCTGTCAGTATACGCCCCCACGATTCCGCCCCTTTTTTCATTACTTGTTTCTCTATTATTTTTTGTATTTATTTCAAATATTGAAAATTTTTAAACCAGTAGTATATCTATTTTTTTATCTTATAATAAATTAATAATATTCGACATTTTTTGTTTTAAATTTTCCTCACAAGTTTCTACATTAATTTCCATATCCGCTCGTGGCTCCTCCTGCTGCATTTCCTCACCCTTCTCCTGCTGTCGTATTTTTTTATAATGCCCATCCCACAAATGTTGACGCAGTTCAGCATGATATTTGAATGCCATGGGACATTCACTGCACATATATGTCTTCTCGCCGACATGGGTCCTCAAATGTTTAGTTAACTCACCCGACTGGCTATAGGCCTTGTCACAGTATTGACACTTGTGGGGTTTCTCGCCGGTGTGGGTTCGATAGTGTCTACGCAAATGATTTCCGGTGTCAAAACTAAAAAAATACAACAATTTTGAAAATTGATTTTTTTTATATCGGAAAGCTTACCGTTTACCACACTGATCACAGGCATGTTTCTTTATGCCGGAATGTTTGATTTTGTGCGCCTTCAGCGTACATGCTCTTGTATAGCACAGACCACAAATATCGCAAACATGCTTTTTGGGATTGTTATGTGTCTTTTTATGACGACTCAGATCTGCACTACACTTATACAGACCGGGACACTGATCACAGGCATATTTTCTCACAACGCTATGCCGTTCCATGTGCTGTTCCAAAGAGTATGGCGAGTACAATATCTTACCACATTCCTGGCATGGGAACTGTTCCGCAACACCATGCTCACTCAGCATATGCTGTCGCAGGGCGGTTTTATTTTTGGTCACCTGCTGACATAAGACACATGTGAATGTGTGAGGTGCACCATGACGATTCAAATGTTCCTGCAGTTGGCTGTTTGAGACAAACGTCTTCTCGCATTGATCACATTTGTAACGAACCCAGTCCGGGTGATTTTTGTCAACGTGTCTGACTAAGGCTCGTGTGGTCACAAATTGACGTTGACATATTTCACATTGAGCATAGGTGAGATAATTGCTATTGCTGGATTTGGAGGGTTGAGGCTTGTGCATTTGCCAGTAATGTTGGCCCAGGGATTTTTTGTTCTCAAAACGTCTGCTACAACTGGGACATTTAAATCCTTTGCGTGACTTTTGTTGTTGTTGTGGGCTGTCATGCTTTAGCATGTGATGTTTCAATTGAGCGGGAAATAAAAATCGGCATTTACACTGCTTACATTCATAGGGTCTATCGGGGGAATGTACTGGCTTGTGACGGTATAAACGATATAAACTGATAAAATGTCGGCCGCAAATATTACACGGAAAAATGCGTTTTTTCGGAGGTTGTCGGGGTCTGAAAGAAGAAGCACAAGGAATTTAAAATTATAGGGGACACTGATATATACCATGAGAACCCTAAATATCAATATCCGAAAATTTGTGGTTATGTTGTATTGGGACTATACAAAAAAAAAAAGAAAAAAAAAATGGTACGATTTTTATAATATTTGCTACGAAGGTTGTGTACCCCTTGAGAACCCCAAATAACAAATTACAGCCAAATCGATTGGAAAGCGGGCTAAAAGTCTCGAAAAACACGAAAATTTGAGGTTATGTTGTAAGGGGGCTATAAAAAATGGAATGATTTTTATAATATTTGTTAGGAAGGTTGTCTACCCCTTGAGAACCCCAAATAACAAATTACAGCCAAATCGATTGGAAAGTGAGGTAAAAATCTCGAAAATCACGAAAATTTGAGGTTATGTTGTATGGGAGCTACAACAAAAAATGAAACGATTTTTATATTTGGTAGGAAGATAGTATATCCCATGATAACCCCAAATAGCAAATTACAGCCAATTCAATTGGAAAGTGAGCCAAAAATCTCGAAAAACACGAAAATTTGAGGTTATGTTGTTAGGGGGGCTATACCAAAAATTGAATCGATTTTTATAATATTTTTGGTAGGAAGGTTGTCTATCCCATGAGAACACTAAATAGCAAATTGCTGCCAATTCGATTGGAAAATGTACCCAGAATCTTTAAAAATTAGAAAAATCGGAGGGTATCCTTGTATGGGGACTATACCCAATGTTGGACCAATATTGATTGTTTTTGGTAGGAAAGTTGTCTACCCCATGTAAACCCTTAATATGAAATTACAGCCAATTCGGTTGGAAAATGTGTTCAAAATCCTTAAAGATCCGAAAATTAGACGTTATATTGTATGGGGGCTATACCCAATGTTGGACCAATATCGATTATTTTTGTTAGGAAGATTGTCTATACCTTGAGAACCCTATATAACAAATTACAGCTAATTCGGTTGGAAAATGTGTCCAATATCCTTAAAGATCCCAAAATTTGAGGTTATGTTGTATGGGGACTATATGGCAAATTACAGCATATTCCGTTGGAAAAAGTCCCAAAAACCCGTAAACATTTTAGGGTATTGTTTGGTGAGCCTATAATTACCCTGGAGATATGTAAAAAATTAAAAAAAAAACATTGGGTTAATATACTTTTCAACTTTTCCTGAGCCAGTATAATTGTTGGTGGCATCCTCTCCATCGTCATCCTCCTCATCATCACTGAAAAACAAAAAGAATTTATATGTTCAACATTATTTATATCCACATGTACCCACTAATCAAAACATACTCATCATCTGATTCTTCTGATTCTACTTCTTTATCATTTTTTGCCCTTTCAATTATCTTTGAGTGCTCTTCCAATTCCAATTTGGAGAATTTTTCCCTATGTTGTCTAAGCATATGGAGACGATATTGTTCTATCGTAGCAAAACGATAGTTACACATTTCACATGCAAATGGATGATTCTTGTTGTGCACCTGCATGCAATGCCTGTTTAAATTATGGTTACTGTAAAGAGTTTTATTGCATTCCTTGCAGGAAATATATTTTTTCGATCTCTTAGAGGCTGATCTGCAAAAAATAAAAGAAAATTGTAAAGAAACCCGATTTTCACTTCAAAATCAAACTTAAACTTACTTGGCTACATTAGATGTGCTGGACACCGAGGCAATTTCCTGTGTTACATTGAGGAATTCTTCATTTTCCAATTCTTTTTTGATATCCAATTCGCCGCATTCTGTTAAAGTCTTGGTGGTGATGGTGACGCTGGCTGACTGTGTTAGTGGATTGTGTCTCTTCGAGTGCAGTACTAGCGATGATTTTTCCCAAAAAAATTTTGGACAATCGGGACATTGAAAATGACCTTCCCGCAGGCTTCCATTATGAAACATTGCTATATGACGTAGTTGTTTCTTCTCCGTTTCAAACCTGTATGTACAAACAGTACAGGTATATGGAGCGGTCGGGTCATGTAATTTGCTATGGCGGCGTAAATTAGCTGCAGTACCAAAGGAGCGGGAGCACAACGGACAGATATGGCCACTCTTACTTGTTGTATTGGCTGCTGAAGTGTTTTTAGTATTCGGCATAATTGGCTTAACTTGTATTTGAGTAGCAACATTTTTATAATAAGTCAGCCAATCAATTTCTGGTTTTATAGTCAACATTTCAGTGGGCATTACAGCTTCTTGGTTATCATTCATATCATCATGCTGCTCCTCCTCCTCCTCCACATCTTGTTTTATTATAACATTTGTACCATCTATCACGGGTTCTAAGAGCACTGTACCATCCGTTTCAAGCGATGCTAGCAATTTTCGATGTGATTCCATACACAACTGGTGGAAACGATGACAATAAAGCAGCTTATCATAACAATCCTGACAGATTTGTTGGCATTGCTGAAGAATTTCGTTTTTAATTTTTAATTGTGGCAATATCGTATCTATCACGTCCAAAATTTTGGAGTTCTCTTCTTCAATATAGTGGTTGAGTGGATAATATTGCTGGCTGTCATTCTCACGGAGACATGTACGGCATTTTTGGACATCGGGTGGAGGCATTTTGAAGATTGCAACGAAGCTGGAAAGGAAATAAAGAAAACCCCTAAGAATTTACGACTAACCTCTCATAAATAATGCTCTTAGATCTTACCTTTAATATTCTCTACTCTTCTCCAATGAATTCCAATGCCCAATTCATGCCTGGAGTCAATCAAAACATCCTTCCTGTTTCAGCCGTTAATACAACGCACCGGCCAAATTTAAAAACGTTCCACATAGAGGAACTGAAAGAAGTAGATTAAACAATGAAATGCTGAAGTATATATGACAGCCCTCTCATAATTATTATTAAAATATATTAAATCTTACTATCCAATGAAATCCAATTCGTGCCTGCAGTCAATAGAAACTTCCTGTCTCAACCTTTAACACAACGCACCGGCCAAAATTAAAAACGTTCCAAATGCTATATAAAGATTGCAACGAAGCAGAAAGTAAATTAAGCAATAAAAATCCGATGTATTTAGTCTATCGATCATCAGGATGCTCCTTCCATAGCCAATTTTTTAGCTATTACCTTAAATAATCTCTATTCCAATCCAATGAAGTCCAATTCCTGACTGGAGTCAATCAAAAAACTTCCTGTCTCAGCTTTGTCACTACGAACCTACCTTAATTTAAAAACGTTCCACATGCTATTAAAAAAATTAAAAGGAGGATGGTGTGCACAAAACAAAATTACTGATAAAAACCAAGACCAAAACAAAATGGAAGGAGACATATAATGTTTACGAATGCATGTGAAGCATAATAAAAGAGACATAACAAAATGCCAATCAGCTGATTAAAAACAATTAAATCATATATCATGTGGAACGTTTTCAAATTTGGCCGGTTCGTTGAGTTAAAGGCTGACACAGTACGTTTTGATTGACTCCACTTACGAATTCGAATTCATTGGACAGGTGTAGAGATTATTTAAGGCAAATTTTAATATTTTGAAAGAATAATAATTATGAGAGGGCCATCGTATATACTTCGGCATTTCATTGTTTAATCTACTTCTTTCAGTTTATTTATGTGGAACGTTTTTAAATTTGGCCGGTGCGTTGTGTTAAAGGCTGATACAGGAAGAAGTGTCGATCGAATCCAGACACGAATTGAGAATTGGAATTCATGGGATAGGAGAAGGGAATATTTAATGTAAGATTTAATATGTTTAAATAATTTATAAGAACGTCATCGTGAATACTTAGAATTTTTTTCCTTTCAGCTTCGCTGCAATCTTCATATACCAAAAACAAAATTAAAACCTTTTCAACCAAAACCCATTCACCAAACCAAAATGCCTCCGCCCGATGTCCAAAAATGTCGTACATGTCTCCGTGAGAATGACAGCCAGTTATATCTTCCACTCGACCACTATATTGAAGAAGAGAACTCCAAGATTTTAGACATGTTAGATACAATATTGCCACAATTGAAAATTAAAAACGAAATTCTTCAGCAATGTCAACAAATCTGTCAGGATTGTTATGATATGCTACTTTACTGTCATCGTTTCCACCAGTTGTGTATCGAATCACATCGAAAATTACTGGCATCGCTTAAACCGGAGGATAGAGTGCTCATAGAATCCATTATAGATGGAAAAAATGTCATAATAAAACAGGATTTGGATGACGAAGAAGAAGAGGAGGAGAAGCAGGAGGAGGATGTGTATAATAACCAAGATTCTGTAATGCCCATGGAAGAGTTAAATATAAAATTCGATATTAATTGGCTGGACAGTAATGAAGGAAATTTTACTACAACTCAGAAGCAAGATGAGCTGCTGCCTATGGCCAGTATTCAAAGAACATCCAGCAAACGTGTTCATATCTGCCCGATATGCTTGCGTACATTTAGTAGTGCACCTAGTTTAAAACGACATAACAAGTTACATGATCCGACGGCACCATTTTCCTGTCGTTTGTGTACATACAGGTTTGATTCAGAGAGGGCACAACGCCGCCACATGTTATTGTTTCATACGGCCAACAAAGGTCATTTTCAATGTCCCGATTGCCTACAAATTTTTTGGGAAAAATCATCGCTTGTCCTGCACTCGAAGAAACATTCAGCAATACCACAGGCCAGCGCCACCTCCACCACCAACATGGCGACTGTAACGGAAGGCGAATTGATTATCAAAAACGAAATTGAAAATGAAGAGTTCGAAAGTGAAGAAGGACCTCAAGGGACGAAGGAAATAAAAACCAATGAAGAAATTAAAAGCGTAGACCCCCAAGGGACCACATATAATAGAAACAAGTAAGTTCAGTTTAATTTCGAAATGAAAATAAATCGAAAATTTCCTTTTTAATTCCCTTTTCACAGATTACTCATTAAAAGAGGAAGGCGTAATAATGCCAGCGGAACATTTCCCTGTCCGTCATGCAAAAAACGATTTTTCAGTAAATTTAATTTAAAAAGACATTTCTTGTTGTTTCACGATCCGAATCATGCATTTGCCTGTAACATTTGTAAATATCGTTTTGAGACCGTCGAACGATATCGTCATCATATTTTTACTCAGCATAACACACAGGACACCAAGGTGGAAGAAGTCGAAAAACCCAAGGCCATGGAAATGATAAACAATAAAGGAGAATCAGATTCGCAAGATGAGTAAGTTTGAGTATTGTAAAAATGAATATAATCATGTTAACGTAAATCTTTTTTCCAGGGATGATGATGATGACGATGGAAAGGATGCCACCAATGATGAAGATTTTGTTATTACTGGCCCAGGAAAAATTGAGAAGTATATTAGACCATGATTTGTCTATGTTCTGACTATGATCTTTGCAGTTTTTAGAATGCAAAAAGCTTCCCTGCTATATCCTGTTTAGCGTCCATACAACGATACCCTCCTATTTTTTTGTTTTTAGGGATTTTATGCATTATTTCCAATCAAATTGTCTGTAATTTGATATTTAGGATTCGCATGTGCTTGACAACCTACCTGCCAAAAATAGTCAATATTGGTCAAACTTTGAGTATAGCCTCCATTCAACATAACCTCAAATTTTCGGATCTTCAAGGATTATGGGCTGGTTTTCCAATCGAATTGGCTGTAATTTGATACTTTGGGTTCTCATGAGGAACACAACCTATCTACCAAAATTAGTCGGTATGGGTTCACCTTTTGGTATTGTCTCCATATAACCGTTTTCCGATTTTCGGTATTTTGGCCACATTTACCAATCGAATTTGTTGTAACTTGATATTTAAAGTTTACATGGGGTAGGCAACCTACCTACCAAAAATGATCAATATTGGTCTAGCTTTGGGTATAGTCCCCATACAACATAACCTTAAATTTGTGGATCTTCAAGGATTTTGGGCACATTTTCCAACCAAATTGTCTGCAATTTGATATTTTGTGTTCTCATGGTGTAGACAACCTTCCCAACAAAAATAATCAATATTTGGCCAACTTTGGATGTAGCCCCCATACAACATTACCTCAAATTTCAGGATCTTTAAGGATTTTAGGCATATTTTCCAACCGAATTGGTTATTTGATATTTAGGATTTACATGGGATAGAACACCTACCTACCAAAAATAGTCAAAATGGGTCCAATTTTGGTACAGCCCCCATAAACCGATCTGCCGAATTTCGTCATTTTAGCCACATTTTTCAATCGATTTGATTGTAATTTGTTATTTAGGGTTCTCAAGGGTTAGGGAATCTCTCTACAAAATCTTATAAAAATCTATTAATTTTTTGGTATAGCCCCCATACAACATAACCTCAAATATTCCGATATTTAAGGATTCGCTTTCCAACCGAATTGGCTGAAATTTTATAATTTTAATTCTCTCATCTCTAATTTATTTTTTTTTTTTCTTTCAGACCCCGACCATCCTACATAAGACGTCAGTACCCATGTGAAATTTGCGGACGAAATCTCGGAAGTTTGTTTCGTTTAGAACGTCACAAGCCGCTGCATTCCCCCGATAGACCCTTTGAATGTACCCAATGTAAAAATCGTTATTTATTTGCTCATCAACTGAAAAGTCACATGCTAAAACATGACAGTCAAAAAGCAAACAATGGTTTTCAATGTCCCAATTGTACCAGACGTTTTGAGACCAGATCGTCCCTAGGCGTACATCACTGGCAAGTACATGTGCGAAAAGTTCCTGAATCGAGCAGCAAAAAGTATGTGGCCTATTATCCCTGCGAAACATGTAATCGTCACTTTCTGACCTCAGCAGCGCTATCCCGGCACATTACCAAAGACCACCCCGATAGGGAACGGTATAAATGTGATCAATGTGAAAAGACGTTTATTTTGAAGGCTCAACTGCAGGAACATTTGAATCGACATCGTGGCATCAAGAATTTCGTGTGTCTCATATGCCAACAGATGACCTCTAATAAAACCGAACTTCGGGAGCATATGATGAGTGTACACAGTGTTGCGGAACAGTTCACGTGCAGTAAATGTGGTAAAAATTTGAGCTCGCTGAGCAGTTTGCAACAACACATGGAGCGACATAAGGGTGAAAAGAAATATGCCTGCAAACAGTGCCCGGGTCGTTTTAAGTGTCGTGTAGATCTGCACAAACATGTCCAGACACATACGAATAGCAAAGATCATGTTTGTGATATTTGTGGTTTACGCTATACGCGGGCGTCCACGCTGAAGGCACACAAAGCCAAACATGAAGGCATCAAGCCACATGCATGTGATCAGTGTGATCGATGGTAAGTTGTGGGGGAAAAGTATAATTCAAATATTCGAAATTTTTCAAAATATTGTTTTATTTTAAGTTTTGTCAACGCCGATCAGTTGCGTAGACACTATCGAACCCACACCGGCGAGAAACCCTACAAGTGTCAATACTGTGACCGGGCCTATGCCCAGTCGGGAGATCTTAACAAACATTTGAGAACGCATATCGGTGAGAAGACATACAGGTGCAGCGAATGTCCCATGGCATATAAATATCATGCTGAATTACAGCAACATTTATGGGATGAGCATTATAAGAAATTAAGACAGCAGGAGGTGGAGGAGGGAGGAGGAGAAATTCAGCTGGAGCCACGAGTAGATATAGAAATTAATGTAGATACTTGTGAGGAAAATCTACAACAACAAATGTCGAATATTATTAAGTTATTATAAGATGAAATAAAATACTAAATAAGATAAAATATTTGAAATATAAAACATAAAAAATCGAATTAGAGGAAATTGAAAAGGACCATTTTCCGAGATGTTGTCTTCCACTTGTTCTTTCCATCAATTCGTGGCCTTCCCCTTCTACTTGAAAACATCGGTTGGCCCGCTTTTAGAGGCCTTTTGAGTTGTTGCATCCTCATCCCTTCTCCCATCAAAGATAGTCATTAGAAATCAACTGTTTCGCAAACGTTGAGGAACGATTTTCAATTTGGTTGGTTCATTCGTTTTAACTTTACGACATTTGTTGTGGCTGGTTGGCAACTAGTGTGGAACGTTTTTTAATTTGGTCGGTTCATTAGGTTCAGCTGATGGTTATTGTGAATTAACTCAAAACATATAGAACGCCTCTTGTTAGAAATCAGCTGTCCCCATAAACGTTGAGTTGTTTTGGGTTGTCTGTCTTACACAACGCATTAATTAATTTTAATTTATTATTTCATTTAATTTAAAACAATGAATATAACACGCAACCTTTGTTTGGCCCAGTTAAGACAAGGTCCACGTAGATTCCAAAGGGCCTCTGTAAGATGGCAAACATCACAGGCCACAACAAATTCTGGCACAACAACGGGTGAAGAGGGCACAACACATTTTGGTTTTCAAACCGTCAAGGAAAGTGAAAAGGTGGAAAAGGGTAGGTGGAATATTTCATTTAGACCACACATGTCAGGATAATTCAATATTTTTTTCTTTCCGATAGTCCACAAAGTCTTTGAAGATGTTGCCAAATCCTATGACATTATGAACGATGCCATGTCCATGGGCATACATCGTGTCTGGAAAGATATGTTTATTGAACGTTTGGGTCCACAGCATGGTACCTGCCATCTGGATATGGCCGGTGGCACCGGTGACATTTCATTTCGTTTTATTAAATATTTACAAAATCAAGCAAATCCAAAGGGTTTAAAAAGTCATGTCACCGTATCGGATATAAATCAACATATGTTAAATGTCGGCGAGGAGCGGGCCAAAAAATTAGGACTTACCGAAGAGAAATTGGCAAATATGACCATTGAATGGAAATGTGCCAATGCTGAGGAATTGCCATTTGCCGATAATTCATATAATTCCTATACAATTGCATTTGGTATTCGAAATTGTACACACATTGATAAGGTAAGAGGATGGGCAGTAGATTTTCCAATAGTCCCAAATATATAATGTAATTTTTTTTGTTTTTCTTAGGTCCTCAGTGAAGCCTATCGTGTCCTGAAGCCAGGTGGTCGTTTTATGTGCCTGGAATTTAGCCATTTAAACAGCAATACACTGCAATGGCTTTACGATCAATATTCGTTTAATGTCATCCCTCCCATGGGCCAAATATTGGCTGGCCAATGGCAACCCTATCAATATTTGGTGGAAAGTATACGCAAATTTCCCAAGCAGGAGGATTTCAAACAAATGATCGTGGATGCCGGTTTTAGTATGGTGCGTTATGAGAATTTGACATTCGGCGTTGTTAGTATACATTCGGGTTTTAAATTGTAACGACGATAATTCGAAGACGAACACTAGATATGTAAGAATAAATTATGGGGAAAATTCTTTATATAGAAAAAAAATTAAAATAAAATTGGATTTTTTTAATTGGGATTTTTTAAACAAATTGATTTTTTAAGGAAAAACTTTTTTTATAGAAAAAAATTGGAATTTTTTTAAAAAAAAAATAGAATTTTTTATAAAAAAACTAGAAAATAGAAAAGAATTTTTTTTAAAAAAATTGGAATTTTTTTATAGAAATAACTTGGAATTTTTTATAGAAAAAATGGTATTTTTTATAGAAAAAAATTGGAATTTTTTTATAGAAAAAAAAAATTGGAATTTTTTTATAGAAAAAAAAAATTGGAATTTTTTTAAAGAAAAAAATTGGAATTTTTTTATAGAAAAAAATTGGAACTTTTTTAAAGAAAAAAATTTGGAGTTTTTATAAAAAAAATTGAAAAATTTTATACAAAATTTTGGATTTTTGTGTATAAAAATTACCATCTGTATAAAATTGTTTTAACAAAACATATTTTGACCTTAATAAAAATGTTAGATTATGTTGTTTTTTTTTAATAAAAAACCGTTATATTTTTTCTAAATTTTCTGTTTTTATTATTTCAATATTCATTTGTGTTTTTTTGTTTGTTTTGTTATATTAAATTAATGTACATTTACATTAAACATAAAATATTTGTTTTTCTTGTTGTGATTTTTTTTGCTTTTTTTTAATTTCTTTGCGAAATTTTCTACAAAACTACATAGTACAGACTACCAGAAAATAATAAAGTACTTAAAAATATATGTATGTAGGTGTGTGTGTTTTTTTATAAAGAAAATAATCTTATTTAAAAATAAATAAACAAAATTTGAAATGTTTTGAATTCACATTACAATAATCATTAAAATAAAGAAATAAGAAAAATTGTGTGTGAAAAAACAAATAGTTATTCTTATGGTTGTTGTTGTGTGTGTGTTTTTATAAAACTTGGAAACGATAACGAAATGTTTGTATATAAATTATTGAAATAAAAAATTCATTCATTATCATTATTAAATGGTTTGGTTTTTTTGTTTTAATTATTATTGGAAATAATTTTGTAAAAGAATTTTTTAGAACTTTTTTTTTTTTGATTTTTTGGAGATTTTTTTCTTTAGAAAAATGCCTTTGGAGAATATTTTCCACTAAAAAATCAGAAACCTTTGAAGTGTTTTTTTATGAAAAATGGTTTTGGAGACTCTTTTTTTCCTTTGGACATGGCATTGGACACTGTTTTGGAGAATTTTTTCTTTACAAATGTGCCTTTGGAGAATTTTATTCTTCGAAAATATGTAATTTTCTTTAGAAAAAAGGTCATTGGAGACCGTGTTTTATGGAAGTCGTAAGCCTTTGACATTTTTTCGAAAGAAATGGATTTGGAGAATTTTTTTTTTAGAAAAAAAGGTAATTTTGTCTTTCGAAAAAAAACCTTAGGAAACTTTTCTATTCAGAAAAATGCCTTTGGAGACTGTTTTTCTTTAGAAAAAAGCTATTAAAGACTTTTTCGCTTCAAACGACGCCTTTGGAGACTTTTTTCTTTCGAAAAAATTCCTTTGGAGACTGTTTTTCGTTAGAAAAAAGTCTATTGGAGACTTATTTTCTGTAGAAGAATGCCTTTGGAGACTTTTTTCTGTAGAAACCTTTATTTCTTTAGAAAAAATACTTTGGAGACTTTTTTCCTTTAGACATTGGCGATTTTTTCTTTTGGAAAAAATCCATTGGAGACTTTTTCTTTCGAAAAAATGTCTTTGGAGACTTTTTTCCTTTAGAAAAGCTGCCTTTGGAGACCTTTTTCTCTAGAAAAATTTCAATTACATCTCAAAAAAAAGTTCTAAAAAATAATTTTATTTGACCAAACATTTGCAATATATGTTGTTGTATTTGTTTTTATAAACAATGTTGTTGTGATTTTTTTAAGTTAATTTTTCAAATATTCATTTAGTTTTTTTTTGTATTTTGAATATCATTCTTTTTGTGTGTGAGTGATTTTTTTCATTTCTGATTTTTTTTTTGTGTTTTGTAATGAGTTTTTTTATATTTATAATTAAGTATTATAATTAAATATTAATTATAATTAATTATATGTATAGGTATAATTATAAAAGTCATATATATAAGTTTTTTTAATAGTTCTTTTTCTTTTTTTGTGGATAAATTTATTGTTTTTTTTTTTTCTTCATAAAAATAATAGCAAAACATTTTTATAAAAAAAAAATTAAAAAGAAGCGGGGGAGATAGGAAAGAAAAACTTAAACGAAAAATTAAAGTCCATAAATTAAGCGTCGTTTTGGTTTGTTTTTTGCTGTTATAATTATAATAATGGGTAACAATTCAACATTTTTTCGGTTCCATATTTTGTTTTTTCATCTCTTATACAACTTCAAATTGTATATTATTAACCCATTGTGTGTCCAAACAAAAAAAGTCGCTAGACTTTTGGCTTTGTTTGTTTGTGTGTCGTATTTTGTTTAGAAGTTCACTTCTTCAACACGATCCGCATCGGATTTCAGATCTTGTATCAATAGCTCATGACATGACTTCGGTATAAGGGTTCCGACGATTTTCTCACCCTCTGTGGTCTTCATGCGAATAACTTGCATTTTATTGTTGGCATTGCGCATTGCGAGAATTTGTTCGACCCGAGCCCACACTGACAGCACGGAACCGGCCAAAACATTATATAAACGTTGGCGTAAACCAACCTGGAATAGAGGAAAGAGAAAAAATCAGAATTAATTACGAAAAAGATGAAATTTGAGAATTTGTTTTTGATAAAATAATTAAATAATAAAATTGTGTTATAAAACCTTTTTTATTTGGAAAACTGTCTTTGGAGACTTTTTCCTTTCAAAAAAACTGCCTTTGGAGACTTTTTTCTTTGGGGGAAAAAACATTCGGGGACTGTTTTTCTTAAAAAAAACGCCTTTGGAAAAAAGGTTTTGGAGACTTTTTTAGAAAAGTATCATTGGAGACTTTTTCTTAAGAAAACCCCTTGGGGGACTATTTTCCTTTAGAAAAAAATACTTTGGAGACTTTTTCCTTTCGAAAAAAGTACTTTGCCGACATTTTCTTTTAGAAAAAATCCATTGGAGACTTTTTTCTTTAGAAAATAAATCTTCGAAGACAATTTTTCTTTAGACAAAATGCCTTTGGAGACTTTTTCATTCGAAAATATGTCATTGCAGATGTTTTTCTTTAGGAAAAATGCCTTTGGAGACTTTTTTCATTATAAAGGTTAGTTTGGAGATTTTTTCCTTTAGAAAAAATGACTTTGGAGACTTTTTCCTTTAGGAAAAATTCCTTTGAAGATTTTTTTCCTTCAGAAAAAATGACTTTGGAGACATTTTTTCGAAAATATGTCATAGGAGACGTTTTTCTTTAGGAAAAATACCTTTGGAGACTTTTTTCATATTAATTTGTCTTTGGAGACATTTTTCCTTCAGGAAAAATGCCTTTGGAGACATTTTTTTTCGAAAATATGTCATAGGAGACGTTTTTCTTTAGGAAAAATACCTTTGGAGACTTTTTTCATTTTAAAAATTCCTTTGGAGACTTTTTTCCTTTAGAAAAAATAACTTTGGAGACTTTTTTCTTTGGGAATTGCCTTTGAAGACTTTTTTCCTTTAGGAAAAATTACGTTGGAGACTTTTTCTTCAGAAAAATTGTCTTTGGAGACTTTTTTCTTTAGAATAAATGTCTTTGAAGACTTTCTTTTTGGAAAAAATGACTTTGGAGACTTTTTCCTTTAAAAAGAATGACTTTGGAGACTTTTTTGCTTCCAAAAATATTCTTTGGCAATATTTTCTATCGAAAAAATGTCCTTGCAGATTTTTTCCTATAGAAAAAAAACTGCCTTTGGAGACTATTTTAAACTCACCTCACACTCCGAACCCATGCTAACATTCCTGCAATTGCCATTCCAATAGGCATGCGAACAGGTATTTACCGAAGCATCATACTGTTCGGTCCAATGTTTCTCCGCCTCGGACATTGTGACCTTTTTGTATTTCTTTTCGATTTCGGCCAACGATTCGTGGCGTACCTGCAGGCCCGTATTGGGACGATAGATTTGGAACATAATATCTTTTTTACTCGACGATTTACCGCCGGCTGGATCTTTTTTCTTGCTGCTTTGCAGGTTGCTTTGCGGTTGATTTTCCAATTCAACGGCCAGGATGGCGGTACGTTTGTTATTGCGTACCTGATGCGACAGATAGAAGCCTTCGTGTTCGCCAATTAGATCGGCATATCTAAATGGGAAAGAGAGAGACAATAAATTATTATGAGGTTCCAAATTTGAAAGGGGATACAAAAGAGGGCGGGTGTCGTTGGCCCTCCTTTGGGAATTCCATTTTGGGAATTTCTCTATACGTTACTCACTTCTCAATGGCCTCCTGCCAAATCATGCCTCTTTCCACACGCACTGTGTGCAGTTCTGCGGGAGCCTTGCCGGTGGCATGTTTGCGTATGAAGCGGATCAATTTGACACGGGTCACATTCTCACCTGCAGCACCCAAATCTGCAAATAAAAGGAAGATTTTTTTAGAATTTTTGAAATAGATTTTTTGAAGAGTTCTAAACCTACCCAAAATACCCAAATCAAAGCGACCATTCTTCCTTGCCTGATTTATGATGGCCGTTAGGGTATCGGTGAAATATTTAAAGAGGCGATTCTGCAAATCCACAGGCATACCCAATATTCGATTCAGAAATTTCGAAATATTATTGTAGTCCTTGTCGAGACTCAGCAGACCCGGTGTCGTCTCACTCTGCACAATAATGCCCACACCCACCAGAGCCTTGGCAATGTCCTTAAAGAATTCCCCCTGATAATCGGTGGGTGGTGGCACCAAAGGCTGTTCATAGCCCATTATGGCTTTCATCACAGTTTCAAGGGCCGTTCGGCCATATTTATTATCTATATTGAACTGGGAGAGATCACGTGTCTCGGTGGCACGACGATCACCATGCGTCAGGGCGCCCAGCGATTCCAAACGTTTGGCCACGGTCGAAGCGAAACGTCGCTCACCAGCCAAATCAGAGATAAGGAAAATATATTCCGGGGCATTGACCTGATTCGAACGGTGAGTACGACCAAATTGCTGGATGGCACGATCAGCTGACCAGGGCAGTTCCAAGGTGATGTGTACACGCCGCCTTTGATTGCGTACCCTGCGATCACTTTGCAATGAAATACCACTGGAGGCAGCCTCGGAGATAATGGCCACATCTTTGGTGCCATCCATGAAACGTTGCTTTTCGGTTATGTTCAAGGTTTCTAGCGGGACATCGGATTCGGATCGGGATTCATATTGTATGGAACCATCATCGGACTGGACAACACGGCCCTTGCGGCCAGTCATTTCGGCCACATTATCCGGTCCACCCAGCTCATCAATCAATTGATCCAGGGTATTGGGTGGCAGACGTTCTCCCAGCAGTTCTATTTTCCTTAGCAGCTCCTCTTTCATCGAGCAGGCCTTTTCAATGGCATCTTTGGGTGGTGGGCCATAATTCAATTTAACACCATGCACGCCAATGGGTGTCACAGTGCCCTTCAGTTCCTGTTTCTTTTGCAGTAGATCCTGAATTTTGTCCTGCGTCGAAACAGGTGTCTTCTTCTTGTTGGGTGGTGAGATGTTAAAGCTATTGCTGAGCGTTGAGGAAAAGCTACTACTCTGGGTGGTCAAAGAAGCTATTGTGCTGGACGTGGAGGAGGCCTTAGATGCTGATGATTTCTCCTTCTCCTTGGCCTTAACCTTCTTTTTCTTCTTTTTGGCACGCGCCAACCATGGATCTGTATCCGAATCCGAACCACTTGCTCCAAAGGGATTAAAATCTGATTCCGAATCATAACTATCACTATGATTCCCAGTATCGGAATCTTCAGAATCGGAATTTTTCATATCCGAATCATTTTCATCTTTATCGGAATCTTTATTGGAGTCTTTATCGGAATCGTCATCATCGTCGTTGTCGTCATCCGAGTCCGAGTCATCTTTATCCCATGAATCCTGGCGAGATTTTTTACTATTACCCACCAGGTCTGGCCGGGATGATTTACGTTTGTTTGCCGCCGATGATGAGGCATCGTTGCGATGCCGATTGGCTGCCTTGACTTTGGCAATAATCGATTGAATATTAGATCGGCTGGTATCCGCGTCGGAGAGACCCAAAATGCGATTTATGCGATTGCGATCGGGTGCAGGGAAATGTTTTTCGACTAGAGATTGGAAAACGCCCCTGGAAAAAATAAGAAATAATTGATTTTGATTTAAAAAAAAAATCAAAAAAATTAATTTTTTTTCAAAATTTTTGAAAACAAATTTTCAAAAAAAGATAAAAAAAATTTCCAATTTTCATTCATTTCAATATAAAAAAGGTTAGTTTAAACAGCTGTTTTAAGGCAATGTCATTCACAGTGGTATGATAACACCAAAGCCCACATTGATTGTCACGGCGGCAATGTCCATCAAACGTTAAGAGAAGCTTGATAGGCCGCCAAAATAAACATAAAACGAAAAATTTAAATTTTTTTCGAAATGTTTCAAATAATATTTGAAAATGTTCAAATAATTTTTGAAAAATATCAAATATTTTTTTTTGAAGACTTCATTTTTTTTTAATTTTAAAATGTTAAAAAATAAGTATTGAAATATATTTAATTTTTTTTTCTAAAATGTACTTACTTGGCGGTGGATACAAAATCCGTTAATTCACCATCCTCCCTTTCCAATTGTTCCAAGGTGCGGGCCTCACCCGTGGATTGTAGACCTATGACCACACATTTACCATATTTAATTGCCTCGCGGGCAATGTGTACCACGTGATTAACTTTGGCGGCAATACAGAGATATTTAAAGAAACGCTGATGGGCTGACCAAAATTGACCCCACATCGTCTTTTTCATGCGGCTCTCGGCATCAATTAATTCGGCGGCTTCAATGAATTTTTGCATGGCCTCAACCCACTAATGAGGGGGAGAATGAGAGAATAAATTAAAATCTCATAAAAAATAGGGAAAGAGAGGGAGAATCTCTTAAAATTCCCGTAAAAAGAGAGAGTAGAAGTCCTTACCAATCTAACCGATTCATCATAGATCCGTCTAAACTCTTTGGACAGGGGCACTTCTTCAATTTTAAACGTGACCCCATGGAAACTTAGTTGGCGGGCAATGTACATGCCACGCAGCTTCATGTCCATGGCCACGATTTCCATGGCACCGACACCTCTGCAAAAAAAGAAAATTATAACCTCAAACATTTTTTAATTTAAATTCCCTCTCATACCTCTTCTCCACAGCGGCAATGAAATCATTGAATGTTGGAAATGCTGTACCCTGACCCCACAAACCCAAACGCACCATATAGGCCATATTCTTGGGTTCCGAGGCACCAGTAGCCGAGGCATATACCACACGGGCTTTTGGTAATTTATTTTGTAATTCCAATACCGTTTGACCGGTCTTTGTGGGTTTACCCGAACCCACGGGACATAGATTTTTCGCCTTGTGACATTCATCAAAAATGATCAGGCCATCGAAATCTTCACCACACCACTGCAGCAATTGTTTAAGTCTTGATTTATATTTACCAGTCTTGTTATTCGATTCACCAATCAGAGCGGAATACGTACTGAAGATGACACCCTTTTTCACATTGTTATTTATTTCCGAATTGATTTTGGCATATTTGAACTGGGGAAACAAAAAATACCAATTTCAATAAGAATAAAGAACGGAATTTAATATAAATTCGCCTTACCTTATTCAAAGCATAGACCTCAATTTTGGTGGCCCCAATATCACTGAGATCTCTCTCCGCATCATATTTCAAATCATTGGAGACGGAAATCCACAGGGCCTTTTTCCGACCCTTCATATAGTTTTCATAAATGATGCCGGCAATGGTGCGACCCTTACCCACACCAGCACCATCACCAATTAGAAAACCGGCACGACTACCATCGGGCAAGAGATGATCATGGGCCTGTGAGGCATAGGTTATGGACTCCAATTGCAATGCACTCAGCTGGCCACTTTGTATGGTATCCAGGGGTATGGATAATTTATAATAAACATCACAGGGTTCCACAGAGGACAGCGAGGCAGTTTCAACCACCGGATCGGGATGTTTTTTACCCAGTTTTACTAAAAAAGAAAAACATCAAAATTAGAATAATTTTCAAAAAAAAAAAATCAATAAAAATCCTTACACTTTGCTGGCCAATATTCCGCATAGGTTTCGGCCACACCCATTTCTTCATAGTCAGCCTCATCTTCTTCAGGTTGGGCCATAACTGGGGCAGGTGTGACTTGCTGGAAATGCAAAAAAAAATAAAAATTTAAATCCAAGATCATTTTATAACCTGTAAGCTACCACCTACCTTCATGGGCTGCATCAGTAACTGCTGCAGCACATGATTGGGTATACCACTGGTCAAAAATTGTGGATTAGCTGCCACCAAGGCCTTAATTTTTTCCAACACCATATTATTATTCATTTTGGATTGTGGCGATAGGCCTGTACTGGCAGCAGGTGTGGGGGCAGGTTGTAAACTTCCCAAGCCCATGGTCACTAAAGGGGAAGAAGGATAAGACAAACAAAGAACATTAGAAGAAATCAAAAAAGGAATTTGAAAAAACAAATAATTATAAAAATTTTACAAATTAAAAATAAATTTAAAAAAAAAATAATTTTAAATTAAAACATTAATTTAATTCCATCTCAATCCTTTTTCATTTATTTTATTTATAAAAAATTAAAAATAGCCCCATTTTTATTAATTTCCCTATAAAAAAAGGTCAGTTTAAACAGCTGTTTAACGGCAATGTCATTCACAGTAATGTGATAACACCAAAGCCCACATTGATTTAACAACACGGCGGGAATGTCAATCAAACGTTAAGAGAAGCTTGGAATACCGTCAAAACAGAAAATTAAAAAAAAAAATTAAAAATAAAAAAAAATAATAATTATAAATTAAAACATTAATTTTATTCTATCACAATCCATTTTTTTATTAATTTTATTTATAAAAAATCAAAAAATTTCCGATTTTAATTAATTTCTACATAAAAAATTCTGTTTAAACAGCTGTAACGGCAATGTCATTCACAGTTGTGTGATAACACCAAAGCCCTGATTGATTTGACACGGCGGCAATGTCAATCAAACGTTAAGTGAAGCTTAATATACCGCAAAAATGAACCGCCAAGAATTTATTAATTAAAAAAATTAAATTAATTAAAAAAATTAAATTAATTAAAAAAATTAAATTAATTAAAAAATTAAATTAATTAAAAAAATAGAGACAGGAAAAAATAAATAAAATCTAAATAGTTCATATCATACAACCAAGTATTATACGTCTACGACCATTTGTTTTCAAAACCCCATCTCTGTTGATGAATTTTTGAAAAATTGATTTTGACAAATGATCATTGTTTTGGACGGATTCGAAAGAAGGAATACGACAAACATAAATAAAATAAAAATATGAACAAATGCCAAAAATTATATCACCCAAAAATAGATTTTTCCGTGGAAAACTAAAGAACAACTAAGAAAATCATCTAACAAAAAAAAAATAGAGGAGGGGGGATTATTTCTAAATAACACAAAAAACTTAAAATTCCATAACAAAAATTTTTCAATTTCAAAAAAATCAAGAGAATCTGCAGCATCAGAAAAAATCTCTATGGTTACCAACATTATACTACACTTACTCTGGGCCAATAAAGAGGCGGCTTTATTAAGGCCCGCTGCTTGATTGGCTTGATAACTAACAGAATTTGTGGATGGAATTTGTCTTGAGGCCGCAGAGGTTGTGGCTGCCTGTAGGCCAGCCAAAACACTTAGGCCACCAGTTGCAGTGCTTAAGTTGTTATTATTTTGATTTGAACCTGGGTTGGTTTCACTTGTGGCATTAAACATGGCCGCTGCCAGGGCAGCCATACCCATTAATTGTGAGGTATTTAAGGTGGGCATGCTGCTGCCGGCACCACCACCACCAGCACCAAACAGTGATTCATTATTCTGGCTGGCATTTGAACCACCTGGGGCAGGCATGCCAACTATTTTTTTTTTTCAAAAAAATTCCATTCGGAAGCATGTTTTTTGGTTAAATAGATTAAAGTTTTTTATGGAAATTATGATTAGTAATCTATATAAAAATATATATATTTCTTAGTGTTAAAATCCTTACCAGCCGGACTTTGTGTCTTTTTGGGCATTATGCTGCGATTAAATGCTGTCGTCGATCCAGCTCCCGTTTGATTTGATATTAACAATGAATTATTATTAACTGTGCCTTGTTTTTTAATTGTACTCTTTTTGGCATAGGTAACAGCTGTGATTAAATCTTTACCGCCACCTGTTAAATAAGAAAAGAATAAAAATTAATAAATTAATAAAAATTTTATATAAAAATATAAAATACAATATACATTCTCACGATCGTTGATGATTTTTCAATTTAAAAAATATTTGAAGGCCTTTTTAAAACTACTTAATCCCATTATCTATCTCTGCTTTATAAAGAATTTTTTTCTATATTTTTTCTCTCTTAAAAATATATTTTTTCACAAAAAAAAAAGACCTGCAATAATATTAATATTACATTTAAATCGTTGTATTTATTTATTTTATTAAGGAAAATTCAAAATTTTCGGCCATGGCAATCAAACGTAAAGAGAAGCTTAATATATCGCCAAATTAAATTGTAAACGGCAATAAAATTTTAAATGTCCCAGTTTAATCCTTTTTTGCTTATTTTATTTATAAAAAATCAACAATATTTCCATTTTTGTTCATTTTTATATCAAAAGATCAGTTTAAACAACTCTTCTACGACAATATCATTCACAATAGTGTGATGACACAAAAGCCCGCATTGGATTTGACTCGGCCATGGCAATCAAACGTAAAGAGAAGCTTAATATATCGCCAAAATAAATCGTATAAACCTGCAATATTTTTAATATTAATTCAAAATAATTCTATTTCTTTATTTTATTATTAAAAATCAAAAATTTGGCCATTTTTGTCATTTCCATATAAAAAAGACCAGTTTAAACAACTCCTCTACGGCAATATCATTCACAATAGTGCAATGACACTAAATCCCTCACTAATTTGGCGCGGAAATGGCAACCCACCGTAAAGAGAAGCTTGTCATGGCAATCAATCGTATAAGACTGCAATATTTATAATATTAATTCTAAATAATTCTATTTCTTTATTTTATTTATAAAAAATCAAAAATTTGTCCATTTTAATCCATTTCCAGACAAAAAGACCGCTTTAAACGGCTTTTCTACGGCAATATCATTCACAATAGTGCAATGACACTAAAGTCCACATTGATTTGATAACGGCGGTAATGTCAATCAAACGTTAAGAGAAGCTTGATATAACGCCAATATAAATTGTAAAAAGCTTACAAATATTTTTAATATTCCATTTTAATCCTTTTTTGATTATTTTATTTATAAAAAAACAAAAAATTATTTATTCATTTCCATATAAAAAGATCAGTTTAAACAATTCTTCTACGGCAATATCATTCACAATAGTGTGATGACACTAAAGCGCCCACATTGATTTGACAACGGCGGCAATGTAAATCAAACGTTAAGAGAAGCTTAATATATCGCTAAAACAGATCGTATAAGACTGCAATATTTTCATTATTCCATTTCAATACTTTTTTATTAATTTTATTTATAAAAAATAAAAAATTCCCATTTTTATTTATTTCCATACAAAAAGACCGCTTTAAACAGCTGTTTAACGGCAATGTCATTCACAGTAGTGTGATAACACCAAAGCCCACATTGATTTGACAACGGCAGCAATGTCAAACATTAAGTGAAGCTTAATATACCGCCAAAATGAACATACCACCGCCTCAAGCCACGTCTTTATTAAAAATGTTAATTAAGGAAATAAAAAGCAAATAAATACCAAAAATATGTGTAAATACCAAAAAGAAGAACCACCTAGACATTGTAATACAAAAAAAAAAAGAACAATAACAACAAGAAGTGCAAAAGCAGAAAAAAACCTAACATTGGCGCCAAAGTCAAAGATGGGGGCGGCAGGCAACAACAAATATATGTGACAGAATAAAGAATAACAACAACAAGAAGAGCAAAAGCAGAAAAAAACCTAACATTGACGCCAAAGTCAATGATGGGGGGCGGCAGGCAACAACAAATATATGTGACAGCCAGCAAGCACACCAAGGAAAACCACTTTTTTTTGGTTGGTTATATTTTACAAAGGAAAGAAAAACACGTGAGAGAATATATACAAAAAAGTGGCAAAGAAAATGTGTAAAATAACAACAACAAAAGAAATGCCGCAAAAAAACAACCTGCAAATCATTAACATAGGAAAAAAATGCTGAGAGAGAGCACGAGAAATGGAAAAAATACAGTGGCATTTTTTCGCTCCCTCTCTCTCCCTATTATAATGTGTATGGCGGGATTGTTTTTGCTTGGATTTGTTTATCAAAGAGAGTAAGTAGAAAAAAATACAACAAACAAGTGGGGATTTATTAATGGTTTGATTTTTTTCGTGTATTTTCAGCATTCTTTAGGCAAAAAAATGATGAAGAAGAAAAAAGCAAGAAAGCGGTGGCACGCACGTGGTCATCCAACAAGTTTTGTTTTGATTTTTTTTTGCTTTTTTAAATATTTTGACATCCCCCCGCGCCTCTCTTTTTACCACCAACATATTTTTGGAGGTTGTTGCGGTAGTCAATGGTTGATTGTTGCTTGGTTGATTTTCCCGTGTGCGTGTGTGTCTGAATGGATTTTTCAATGACGTTGAAGAAACAACCGCAATTCATTTATCAGCAAAAACTCAAGGGGTTGTTGTTGATTTTGTATGTTCTTAAGTAAATATGTAAAGACGGATTTTTATATATACTTAAGAGCAAAAAAATTAACCACTAATAGAAATTGTTCTATATTTTAGTTCAGCATGGAGATAAAAATATTTACATAGAAGCATAACCTAATGAAAAAAATGAAGAAGGAAGAGGAAGGTGGTGGAGGAGGAGGTGACCGGCAAATGGAAATAAATGGAAAAAAATCTTTATCTTCAAATGAATTTTTTTCTTGTAAAACACGTGGTTAGCAGTCAAAAATGCATAATCAATGTTATTTATGATTGTTTGTAGACAAATATTTATGTATGTACCCTCCCCTCAGAACCCCAAAAGGTAGTTAAATAGTATTCAATATCAATCAACCTACTATCTGTCACTGCGATTGTAAATCATTATTTATTTTAGGTAAATAATATGGACAAAGCCAACAAAACGTCACAATGTGATGAGCATACGATTGAAAGTGAATGGATTGAAAATGAAGAAGAAACAAAAAACGTGTTTGCTTTTGCTTATCATTAGTAAAGCAAGAAACGGCGTGCTTATGTCTAACGTGGTCGTTGGGCATGCAAGGAGAAGGGGAAACAACAAATGGGGAAGCACGTTTCAATATGAGCCATAAATTGGTCAATTCAAAAAAGAGAAAAAAATGGAATTCATTCCAAAATGATGATACGATTTAAATTAGCAGAGGCCTGAAAAAAATATTTAAAAAAATTGCTGATATGGCTAAGAGAGCAGGTTTTTATATGCTAAATTAAACAAATAGATATTTTTAAGTAACAACTAAAATAATTTTAGAAAATATTGTTCCCCAAAAACCTCGAATGAAAGTGAAAAAGGCATTCTTTAGAAATAAAAATTAGAATTAAGTGGAAGTAGTTACATTTCTTAATTTGGAGACAGAACCAGATTGAATTTAAACAGGAATAATATATTCATATAAACTGCTACAACAACGAAAGTTTGAAAGACCCCTTACAAATTTCTATTAATTATTTTTCAATTATTCTTCAGCCCTATTTCCCATAAAAAAACCCTTTTACAAAAGATAACGCCAAAGTATTTTCAATATTGTCTTTAAAGGAAATATACAGCACATCCTCTCGACACAGCAACCTTCCATTCAAGACAATCATCGCCTTATTGGTCTTAAAAGAACAAAATCCTTCCTTAAGAAAATCGAAACCCTTTTTTGTCCTAAACGGCAAATTGAAAGCGGGAATGGCAAGGAGGAGGGAGCAAAAAGGATATTTAATAAAATTAGTAAAGAAATTTGTTGCTGATGACATTGATAATGAGGAGTTGGGAAGAAAGATGGCTGGTTGGCTGGTCTCAAGCAGATTCAGGTGGTGGTAGGTGGTGAATTGAAGGATAAGGTAGGCTTGTGTGTGACTAATTATTGAAATTTTAATTAAACGATTTTAAGGAGATTTGCTAACAAAATTTTTGAAAAGGAAAGTGGTTAACTTGTCATATTAAAAGAGAAAGTGAAGGAGAAGGACTGACAGGGTAATATGTTATTGTAGTTTTAAAAAATAATAATAAATTTTCTATTTTTTAGAAAAAAAAAAAAAAACGGGAAATTTAACGCCCTGCTAGCAGATAAATAGGAAAAAATGAAATGTTCAGTACATTATAGAAACTCAAATAAAATATTTTATTAAAAGTCCTCGCCTTTTTTGGAACATGCAGAAATCTGCAAATCCTTGGAAAACTAATTTTGCAGGCAACTGATATATAGTTTCAATTATTTCCACCAAATCCCTATATACCTAATGGTATGTATGTATGTTTGTATAAAATTTGTACATAAAACTTTTAATTATTTATTTAACTATAGCTACACAAATTTTCAATCGGCAGCTGTTGTTGCTGCTGGACGAAATGACAATCCTCGGCCCCAACACCCGCCTACTACCCGCCTATACTCAATCAAGATGCCACTACTGAAGAAAGGAACTAATCGTAAAACTTCTATACGAAGAAGTTTGCCCCGCTCAAACTAATTATGCGGATATCTATGGAGAATTGTAGAGAAGATGACAGGCAAGGCAGGCAGGCAACTAGCTTAAGCTCTTCTAAAACGTGGCTGCTGATACTGCTAAGCTCGATTCGATGAAACTACCAAATAGTATAAAACTTTAAAACAACGCCCCTTAAGAATTACGCCAAAGATAAGAGCGCAATGCTGATTTACTATTCACATTCCGTGACCCCCTATTTCCGACCTCCACGCTCCTTAGAAGAAGAAGTAGTCTACAAAGAAATTAGTTAAAGAAATTATAACGCTCAGGCATCGAGCTGCTGGCTGCTGATTTTGCGGGGTTCAAATTTTGTCTTAGTCTAAGGAAAAGGATGTAGAGGTTGGGGGTGGGTTGGTGGTTAGTGATGTTAGACATCGCCGAACATATAAAACGCGAAATTATCATAATTATGTAAGCGTGTAGTCATGTTAAAGGCAAGGATACACACACATACACAGCATATTTACATATCTTCTATTTATTTACCAAAACATAAGGCAGGCCCTACACATAAGAGGTGGAGGGGTGGGTACACAACACAAACAAAGGACGACTTCAAAGGATGTTATACAGAAATTTCAATGGTCTTCGAATTTTTACATTTAGAGAACATCGAGAGAATTGTGACAGGATGTCTAAGATAACACACAGTGAATATGACGGTACTTTTATGATGTGCAAGGTATAGTAGGGAGGTCCCTTAAAAAACATTTTCTTTAAATTCCTGAAAAGTCGTGGAAAGGCAAGGGATTTTTAAAAATATATTTTCAAACTTTCAAAAAGATGTGGATTTTTTTTTTAAATATTTTCTCGCAATCCTAACAAGACGTGGATTTGTAAATAAATATTTTTTTAAAATCCTAGAAAATATTTTTTTTTGTTGAAATTGCTAGAAATTATATCCTTCCAAGCTCCTTACAAGTGTCATGGCTAATTTTGTCAATAATGTCATAATTTATGCTAATGTAATTAATACGGATTTAAGCACACACACATAGAATATATTTTCATACACACATCCACATGTACATATATATGAGGCTAAATGAAATGACGTCTATATAAAATTGGATCTCCAATAGGAGATACCATCCTCTTGCATACATGTATGTAAATATGTAAGTGTATGTGTCAGAAAGGACATGAAATTGATACATGTGTGTTTAACACACAATCTATCGCGTATGTCATCTACGAGTAGGCACATCCTTAACATAATTAATGGGTCTATATATAGAGAGGAGGATGGTAGATGGTGGAGAAGGACCTACGAGTAGAGGTAGATAATGAAAATGGTCAGGTCAGGTCAGAGGATGCAATTTAATTGAGATTATTTAAAATTTTCTTTGAAAATATAAAAAATATTACACAATTGACGATAAACGCTTGACGTTTTTATTGGGTTCATTGTGGTGTTTTTTTAATTTTCATTTGTGTGATAAAATAAATCCAAAGAGTCATAGAAAGCCTTGAATAAACCAATAATCCCCTCTTTCTCCTATCACAATGCAATATCAATCGAACGACAGACGCCCAACGCCTCCATTGTGTTGTTGAGTTCTTTAAGTCATCATTTATTACATTCATTAAACGAGGAGAGTCTTGTGAGAGAGCTTGACAAAGCAGAACAGTTATCATGCAATTCAATCACAATAGTGTGTATATGTCACAAAACTCTTGTGAGAGAGCTTGACAAAGCAGAACAGTTATCATGCAATTCAATCACAATAGTGTGTATATGTCACAAAACGTTTAACGCTCTACGCCATCTTTGTGTTGAGCGCTTTTTATGTCATCATTGCAATGATGCACGGAAATGAGAAACAGAGGCAGAACTTTAATCACAGATCAATGGAGGAGAAATGTAAACAATCAATGAATAAAAAAGGGGAAAGAGGGGAGTTATGATAGAGCATTTTAAAGAGATAAGAGAATGGATAGAAAATCATTAAAATTTCATAATTTTAATGAAAAAAATTCATAAAAATTAAAAAAAAAACAATGAAACATAAAAAATTCAGCTATGCTAAATTAAAAATTTCCTAAAAAAGAGCTAAGCTCTAAGTTTTTTTATTGACATTTTAAAATTGAAAAAGAGAATTTGAAAAAAATGTTTTTAAAAAATTCTTGAGAACTTGAAAAAAAATGTGAACTTTTCTAAATTCACAATTTAAATTTTTATTTAATTTTTTCTTTCAAAATATAGACAATTTTCCATTTTGTTAATACCACTCTCCTCTACCAAACTAACTCTTGTTTTACAATTTTTTAATATACCGAAAAATTTTAATTTTTCTGTCTCAACATCACCCACCTAGCTCTCACCCAATCTTCATTCATCATCACAAATTAAAAAGGGTCGAAATATTAAAAAATATAACCCATACCCTACAAAAACGTAGCTAAAAAAACCCCTCCCCTTCAAAACAAAAGGGTTAGAATCTAACCAAATAGCCACCAACTTTGTCAAAACCACCACAACAACATTTCCCATCTTACAAATTCGAAATAACAGTTTTCAAACATTTTAAAAAATATTTATGTGTGTGTGTTTTGTCTCCAAATGTTAATGCCCAAATATTTTATTGCCAATTTTTATGAAAAAGTTTTGTCAAAGTTTGGTTAGGCAAGAGGAGACCACTGGAATAGAAAATAACATTTCCATGATTTGGTCTTCGGAAGCTCCAATACCAACCACTACATACACAAGTTGGAATAACATTTTGACAAGATACCAATTTATTTATTATTATTATTTAAAAAAATTAAGTTCCTGGGAGGCCGATGATTTTTTTAACTCCCCGAAATTTTTTTTACAAATATTTTTCCAATTTTTTAATAGTATTTTTTTATTCTCCTAATTTCTCGTCAATATATTCATGTATTTGTATATTTAATTATTTATTTTTATATTTTGTTTATTATTTATTTAATTTCCATTTTAAATGTCACCATAAATTCAATTCATTTCCATTATATTTCTTCATAACTTACCCGGCACTTCTATTTTATCTGGATCCTCATCTTCATCAAAATCTGAACCGGAATCTTCGTCGATGGCATCATCGACATCAAAATCGAATGAACGTTCTGTTGAAGTCTGAAAGGAGGAGAGAAAAAATAATTTATTAGGGATTTTCAATAAATAAATATATGAATAAACAAATAAATAAAAAAATTAACTAATAAATATATAAAAAAATAATTGTATATTTTTCTAAAAAAATATGCAATTTAATTGATATAAATTAAAATTGTCGTTGAAAATATATCACAATTGCTACTTAATTGACGTTAAACGCTTGACGTTTTCATTGGGTACATTGTTGAGTTCTTTAAATTTTCATTTGTGTGATAAAATAAATCCAAAGAGTCATAGAAAGGCTTGAATCTCTCAGTCTCACTTTATCACAATGCAATATCAATTGAACGACTGACGCCCAGCGCCTCCAACGCCATTGTGCTGTTGAGTTCTTTATGTCACATTTTATTACATTCATTAAACGAGGAGAGTGTTGTGACAGAGCGTGACAAAGCAGAACAGTTATCATGCAATTCATTCACAATAGTATGTAGATGTCAAAGAACGTTGAACGCTCTACGCAATCATTGTGTTGAGCGCTCTTTGTGTCATCATTGCAATGATGCACGGAAATGAGAAACAGCTGAGAGAGAGACAGAGAACTGTAAAAATTATATAATTTAGCTTAGCTGAATTGAGAAATCCTTAAAAATATGAAATTCAGCTTAATTGAATTGAATATTTCGTTAAAATTATACATTTCAGCTTTGCTGAATTGTAAATTTCTTTAGAAATGTCCAATTCAGCTGAACAGATTTGAAGATTTCTACAATAATATGCAATGGAACTGACGTTGAATTCCAGATTTGTTGATAAATATGAAATTTAGCTTAGCTGAATTGAAGATTTCCTTAAAAATATCAAATTCAGCTTAGCCGACAAATTAACTTAGCTGAATTGTAAATTTCTTTAAAAATATGCAATTCAGCTTTGCTGAATACAAGATTTCTTTAAAAATATCCAATACAGCTGAACAGATATGATGATTTCTAGAATAATATGTAATTTAACTTAGCTGAATTAAAAATGTCTTTAAAATTATACAATTCAGCTGAGTTGAATTAAAGATTTCTTTGAAAATATCCAATTCAGCTGGGTAGATATGATGATTTCTGGAATAATATACAATTCTGCTCAGCTGAATTAAAGCAATCTTAATGAAAATACAATTCAGAGAAATTGAAAATTTCACGAAAAATATCTTAGCTGAATTAAATATTTATTAATCATTTTTATTATTAAACTGTAAATTGTGATAAATAAATAACTCAGCTAAGTTAAATGTAAGATTTTGTGATAAATAAACAATTCAGCTAGGTGTAATTTCAAAATTTCTTTAAATTCAGCTACGTTTTATTGAAGTTCTCCTAGTATATATCGAATTCAGCTGAGCTGAATAGAAAAATTCTTCGAAAATATGCAATTCGGCTAAGCTGATTTTTTGAAAAATATGCAATTCAGCTAAGCTAAATTGAAGATTTTATTATAATTATTCATTTTACCTCAGCTAAATTGCAAATATCTTAGAAAATATAAAATTCAACTAAGCTGAATTGATGACTTCTTCAATTTTAGCCAATTCAGCTGCACTGAACTGATTATTTCTTAACATATATTCATTTTAGGTCGGCTGAATTTGAGATTTCTGTACAAATATCAAATTCAGCTAAGCTCAATTGTAGATTTCTTTGAAAATATGCAATTCAGCTGAGCTGAATTGAAGATTTCCTTAAAATTATTCATTTCACCTTGCAATATCTTTGAAAATATGAAATTCACCTAAGCTGAATTGATGATTTCTTAAATTTTTGAAAATTCTTTATACAAATCTACAAATTAGCTCAGCTGAATTGCAAAAATCTTTGATAATATAGAATTTATCAAAGCTGAATTGCAGTTTTCTTCAATTTTATCAAATTCTGCTGCGCTGAATAGCAATTTTCTTCAAAAATATACACTTCAGCTCCGCTGAATTATAAACTTTTTTAGAATTAATCAATTCAGCTTAGCTGAATTGTATATTTATTCATTTTTTCCAATTCAGCTAAGATTAATTAAAGATTTCTTTGAAAATTTGTAATTCAGCTTAGCTGAATTAAAGATTTCTTTGAAAAATTGCAATTCAGCTCAGCTGAATTAAAGATTTATTTGAAAAAATGCAATTCAGCTTACCTGGATTGATTTTTGAACAAATTAACAATTCAGCTGGGTTAAATTTTAAATTTATTATGAAAAATCTAATTCAGCTAAGCTGAATTATTACTTTCTTATTTTCGATTATATTCCACTTTTTTCCTTACATTGATTGATTTTTTTCACTTTTTTGTTTTGCTTCCTTTTTCTTTTTTTCACTTTAAAAATCTTTTTTTTTCACACCGAGATTTATCTGTGCAGGTCCTTACAACACCTCAAGCAATTCGGAACTGTAGCTGAGTAGCTGAGCGAATACTTTTCCCAATGAATTCTGATACTGAACTGAACGAAAATTATGTTGAGGTAGCAGCAAAATATGCAAAAGGATATAATCAAAGCAGAACAGAAGGAAAAGGGGTGAAGGAGGTGGGGGACCAGCAGCCGGAGAGTTACCAAAAACTGAGATGACACTGCGATGTTTTCAGAACATTGATGGTTGAAAGAGAGTGGATGGGGGGACCTTTGTGTAGACGTTGAAGGGAAGCTACTCTATGTGGTAGTGGCTAAATAACCAAACCATATAACCGTATACATATCCTTGTAGAAGCATACCAGTGAGAGAGAGGGGGGAGAGAGGATGGGGGGAAGACAGCAACCATGCATGCTTGGTTTGACTGGTTGTTTATACTTTGTTTGGAGTTTTATGGTATATAGGAAAAGGATTCAAGTTTTTGGTAAGGTATACCAAAGGATACCCTGAGTAAGGGGGAAGGACACCGGGGGGAATTTTACTAGTGCTCCTGTTGGCGGTAGGCAAATAAACAACCCTTTCACTTTGGTTTCATGGCAGCAGGAAAATTCAAATAGAAAAATTCAGCAAAAATGCCTTTAAAGGTTAAAACAGGACAAATAAAAAGCTGAATTAAAGTATTGGGGTAAAATTTTATATTCAGCAAAGCTAAATTACATTTTTTGTTCGAGAAATACAATACAGCAATATTGTATTTGTTATTTTCGAAGAAAAATTGTGTATTCAGCTATTGGAAACACAATTCAGCTTAGCTGAATTGGAGATTTTTTGTAGAAAATAAAATTTAATCAACCAAAAATCAATATTTCTTTAAAAAAATTCAATTCAGCAAAGCTTAATATAAGTTTTCGCTCAGGAAATGTAATTCAGCTAAGCTGAATTGAAGTTTTCGCGTTGGAAATCCAATTCAGCTTAGCTGAATTGATGATTTTGTACAGAAAATGTAATTCAGCTAAGCAAAATTGCAAATTCCTCAACGTAAACACAATTCAGCTGAGGAAAAACAAAAATTTCTTACAAATAATGAAATTCAGCATAGCTGAATTGATGATTTTGTACTGGAAATGCAATTCAGGTACTAAAAATTTAATATTTCATTCCAAAATCACAATTCAGCTAGCCGAAAATCAAGTTTATGTTATGAAAACAAAATTCAGCTAAGGTTTTTTTGTCTGCAAATGCAATTCATCCTATCTGAATTATTTTTTTCTTTCCTTTAACTATCGAAATCACAATTCAGCTAAGTTGTATTGCAATATTGCCAAGAAAAAGGCAATTCAGCTAGGCTAAATTTTGAAAAAAATGTTCAAAAATGCAATTCAGCTTAGCTGAATTGACTTTATGTTACAAGATATTATAATTCAGCTAATTTAAATTAATTTTCTAACAAAAAACCCCTATTCAGCTAAGTTAAATTACAAATTTCATGCAAATACCACAATTCAGCTGAGCTGAATTTATAAATACATCAATGAAATGTAATTTTATTACCTGAATTTAGTTTTTCTTACAATTCAGCTAGCTGAATTTGGGATTTTCTTAAAGCAATCAGCTAATTCAGCAACGTTTTTGTCCATTCTCCCATCTAACCACATTTGTATTAAACAAAAAACTAATTTCAAAGAATTCCATGGCCTTTTTGTCCGAACCACATTATAAGAAATTCCATTCCATTAAAATTTCCCTCTCCCTGTGAACTCTTTCTCCCTCTCTCCGCTCTCCCTCAGCAACAAATTAATATAAATCTTGAAAATATTTAACAGGACATTTTTTACCGTTTTTGAAAACAGTTCTTCCGAAAAGTAATTTAGAATCTAATGAATGTGTCTGGTTTTCGGCGTTCGGGTAAATCATCCTCTCCCCCTTTCCCAACTCTCCACCAGGCAACAATTTCATCATGGTATAATGTTAAGCCAATGGACCACATAATGAAAGGTTAGTTTTAGTTTTCCGTTAGGAATTGGAGATGAGAGAGGGGGTAGAGGTAGGGTGGCTTTGTGGCATAAGGAAGGAGTTTGGTAGTAGATTTTTTAGTATAGAGAGCAGAGTGGTCTTAGAATGGGGGGGCACCAACAGGGAGAGAGGGAAAAATATTTCAATAGAATTCAGCTGAATTGCATTTTTGGGCGAAAAATCTAATTCAGCAAAGCTGAATTTGCATTTTATGCAAGTAAGCCGCCATTCAGCTTAGCTGAATAGCAAAATAATGGTACAAAATTGTAATTCAGCTAAGCAAAATAAAATTTTCTTGCATAAAAATGCTGCTGAATTACATTTTTTGGCGAAAAATATTAATTCAGCAAAGCTGAATTGCATTTTATCTAAGAAAATTACAATTCAGCTCAGCTGAATTAAATATAATGGAACAAAATTGTAATTCAGCTAAGCAGAATTGTATTTTGAGTAAGAAAAAGTCAATTCAGCATTGCTGAATGGACAGAAAATTATATTTTGTTTAGCTGAATTCGCCAAAAAAAAAAATGCAATTCAGCTAAGTTGAATTATAAATTTCTTTGAAAAAAACAATTCAGCTTAGCTGAATTAGAAATTAATTTAAAAAAATGCAATTCAGCCCAGCTGAATATGACTATTTTTAGCTGAATTATATTAATCTGGTCTTTATTGACAAAAATTTCTCAAGAAACTGCAAGCTGAATTTGATTTTTCTTGTAAGAAACCCTATTCTGTTTAGCTGAATTATAAAACTTCACAAGAAAATGCAATTCAGTACAGCACAAAATCGCATTTAGCATTGCTGAATTGAAGATTTTCTCAATGAACTGCAATTCAGCTCAGCTGAATTAAAGAATTCCGTAAGAAAATGTAATTCAGCTCAGCTGAATTTGATTTTTTTTTACAAAAAATTGCATTTAGCTCAGCTGAATCAAAAACTTTCTCAAGAAATTGCTATTCAGCTAAGCTGAATTGAAGAGTTGTTTAAGAAAATGCAATGCAGTTAAGCTAAATTTGATTTTTCTTACAAAAAATTACATTTAGCTCAGCTGAATCGAAAATTTTCAGATGAAATTGCAATTCAGCTAAGCTGAATTGATGAATACTTTAAGGAAATGCAATTCAGCTAAGCCGAATTGTAAAATTTCTCAAGAAATAGCAATTCAGCTAACCTGAATTAAGGAAATACTTAAGAAACTGCAATTCAGCTCAGCTGAATCGAAGATTTCTTCAAGAAAATGTTATTCAGCATAGCTGTTTTGAAAAAAAATTTCAAGAATCTTCAATTCAGCTTAGCTGAATTGATGAATTCTTTAAGAAAATTCAAATCAGCTTAGCTGAATTGAAAAGTTTCTCGGGGAAATGCAATTCAGCTTAGCTGAATTGTATAATTCTCTAAGAAAATACAATTCAGCTCAGCTGAATTGAAGATTTCTTTAAGAAAACACAATTCAGCTCAGCTGAATTTCTCAAGGAAATACAATTCAGCTAAGCTGAATTGAAGAATTTCTCAAGAAATTGCAATTCGTCTAAGCTGAATTATAGATTTCCTAAAAATGTGGTAATTCAGCTTAGTTGAATTGTATTTTTTTAAGAAAAAATTTCAAAATTCATTTTTTTCTCTGATTTTTCTTCCACAGCTGAATAGTAAATTTTTTATTTTTGAAATTTTCACTTTTTAAAAATTTCCCCTCTTTATTTCCACGCTCCTGTTGCCATTTTTTAGTTGTACAAAGACAAAATCAGTTAACAACAACAAATACCATGACATAGTGGAAAACTTTAAAATCCCTCTACCAACTCAACCCCTTCCCCCCTTCCATTGTTATATACGACAAGAAAATAGCTAACAAACTAATATAATAATAGGCAAATGGCCAAAGTGACAGAATGGGAAGAGGTGGGTGGTTGGTTTGAGGACCAAAAATTTTTGCCATTAAGGCAAAAGGACATATCAAGGAATTAGAAAATATTTTCGTGTTTTAAAAAATGGGGAAACAAATATACAATGCAATGATGGGGAATTAAAGTAAAAGTTTGCTAAAAAAGGAGGTAGGAGAAAGGGGTACCGGGGGACAAGAGATTCAAAGTTCCACCAACTAACTAGAAAGGCCAATGAATGCCACACCCAAAAATGTGGAAACTAAAAAATGAATTGGAAAACAAATTTTAAATTCTAAAACTTTTGAAGGAAAGAAAAAAAATCTCTTTTTTTGAAAAAAAATATATATTTTTTTTAAATTTATTTTTTACAAAAATGTAATTTTTTTGTTTGAAAAAAAATCTACTTAAAAAATAAATCCTCTAAAAATATTCTTAATTTATTTAAAAAATAATTCCCTTTAAAATTCTCTCAAAGAAAAAATATCTGCTCTCTTTAAAATTTAAAACAGGCCTCTCAGTGACTTTAAGGCGAAGACATTTGCAAGGAAGAAGAAGACGAAGAAAAAAACATCATCAGCTGTAAATATTTTTTGGTGCCATTGACATGCCATGGTATGCCAGCAGCCAGCCAGTAATACAAATGACCTTGTAATACTAAACATATCAACTGGGCGAGGAGAGGAGAGAAGAAGGTGAAGAAGACGGAGGATGCAAAAAAACATTAGTCCTTGTGGAAGAGCCAGAAAAAAAAAATACAAAAACAAAACAAAAATATATATCAAAACAAAAATTAACAAAACCGACAGGCGAGACATTATAGCATACATACCTCCAGACACACACATAGACTTATGTACCCATATACATCCATATAGAAAATAAATATGCAAATTTGGATATATACAGCCATGGGAGGCTGTCTGTCTCCCATCCACTCGGTTTGGGTAATATACTCTCATATGTTAATCACACACACGTACACACACATGTATACACACATACTCTCTATATGTTCATATATTATCCCTTATACAAATTATCATGTCCTGGTAAACCAAATTCAACAGGAAAAAACAAAACTGTTTTTGTTGTTGTTTTTGGATATTGAGGGTTTAGTTTTCAAAAGAACTAGTAAAAAAGCGGGTGGGGGAGGGGATTGCGGGAGTGTTTGAAATTTAAAAACTAAACTTTTCGGCAAAAAATTTAGCCACAAAATGGAAGAAAATAAAGCAGGAAATGCGAGGAAAACTTAAAATTATGGGAAATTTAAAAAAAAAAACAATTATAGAAAATTTTTAAAAAAAAATTATAGGAAATTTTTTAGAAAAAATTATAGGAAATTTTATTTTAAAAAAATGTTAGGAAATTTTTTAAAAAAAAATTATAGGAAATTTTTTAGAAAAAAAATTATAGAAAATTTTTTAGAAAAAAATTATAGGAAATTTTTTAGAAAAAAATTATAGGAAATTTTTTAGAAAAAAATTATAGGAATTTTTTTAGAAAAAAATTATAGGAAATTTTTTAGAAAAAAATTATAGGAAATTTTTTAAAAAAAAATTATAGGATTTTTTTAGGAAAAAATTTTAGGAAATTTTTAGAAAAAAAAATTAGGAAATTTTTAGAAAAAAAAAATTATAGAAAATTTAAAAAACTAAATTATAGGAAATTTTTTAGAAAAAATTATAGAAAATTTTTTAGAAAAAAAAAATTATAGAAATTTTGTTCGAAAAAAAATTATAGGAAATTTTTTAGAAAAAAAATTATAGAAAATTTTTTTAGAAAAAAAGTATAGGAAATTTTTTAGAAAAAAATTATAGGAATTTTTTTAGAAAAAAATTATTGGAATTTTTTTAGAAAAAAATTATAGGATTTTTTTTAAAAAAATTTTAGGAAATTTTATTTAAAAAAAAATAGGAAATTTTTAGAAAAAAAAAATGATAGAAAATTTAAAAAACTAAATTATAGAAAATTTTTTAGAAAAAAAATTATAGGAAATTTTTTAGAAAAAAAATTATAGGAAATTTTTTAGAAAAAAAATTATAGGAAATTTTTTATAAAAAAAAAAAAATTGTAGGAAATTTTTTTATAAACAAATTATAAAAAATTTATAGGAAATTTTTTTAGAAAAAATTATATGATTTTTTTTCTAGAAAAAATTATAGAACATTTTTATTTTTAGAAAATAAAATTATAGGACATTTTTTTTAGAAAATAAAATTAGAGGATATGTTACTTTTAGAAAACAAAATTATAGGAAACATTTATTAGAAAAAAAGTTGTAGAAATATTTTTTTAGAATAAAAAATTATAGCAACATTTTTTAGCGAAAATTATAGCAACATTTTTTAGAAAACAATATTATAGGAAACATTTTTTAGAAAAAAATAATTATAGGAAAATGCTTTTAAATGAAAAAATTATGGAATATTTTTTTTTTTTTTGAAAATAAAATTATAGGAAATTTAAAAAAAACTGTTATAGGAAGTTATAAAAAAATATTTTTCCATAATTAAGGTAATAATACCATTCTGTGAAGAAAAACATCAGAAAAATCTGATAGTTTTTACTAAATTAAAGCCCGATTTTATTAGAAAATTACAAGAATTTATTAGAAAAAAATATAGTTTTTTTTTTTAGAAAAAATCAAATATAAAAAATTTTTCCATTAAAAAAATCAAGGTCCAAAAATTGTTCCGTAAAAAAATTATTTTTTTTTCCAAAAATATATAGAAAAATTATATTTTTTTATAAAAAATTATTACAAAAATTTTCTAATAAATCATGGTCAAACATTTTTAATTAAAAATATAAAAATTTCTTTATTAGAAAAAAATTATAAATTCCCATTAATTTTCCCTTTTATTAAATTCAAATAGCATATTTTTTATTTAGGCCCTTGACTTTTCAGCCCATCTCAAAGTAAATTCCAGATTATACATCCATCTCTGCTTTATAAATAACTCAACATTCCCAACATTGCAAATTAATGAACCTAGCCTGTCTCTTTCAATCCCATCTCTCTCTTTTCTATCATCACAAATTAAAATTTCATAGCATTAGCTCTTTATCACTAGCACGAGCAAAAGAAAGAGAGAGAGAGAGAAAGTAAGACATTTGTTTATGTTTTTTCCGGCATTTCATTGAAAAATGCATGCAGTTTCAAGAAAAAACAAACAAAACAGTACTTCATTCGCTCTCACTCACTCACCCTCTCTCTCTCACCGTTATCCCTCTGTCAAACGCACATTCAACAAACAAAACAATGCAGCACACCAGGCGAAGGCAGCAGCATCAAGCAAGCATCATTTGGCCCATAACATTCATATTGTTATGTATTAATGTAGTTGTTGTTAAATGGTGGGAATGGGGGAGAAAGACGGGAAGAATAACGGGTAACGAAATAATAAAGGAAGAAAGTTATGAAGAAATTGCATTTGCGCAATGTTTATATACCAGAAACTGTAGTGCTGTTGTTATTGTTGTTTTGGGTGGGTGGGTGTTGGTGGAGTGTGAGTGGCCCCAATAGAAAAGAGTTGAGAGAGTTAGAGAGAGAGTGAGTGTGTGTGATAAATTCATAGAGCATATATTTTATAACTATCTGTGCTGGGTGGTTATCATCGCTTGTTTGTGGGAATAAGTGACAAAATATGATACTGGCTGTACTAGGGTGTTATGGGGAAAAGGGAGAAATGCAAAGAGAAAACAGTGTTGCCACAGTTATGAAATATGGAAAACAGGGCATATGGTGTATTATAATAAAATTTAAATTATTCTTTAGTGTATAAAACCTCATTTGAAGATAATTTTATAGAAATATTTAATGGTCCTAGACAACGAGTAAGGCATGGGAAAAGTCTTATATGGCGTATAAGACTTCCTCAAAGTTCAATTAATGACATAAATAACCAATAAAAATAAAATATATGACATATTAGGCAGAAATAAAGGTATTTTATGGGGTATAAGAGTTCATAAAAACTCTTATACGTCATAGAAAATATGTTCCAAGGCACAGATTATCATTTAAAATACATAATATTGGATATAAGACCCCAATGAAGTTTTTTTAGGGTGTATAAGAGTTTATAAAAAGTCTTATACTTCATAGAAAATATATTCTAAGGCATAGATAAACATAAAAAATGCCTAATATGGCATTTGGGATCCCAATAAAGGTATTTTAGGTGTATAAGAGTTCATAAAAAGTCTTATACATCGTATAAAATATATTACAAGGTATAAATAACAATTAAAAATATTTAATATGTCATTAGAGACCCCAAATAAAGTTATGATATGACATATAAGGAAGCAAAAAACTATTTTAGGGTGTATAAGAGTTCATAAAATGTCTTATACCACATATAAATTATATTCCAAGGTATAAATAACCATTAAAAATATTTAATATGACAATTGAGACCCCAAATAAAGTTATTTTAAGACGTATAAGAGTGCATATAAATTATTATTCGTCATATATAATTCATTCCAAGGTTAATTTAACTACAAATAATGCTTAATAAGGCATATAAGATCCAAATAAAGTTAATTTAGCATGTATAAGAGTTCATAAAAAGACTTATACGTCATATAAAATATATTCCATGTTATAAATAACCATTAAAATATTTAATGTGAAATTCCAGACCACAATAAAGTTATTTTAGGATGTATAAGAGTTCATAAAAAGACTTATACGTCATATAAAATATATTCCAAGGTATAAATAATCATTAAAAATATTTAATATGGAATTTGAGATCACAATAAAGTTATTTTAGTGTGTATAAGAGTTCATAAAAATTCTTATACGGCATATAAAAAATATTCCAAGGCTTAGAAAACAATTAATAATACCTAGCAAGCCATATAAGGCCTCAAATAAAGTTATTTTAGAATGTATAAGAGTTCATAAATAGTCTTATACATCATATAAAAATAATTCAAGGCATAGTTATCCATTAAAAACACCTAAAATTAAAAAAAAGACAACAAATAGTTATTTTGGGATGTATAAGAGTTCATAAAAAGTCTTATACAGCATATAAAGTATATTCCAATGCATAGATAACCATTAAAATACATAATATGGCATTTGAGATCCCAATAAAGTTAGTTAAGGTTGTATAAGAGTTCATAAAAAGTCTTATACATCATAAAAAATATATTCCAAGGCTTAGAAAACTATTAAAAATACCTAGCGAGCCATACAGGACCCCAAATAAAGTTTTTTTTTTGGATGTATAAGAGTTCATAAAAAGTCTTATACATTGTATAAAATATGTTCCAAGGCATAAAAAACTATAAAAACACCTACCAACGCATATAATACCCCTTCCATGTAAGTTTGGGGAATATAAGTGTTCCGCAAAAGCCTTATACATAGTATAAGACATTTTTGGAAAATATTTTTTTTTACTAAAATTTCACCATCCAACTTCTAGTAACCCTATTTTAGTTTCTCTTTGCCCTCATTATGCTAATTTGTGTTTGGAGGCACGCTGCACGCACACACCCAAACAACTGCCACAATAAAAACCTCCCAGCATTTCGTCTCCGTTTAAAATGCTGATAATAGCTTGTTCTTATCTTTAGAAAACAACAACGTCAATGGGAAAATGAAGAAAGAGTTCGTTTGGGAAACAAGAAAACAATTAATTATAATAAAATAGAGAGAGGTTCCACTGTTAGAAATTTAAAAACCCATTGTCTTGAATTTATCTATGCCAAAGAGGGATGGGAGAATAGCATCGAAGTTCCATTAACAACATTGGCCACAGATGTTTTTAATATTTTTAAGTTTTTGCGTAAAGTAAAATATTAAAATATTAGAATTATTAAAAGTTTTGCAAATATTGCAATTTATTACAATTGTTTCAAAACTTTGTGCCAAAAGGGGAAACGATTGCTTTAATGAGAAAAGAGTGGGGGGAGGGGATGGGAAATAAATTGCTGGACTATGGAATATAAAAAATAGTGTCAAGTTTCAATTTTTATATGGTGTATAAGACTCTTTTACATCTTCGTATAAGGCATATAGGTCCCCATAACCACGTATAAGACTTTATTATAGATGATATATTGTAAAATAAATGATATATTGTAAAAATGTATAAGACATTTTTCATTGCGTATAAGACTTCTAAGGAAGTTTTCTATAGAGTATATGGCATCATTCGATTTGCAAATTACAAAAAAACTTTCATTTACAACTCTTATACGGAATATAAGACATTGTTATAGGTCTTTTAAACATAAAAGGGCTCATAGCAGCGTATATGAAATCTTATACTCATCATTAAAGCTCATTTATGGCCTATGAAACTTTATTAAAGAACCTTAATAACGTATAATGACAGACCTTGAGTAGCATATAAGAGTTTATTATAATCCATCAGAGGAGTATAAGACATTAAAGTCTTAGTGTTGTATAAAAGCAGATGAAAGGCATTTAATAGTGTATAAGACCTAATTATTGTCCCGTAATGGGGTATACGACTCCAAAACAGCTATTTAATGGCGTATAAGACTTCATGACATCTATTTTAATTACGTATAATACAATCTAACGAATTTTCAATGACGTATAAGACCAAATAATAATTTCTCAGTTGTGTGTAAGAACTCATTAACCTATTCAAAGGCGTATAAGTACCAGTCATAAAACGCTTTTTAATGGCGATATAAGACTTTAAAACAAATCCTCAAAAAAAATAAGTGCTGAAAAAAATCTTCAATTTTTAATTTAAAAAGGATTCATTGCGTATAAGAATTAAAAAGCAGACATTTAATGGAGTATAAGACCTCAAAACGGCTCTACAATTGTGTATATGACTTAAAACTAGGTCTTCAATGGCGTATAAGATATTATAATGTCACTTCAATGGCGTATAAGATCTCATAGCAACTCTTCTATGGCGTATAAGACCATATAAAAGTTCTTTAATGATGTATAAACCACATAACAATTCTTCAATGGCGTATAAGACGTAATAATAGTTCCACAATGGCGTATAAGATCTCATTAACCTATTCAATTGTGTATAAAGACTTTAAAAAGGGCTTCAATTCGTATAAGACTTTAAAACAAAATTTCAATAGCGTAAAAGAAAAAATGCCAATTTCTCCACTTGAATTGCGTAAATTTTTTTTCATTTATATTTTTATAAATTTGTTATTTTTTTTTTCATTAAAGTTTTCTAACTCAATTTTTTCCAATATTTTTTTTAATTTAAATTTTTGAAAAATTTTTTTCTTGTAAATTGTAAAAATGTTAAAATTTTTATATGATTAAAATTTAAAATCCTTTCCCAATTTTGTTCAAAGAAGTCAGTCCTTCACAAGTAACCCCCAAAACCATGTGTTGCATAGTATTAGAAACTTTTTTTTGTTTCCAATTTGCCTCCATGGTTTATAAAAAAAAAAAAAAAAAAATTATGCTAAATTGTTAGTTCTGATTTCATTTTGTTATCCGTTTTTCATACTTTGTATCCTAATCTTTTTTTTTTTTTTGAAAATTTTTTTAAATATCATAACACATTCCTCCAGTCTATCTAAAGAAGACACCAGTTTCACCCAAGGAACCCCAAACCCAACCATGTGTTGCATATATTTTTGCCACATTTTTCTACTTTCCTTAATTTTTCATAAAAAAATGTATTTAAAATTTTTATTTTCGTTAAAATTATTTTTTTCATTAATTTGTTATTTATTATTTATTTTATTCAAATTATACCTTTTTGAAATTAATTTTAAAATCAAACGAAACAATTTAACAAAAAATGTGAATTGAAACACATTTTAGCACATGTGAAACCATGTGTGTGAATCTTTTAATTCACAACATAGCAAGCACACAGAATGTCATTTAAACAGCCCATCCATTGGTTAGAAAGAGATGGCTGTATATAACACACAGCTAAGCACGGCCAAATCAATCACAATAAGAATCAAAACAACAACAAAGCAACAGAACGAAGAAACGTTGTTTGACAGCTGTTATTGGGTGACCAGCAGCATGGTTTTTGTGGTTTGTGTGGAAATTCATTATTTTATGCAAATTATTGTTTGCATATATCAAAAAAGAAAAAAACAACAATAAATGTCAATATTATTAAAGGAATACATTAACAAACTGAAACATGTCTTAATTGCACACAAAAAATAACTGAACGTGTTCTCAACATGCATGCAGGGAGACAGACAGGCATGCCAGAGCAAACTCTTTGAGAGAGACGAAATGTCAAACGTTGTGTGTTGTGTAAATGGGCATGGGAGAGAGTGCCTGCATGTCTGTGCCAGCCTTTAGAAACCTTTTGTGTGTGAAGATCTATTTTTTTGCTTTATTTTTATTATTTACGTAAAAAACAAATAAAAATTACTTACCATTTTTTTTTGAAGATAATCCTTTAGGTAGTGTAAATTAAATATTTAAAATTGTTATAGAGGTTTTTTCTCTGAGTTTGACACTTTGCTGACACTCGAGAGGAGGAGGATTCCTTCTTTTGTTATTTTTTTTTTTTTGTTTCGTTCCGTTTTTTTTTCTTGTGTTTTATACAATGATGATGACTTGATTGTTTTTATAACACTACCACTTTGCTCTAGGCTCTTCCGCCTAAACAGAAAAAAAAATGCAATTTATAGGGAAAAATTCAACACCAAGGAAACTGCAAAAAAATATATTTTGTGTGGGGAAACTGGCCACCACTTTTATCTTCTCTTCCTCAAAGGTTCCTCCTTTTTTTTTATTTTCTTCACTGTTTTTCCCGTTCACTGACTGTGTGTATTCACGTCCCATGTATGACTCCCTTAGATTATGGCAAAATTTTTCTTCTTTTGCAAGGAAACATTTTAATTCCTTTTTTTGCTGTTGTTGTTTCTTTTTTTGTGTAATTCACTTTTTCACTTTCTTGTTGTTGTTGCTGTTTACTTTTGATAATTCTATTTTGTATTCTTTTTTGTTCTGGCAAAACAAACTTCGTCTTGTATGTACCAGCAGCAGCAACACAGCACAACTCTTTTTTTTTTATTTCTTTCTTTACTTGCTTCTTCTTCTTCTTTTGGGGGCTTTATGTAAACTAAAGTATTATTGTTGCAATTCCTTTTTTGTTATTTTGCGGCAAGAATATTCACGACACAACAATATTCCACATGAAACGAAAAAAGAATAATAAACGTAGCTCTCTGCTTGCTTGCTTGCTTGCCGAACGAATTCTTGCTCACACACGTCCGCACGTCTTTTCCGAAACAAATGGTATTTTCATGATTACTGCTGCTTCTTTTTATTCATATGTTCATATGGGAAATGTCATACGCGCGTTGACGCAACATGAAAAAACACGCTTTACGCTATGATACACGCACAAGGCACACGAATACTGGGCGACGAGAATTAGGGTTATGTAGATCGTTTTATGACCGAGAGTGACATAGCAGTGGGTTTGTTTTTTAAATAAAAGATATTCTTATGAGCCACCAAGGAGAGGAGTTTAAAAAAGGGAAAAATATATATATTAATAATATTTTATTAAACGGGGAATTTTTATAATATATTGTTACAGGAGACATGACGATATGTGCCAACTATAGAGGAATAAGTCTCCTTCCCATCGCATATAAAGTGCTATCCAGCGTACTGTGTGAACGACTGAAGCCAATGGTCAATGACATTACCAATGAGATTTTTTTTTTTTTGACCATACCAATGAGATTTTCACTCTACGCCAAATCCTGGAAAAAAACCCACGAAAAACACATCGACACATTCCACCTATTCGTCGACTATAAAGCCGCATTCGACAGCCCTATACGTTCAGAGGTGTATAAAGCCATGTCTACGTTCGGCATTCTTGCAAAAATAATACGGCTATGCAGGATAACTTTAAGTGGCACAAGGTCACCAGTTAAAGTCGAAAAGGACCTATTGGATCTCTTCAATACCGAACGAGGATTCAGACATCTGATCTTTTTAACATCCTGCTGGAAAAGGTCATACGAGAGCCAAAAGTGAACAGAAATGGCAATCTGTGCACCAAACAACATCAGTAACTCGCCTACGCCGATGACATCGATATAATGGGTCGAACATTGAGAGCGGTAACAGCCACCTTTGAACAAATTGAGAAGGAGTCTGCCAAAGTGGGTCTGGCAGTAAACGGTGAGAAGACAAAGCTGATGGTATCAACGCGCAAGACGTCCAGTAGTCTCGGACCAACTGTGGAACATGAAAACTAAAGCGGTGTACACACTATCATTTTTGACTGTCAACTTTTTTATCGATTACTGACTGTCCAACAACCATAAATATTTTTGTGGTTGCCTGATGAATGACAAACATGTGAGGCCACACTATCAAACAAGCAAAATTTGGGCAAGAGTGCCATTCAAAAATGGTAGTGTGTACACCGCATAAAGCTTCTGTCACAAGCCAGCTAAGTAGGCAAGTAAAACGGCATGTACATTAGAAATTTTTGTCTCGATGTTTGCAAGGATTACGTCCGTGGTGATTTAATTAAGGCTGATTGGGCTCTAATGGTTGAGCTAAAGAAAATTTTCCAAATTTTTTGCAAAATATATTTATTTCCTGCTGATCATAATGATCCATGAATACAAAAACAACAATGCTTTCATTATACCCTATACAAGTATGTTGTCAGGGTATTATAGCTTTGTGCAGCCCCAAGAGTTTGTAACGCAGCGAAATATTGGTCATAGACCCAGCGATAAATATGCCGATCGTCATATCTCGACTAGCTGAGTCGATCTAGACATGTGTGCGTGTTCGTCCGTCCGTCCATCATTATTTGTAAACACGATACAGGACACAGTTATGAACCAATCTTTACGATATTTTGCATGTAGGATGAATTCTGGCCAATGAAGATCCCTATTGTTTTTGGTAAAGACGGATCAGTTTTTTTTTCTATAAAAAACAAATTTATATCGAAAAGTTATCCTAATAGAATACATGTTATTGATCTGGTTTGTATATAGAAAAATCATTATCAATAAGCTTTCGTTTAGAGAATACTTTTAATCGATAAGTTTCCTTTATAGTAAAGTTATAATCGATCAGTTTTCTCTTTAGGAAAGGTTATCGAATAGGTTTTTATATAGAAAATTAAGTAGCAATAAACTTTTGTTTATAGAAAACTTGTAGTCGATTAGGTTTCTTCATAGAAACCATGTTACGGGCAAATTTTCTTTATGTAAACCGTTGTATCGACAAGTTTTCTTTACAGAAAATTTGCTATCAATATGTTTTCTTTATGTACAATTAGTTATCGATACATTTTTTTTTTGTACTTCGATACGTTGTCAAGTATGTTGGTGGGAGAACATATGATGTTCATTCACCAGGACCGGTTATGGGTTACTTGAAGTATAAGTACTCATTTATTTACATTTTCCGATACATTTTCATTATAGAAAATATGATATCGATAAATTTGCTCTGTAAACCGTTTTATCGACAAGTTTTCCTCGCAGAAAATGTGTTATCGATATATTTTCTTTATAGAAAATTTGTTATCGATACATTTTCGTTATAGAAAATTTGCTATCGATACATTTTTAGGAAAATTTGTTATCGATACATTTTCGTTATAGAAAATTTGTTATCGATACATTTTCGTTATAGAAAATTTGCTATCGATACATTTTCTTTATATAAAATTCTGTTATCGATACATTTTCTTTATAGAAAATTTTCTATCGATAACTTTTCTGTATAGAAAATTTGTTATCGATAGGATTTCTTGATAAAAACCGTAATATTGATAAATTTTCTTTATAAAAATCGTGTTATCGATAATATTTATATAACCATAATTCATTTATATAAACCATGTTATCGATTATTTTTCCTTTTATAAACCAAGTTATCGATGTATTTGCTTAATATAAATCGTCTTATTTCTTTATATAAATCGTGTTATCGATAAAATTTCTGTATAGATATTTTGTTATAGACAAATTTTCTTTATTTAAATTATGTTGCCGATGCGGTTTCTATATAGAACACTTGTTATCGATAAATGGTCTTTATATAAACCATGTTAACGATAATTTTTCTTTATATAAACCATGATATCGATATATCAATATTATAGAAACGGTGTTATCCAAAATTTTCTTCATAAACTGTATTGTCGACAAAATTTTGTCATGTAAACTATAGTATCGATCAAATTTTTATCGATTATTTTTATTGTATAGAGAACTTGTTATTGATAGGGTTTCCTGATAAAAACCGTGTAATCGATAAATTATCTTCATACAAACCGTGTTATCGATTCATTTTATTTATATAAAGCGTGTTATAGATGCATTTTTTTATAATAACGCTGTTATCGACCAGTTGCTTCATAGAAATCTATGTTATAAGTTTTTCTGATGAAAAATGTATTATCGATGAGTATTCCAGATGGAAAACTTATTATCGATAAGTTTTCTGTATAGAGAACTTGTTATAAATGGGTTTACCTCTCCTTAAACACGATTTTGGGAAAGAATATAAGGTTTCAAATGCTATATAAGACCTCTTATATGCTTCAAAATAGCTTCAAGGGCTCTTAAACACTATATATTGTCTCTAATTAGAGGTCTTATATGCTTTAAAATGCCTACCATGAGATTATATGGAATCCAAATTTATCCGAATAGGTTTTATAATTAGTTTGTATCTTTAATTAGGTCTTAGAATCACTTCACTTGTTCACAATTAAGAATTGGCTTAATAAATTATATATTATTTTAACTAATAAATTAATTAAAATAATATAATAAATATATATAAAAAAATATATTCTAAATATTCTATATTTAATTTTTTTATTTTATTCTATTCAAATTTTCCATTAAATATTTAATTAAAATCACGTTCTATAATTCGAAGCAACGAAAAACCACTCTTTATACTCACAATACGTTACGTTACGTCAGTGAGTAACTGCAACCACAGAAGAGAATGTGTGTAGAACAACTGTTGTTCATGTAATGAACGGCATTACCACACACATACAATTGCATGTTGTTTAATGATAATGACCATTCACAATAGTTGCTTATATTTTATTCCCATTACAGTGAGAAATAAATATATTTTATTTAATCTTTTAATATATAACTACTCCTTACACTCACATTACGTTACTTCGTTGAGTAACTGTAATCACAAGAGAGCATGCCATCACAACAAAACAACCGTTATTCATGCCATGTCGTCACACGGCATTACGGCACGAGCACAATGACATGTTTGGCTTAATAAGAATGACCAATCACAATAGTTGCTTTTATTTTATTACCATTATAGTGAGAAATAAACACATTTTATTTAATATTTTAATATAAAACTACTTCTTGCTTACATTACGTTACGTCACTGAGTAACTGCAATCACAAGAGAGCACGCAATCACCGCCGTACACAACCGTTATTCATGTCAAGTTGCTATACGGCATTACCACACACTTGATTGCTTGGCTTAATTAAATAATGACCATTCACAATAGGTGTTTCTATACGACATTACCACACACTTGCTTGTTTTGGCTTGGCTCAATGAAATAATGACCATTCACAATAGGCGTTTGCATTTCATTCACATTACAATGAGAAATAAATGGATTTTATTTACTATTTTAATTAATTTAATATATATTTTTGCATTATAAACATATATATATATATATATATATTTAAATATTATTACTTATTAATTAAACATAAATATATAACATTTAAAGTAAAAAAAATGCAATTGTTTTTTTTTGTTTTGCGTTAAAATTAAGCGGGCGGGAAAAATGTTGGTTACATTTAATTTTTTTTTTCATAATTATTAAGTGTAGTTTTTTGTAATACTTTTTTATTTATTTTTTTTACGTTAATTTTAAAAGCTCATCATAACGGTAGTTTAGAGTTTGTTACTTTTTTTAATTTTCGTGGAGTAAATACATCAAAATATATTTTTTTTTATATGTGGAATAATTTTGTTTCGATTGTTTTATTTTTTTTTTACAAATTTTTAACAATTGTTATGAGGAGAAGCTTTCAAAATCTTCCTCTTTTAATACAATTTGTATTTTTATGCCCAAAAAATATTTGAATAGCTGTCCTTCGGGAAACCCTTTTTGTAAATTCCATGCCCTCCAAAAATATTTTTTTGTAAATAAATTTTGAAATCTTTGTTGTTGGATTTTGTTTAAGCATTTATATTTGTGTTTTCTTTTTTCAATATTATTTTTATTTTCAACATCTGCTTAACATTTATATAGACAAAGTTTTCTTTTAATATTATTTATTAATATTTTATTTTATTCATATATATATTTTAATTTTTTTTACTAAACAATTAGTAACAAATATAAGTTTCTATAGAATATTTTAAAATAGAATGGTATGGTAACAGCTGAGGAGGTGATAAAAAAGGTTTTGGAAATGATGTTGCGATAATGGTTGGGAAGTTCATTTGGGTTCATTTTGGGAAGAAATTGAAGAAAATTACGTCTTTTATTTCGTTTTGATTTACAATAAATTCACAATACAATAATTACAATTAAGTTTTTTATTATTTTTTTTAATATATATTTTTTAAATATTTTTTTTTTTATTTTTTTCCATAATCGATTTTTTTTAAGTAAAACTATTTTGTTCAGGCAATAATGAGGCGGCTTGGCTTTTCATTAATTTCTTTTTGTTGATTTTTTTATTGGGTAGCGTCCATAACATTTTTTTTTGGAGGGATCTGACAAAATTTTTTCTTCTTTCAATGGAATTGAGAAACCCCGATTATGGTGACCAGGCTAACAAAATCTACAACCTTTGAAAACTAATAAAAAATCTTAAATGTCATAAAAAATATTTTTTATCAAAAAATATACATATTTTTTATTAAAAAAATATTAAAAAAAAAATTATTTAAAAAAAACATTTTTTTATTAAAAAATTATTTTTTTATTAAAAAAAAATATATTTTTTGATAAAAAATATATTTTGTTGATAAAAAATATATTTTTTATTAAAAATATTTTTTAATTAAAAAATATATTTTTTGATAAAAAATATATTTTTTATTAAAAATATATTTTTGAAATAAAAAAATATTTTTTTTATTTTAAAAAATTATAAAAATTAAAAAAAAAATATTTTTTATTTAAAGAATATCTTTTTTAAAATATTTTTTTAAAAAAGATATTTTTTTATTTTAAAAAATTATTTTTTTTTATTTTAAAAAATTATTTTTTTTTATTTCAAAAAATTATTTTTTTTATTTTAAAAAATATTTTTTTATAAAAATATATTTTATTTAAAAAAATATTTTTTTATGTAAACAATTTTTTTTAATTAAAAAAATAATTTTTTTATTTTAAAAAAATATTTTTTTTTTTTTATAAAAAGGAAATTTTGAAAAAGTTCCCCTAAAAAAATATTTTTTATTTAAAGAATATTTTTTTTACGAAATATTTTTTTAAAAAAGATATTTTTTTATTTTAAAAAAATATTTTTTTTATTTTAACAAATATTTTTTATTTTAAAATATTTTTTTTATAAAAATATATTTTTATTTAAATAAATATTTTTTTATTTAAAACAAATATTTTAAAAAATATATTTTTTATAAAAAAAATATTTTTATTAAAAAAAATTATTTTTTTATAAAAAAGAAAATTTTGAAAAAAATTCCCTGAAAAAATATTTCAAAAAAAATTCTGTTTTCTTTTGTTTTTATTTTTTAATTAATTAATTAAACTAAAATCACTTAATAAAAAGGTAGTTAATGGTTAAAAAACATGATTGGTTTTGTTTGTTTTGCAATAAGAATTATTATTGTTGTTGTTTTTAAGAATTCTTGCTTGGCTTGTTCCTCTAAGTGCAGGTAAGTGTTCCTTACGAAGTTTTGTTTTTTCTTGCAATAAAAATAAATGTTTGTTGTTCTTTTTGTTGTTGCTGTTGTCAGTTTTTGTGTGAGTTTTTGTTGTTGTTGTTGGTTTAGGTGGTTTTGGTTTTTGTTAGACTGCTGCCATTTGTTTTACACGAACCATTTCCCATCGATGTCGTGGCGGTGGTTGTGGTGCTGCTGTTGGACACTTTGCCATTTGTGGTGGCATTTGAGAGATTGGAATCATTGACAGCAGCAGCAGCCGCTTCTGTTTCATTTGTTGTCAAAGATTTTTTGGAGCTGGATTTTGAAGGGAAGAAAACCTGGAAAAGAAAAATTATAGAAAGTAATTATAAAAAAATTAAAGAAAATATTAAAAAATTATCGATATTTAGATTTTTGTAACAAACAATTATCGATAACAATCGATAACTTGATATTTGTAACGAAAACTTATTGATAACAATTTCTTGTACAGAAAAAATATCGATAACAAAATTTCGTTGAAGAAAATTTATCGATAACAAATTTTCTTTAAAGAAAATTGATCAATAACAAATTTTCTTTGAAGATAATTTATCGATAACACAGTTTTGATAGAGAAAACTTATCGATAAAACGACTTTTATAAAGAAAACTTATCGATAACACATTTTTTATAAAGATCACATATCGATAACAAATTTTATAGAAAGATAATTTATCGATAACATGTTTCCTATATCTAAAAACTATCGATAACAAGTTTTCTACAAAGAAAATCAATCGATTTGAAAAATTTTATATCAGAAATATTATCGATAACAAGTTTTCTATGAAGAAAAGCAATTGATTAGCAGATTTTTACAAAGAAAATTGATCGATAACACGGTTTTTATGAAGAAAACTAATCAATAACAAGTTTTCTACAATGAAAACGTGTCGATAAGAAGTTTCCTACAAAGGAAAATTATCGATAACTAATTTTTTAAAAGGAAATCTACTCAACAATAAGTTTTTTATAGTGAAAACTTATCGATAACAAGTTATCTATAAAGAAAACACATCGATAATAAGTTTTCGAAAAAGAAATCTTATCGATAATAGATTTACTTAAAAGCAAACATATCGGTTTCTATATCGAAAAACAATCGATAAATAGTTTAATTGAAAGATAAATTATCGATAGTAGGATTTCTTTCAAAAAAAAACTTAACGATAACAACTTTTATAGAAAGATAATTTATAGATAACAAGTTTTCTGTAACAAAAATGTATCGATAGCACACTTATAAAATCAATATTTGGTTTTCTATAATGAAAATTAATCGATGATAAAAATTCTATAAAGAAAACTTATCGATAACAAGATTTCTATAGAGAAAAATGACCGATAACTAGTTTTACAGAATGATAATTTATCGATAAAAATTTTTCCATAAAGAAAACCTATCGATAGTAGGTTTTCTAAAAAAAAATTATCGATAACAATTTTCTAGCAAGAAAAACTTTCAATAACTAGGTTTCTATAAAGAAAACTTATCGATAACAAAATTTCCATAAAGAAAACCTGTCGATAACAAAATTTCTTTTAAGAAAACCTATCGATAACAAGTTTTCTACAAAAAAATGTATCGATAACAAGTTTTCCATAAAGGAAATGTATCGATAACAGACATTCTATAAAGAAAATTTATCGATAACACGGTTTCTATGATGACAACTTATCGATAACAAGTTTTCTCTTAAGGAAAACTAATCGATAACAAGTTCTATACAAATGAAACCTATATCAGTGCAGAAAACTTGCCGATAACACGATTTCTATAAAGAAAACATATCGATAACACAATTTCTAGGAAGAAAACTTATCGATAACAAGTTTTCTATAAAGAAAATTTGCCTATAGCAAGTTTTCCATAAAGAAAATGTATCGATAACAGACATTCTATAAAGAAAATTTATCTATAACATGGTTTCTATGAAGACAACTTATCGATAACAAGTTTTCTCTTAAGGAAAACTAATCTACAACAAGTTCTATCTATAACAAATTGTCTGTGCAGAAAATGTATCGATAACAAGTTATCCATTAAGAAAGCTTACCGATAACACGATTTCTATAAAGAAAACATATCGATAACACAATTTCTAGGAAGAAAACTTATCGATAAAAAGTTTTCTATAAAGAAAATTTATCGATAACAAATATTCTATAAAGAAAATGTATCGATAACAAATATTCTGTGCAGAAAACTTATCGATAACAAGTTTTCTATAAAGAAATCCAATCGATAACAAAATCTCCATAAAAAAATACTTATCGATTACAAATTTTCTATGCAGAAAACTTATCGATAATAAGTTATACCTAAAGAAAAATTATCGATAACTCAGTTTATATAGAGAAAACTTATCGATAACTCGGTTTCTGTAAAGAAAACTTATCGATAACTCGGTTTCTGTAAAGAAAACTTATCGATAATAAAATTTCGATAAAGAAAACTTATCGATAACTCGATTTCTATAAAAAAACTTATCGATAACAGGTTATCCATAAAGAAAACTTATCGATAATAAAATTTCGATAAAGAAAACTTATCGATAACTCGATTTCTATAAAGAAAACATATCGATAACTCCATTTCTATAAAGAAAACTTATCGATAACTTGATTTCTATAAAGAAAATTTATCGATAACAAGTTATCCATAAAGAAAACTTATCGATAACATGTTTTTTTATTACGGAATTTCATCGATATCTAGTTTTCTACGAAGAAACCCTATCGATAACTAGTTTTCGGTGAAGCAAACTTATCGATAACAAAGTCTAAATAGCGATATCTCTTCACATTCCCCTCTTACCTTTATTGCCCCCTTGGACATTAAGAAGAACCAATAGATCTGCGGCAAAAACAACACCAATATCCCGAAGATACAGCCAATGGGTAGATTGGACAGGGCATGCCAGAAGGTCGCATTGATTTCGACACTGTAACGCCACATGACATAGGGCCACATCAGGACGCGGCACACAAAGAAGGAGAACAACATCACCAGACCGTTGATGATGTAGGAACGGCTGTCCTTTAGGCCCAAGGTGCTGAGAATGCTGCGCAACGAGACGAACGGGGTGGAGAACTCCATCATGAACATGTAGCTGTAGATGCAGTGGCCGCCACCGCGAATGTACTGCAGGAAGAAAAGGAAGTTGATTAGTTTCTCTTGGGGAGAGAGGGAGAATCTTCTACTACTTACTGTCACCACCAAGAAACCCACAGTGCCCACAAAAATGTGATGGATCATCATAACCGGATGCGTAATCAGATACTTGAAGAAACCCCATTTTCCGTTCTCGGGAATCTGCACTGTCTCTCCATCATAATCGTAGATTTCATCCTCATGATGGCGTATGTGTTGCATATCATCACCATTCGTGTCCGCCGACGACTCATCCAAGGCCACCAAACGCTGACCATTTGCCGCAAAGGTCCGAGCAATGTGTTTATCATAGAGCCCGCCATTCGATTGGCCATTGGCCAAAGGCTTTGGGGTGAATGATGCCGATGAGGTCATTTTCATCAGCTTCAACTTATCGGCTATCTTCTGGGTATGCACTTTATACATGGACCATATATCGTACATGAAATAGGCGGTGCCGAACCATCCATAGCCCTCCATCAGGCAATGCGAGGCATAGACGAATGTTTTGCTGCATGTCGATTTGCAGACAATCAAACCGACCAGGAATGAAAAGGTTGCTTGAATGGCGGAGACAATTCTGCAAGGGAGAAAGAAAGACACAAGAGAAGAGAGAGGGAGAGAGCATTAGTCACTGAGAGTTTATTAAAAGGAATGGAGAGAAAAAAAAATAAAAAAATAAATAAATAAAAATATATGACCTCTTTGAAATCATATTCTTATAAATATGACGCCTCTTATCCTGGCAAGGATCTTCGCCAAAAGTCCTCCTTTTCTTTTCCAAATCATTTAATTCGGCATTGACCCCCTCATTTGGCAAAATGCCCGCAAAAAAAAAACCTAACCAAAACAATGCCAAAATAATGGCATTTCATAAGGAGGCACGCATTATTCATTGCTCCTAAAAGTATGCTTTAAATTTTGTTGCGTGTGTGTCAGTGGTTTATGATGTGACAGATATTGCCACATTATGGAAATCAGGAACAAACAAGCAAACGCAAAAACTTGGCATCACACACCAAGGAGAGACGGAATGACATTTTTTGGCAGTGATTTTTACTGGAAATTTTTATCGATAACAAAAAAAGAATAATAATCGGCAATTTTTCTAAAGAGAAAAAACAACCATTATCGATAACTCTTCTATACGGAAAATTTTTCAATTAAAACCGTATTATCAGTAACATTTTTGCAGAAATTTTTTTTAAAAAATTTTCGTTAGAAAATATTGTTATAGAATATTTTTATTTGTAAAAAAATAATGTTATCGATAACAATTTTCAACAAAAATCATGTTATCGATCACATTTCCATGTAAGAAATCTATTATCGATAACATTTCTATAGACAATAATTGCTATCGATCAATTTTTTTTGCCAAAACAAATGTTATCGATAACATGACTTTTTTAAAAGTTTGTTATCGATCATGTTTCTCTGCAATAAGCCTATTATTGAAAACATTTCTCTGTAAAAAACTTGTTATCGAAAAATTGTATTATCAAAAAAGTTTTTATCGAGAAAATTTATCGATTAAAATTTTCTTATCGATAAAATCTGTCTGTAAAAATTATGTTATCTACAACATTTTTATAAAAAAGAAAAACGATTATCCATATTTTTCTTTGAAATAAGTCTATTATCGATAACTGTGTTATCGATTAATAACTTCTTATCGATACAATTTCTCTGCTAAAATCATAGAATCGACAAAATTTTTACAGTTTTATCGAAGAAATTTTATTTGCAAAAAAATAAAGTTGTTATCGATAACATATTTCGATTGAAACCTTGTTATCGATAGCATTTCTTGAGGAAAATCATGTTATCGAAAATTTGTATTTGAAAAAACGGTTATCGATAACAATTTTCAACGAAAATCGATAACATTGATTGATTAAACCTGTTTATCGATAACATTTCTCGTCGAAAATCATAATTTTTCGATAGAAACCAGTAAGGAAAGTAGTAAAGTCGGACGGGGCCGACTATATGATACCCTTCACCACTTTGAGCATATTCAACAGATGAAATAGAAGCTATATCTAAATCTGAACCGATTTCAACGATTTCAGGAAACTTAACACACATCATTCCAGACCTCATCCATAACGCAGTGCCAAATTTCGTGCAAATCGAAAGATATATAGGGACTTTGGTAGACCATTTACATTAAATCGGACGAAAATATATATGGGAGCTATTTCTAAATCTGAACCGATTTTCAGGAAACTTAACACACACCATTCTATAACTAATTCATTACGCTGTGCCAAATTTCGTGGAAATCGAAAGATATATAGGTACTTTGGTGCCACGTTTACCTTAAATCGGACGAAAATATATATGGGAGCTATATCTAAATCTGAACATTTTCACGAAACTCAGCACACACCATTATGGACCTAATTCAGTACACTATGCCAAATTTCGTGCAAATCGAATGATATATAGGTACTTTGGTGCCTATATCGGGCGAAAATATATATGGGAGCTATATCTAAATCTGACCCGATTTTCACGAAACTCAGCACACACCATTATGGACCTAATTCAGTACACTATGCCAAATTTCGTGCAAATCGAATGATATATAGGTACTTTGGTGCCTATATCGGGCGAAAATATATATGGGAGCTATATCTAAATCTGACCCGATTTTCACGAAACTCAGCACACATCATTTTGGACCTCATTCAGTACGCTATGCCAAATTTCGTGCAAATCGAATGATATATAGGTACTTTGGTGCCTATATCGGGTGAAAATATATATGGGAGCTATATCTAAATCTGAACCGATTTTTCCCAATTTCAATAGGGTTCGTCCTTGGGCCAAATAAGTGACCTATGCCAAATTTCATCCAAATCGGATCATAAATGCGACCTGTACTTTGTTCACAAAAATACATGGACGGACAGACGGACAGACGGACATTTTCCAAAAACGGACATGCGTAAATCGACTCAGAAAGTGATTCTATGCATATTCTCAAAAGGAACCATGTGCCTATCTCGTTTCCTTTTGCCTGTTACAAACATATGCACAAAGACATAATACCCTGTACCACAGTGTGGTGAAGGGTATAAAAAAACTTGTAAATGACGATTTTTTTAAAAAGTTTGTTATCGATAAAATATTCCGATTAAAAACATGTTATCGATAACATTTTTGGATTAAAATTATGTTATCGATAAATTTTCCATAGAAAAAATTAGTTATTGATAATTTTTATTAGCAAAAACATTGTTATCGATAAAATTTTTAGGCGAAAATCATGTTATCGATAACATTTCTGAATTATAATCATGTTATCAATAATTTTTCTTTAGAAAAAACTTTTTATCGGCATATTTTATTTGCAAAAAATTGTTATCGATAAAATTGGTATCAATAATAGTTTTGATTAAAACCGTGTTATCGATAAACATTTTTTGAGGAAAATCATGTTATCCAACATTTTTTGATAGAAAAAAAGCTTTTTATCGATAATTTTTATTTCCATACCACTTGTTATCGATAAAATTTCTGTATTAAAATTATGTATTCCAAAACTTTTCCATAGAAAAATTGTTATCGGCAAATTGTTATTTACCAAAAAATTGTTATCGATAAAATTGTTCGTTTAAAACCATGTTATCGATAACGTTTCTTGAGGAAAAACATTTTTCGATAGAAAAACCCTTTTTATTGAAAACTTTTTATCGATAACATTTCGGAATTACAGTTATGTTATCGATAATATTTCTGAATCAAAATTATGTTATCGATAATATTTCTGAATCAAAATTATGTTATCGATAATATTTCTGAATCAAAATTATGTTATCGATAACATTTCGGAATTAAAATTATTTATCGATAATTTTTCGTTAAAAAAATTGTTATTGGTAATTTTTATTTGTAAGAAAATTGTTATCGATAACATTGTTCGTTTAAAACCATCTTATCGATAACGTTTCTTGAGGAAAATTATGTTATCGAAAAATGTTCTATAGAAAAAACATATTATCGAAATTTTTTTATTTGCAAGCAGTTTGTTATCGATAACATTTCTCAATGAAAATCATGATATCGATAACATTTCTGAATTAAAATTAAGTTATCGATAAGAAAAAAATTGTCATCGAAGAAAAATTTCTGTAAAAAGTTTGTTATCGATAACAGTTCTCAATGAAAATCGTGTTATCGGTAAGATTTCTGAATTAGAATTATGTTATCGATAATTTTTCCATAATTTTATTTGCCAAACATTTTTTATCCGCAATTTTTATTTTCAAAAAATTTGTTGTCGATAACTTTTTTATAAAAATTATTTTATCGATAACATTTCTCTTTACAAATAAAAAAATTGAAGTTTTTTATTTTAAAATTAGTTGGCAATTCGTTTTGTTTGTCAAAAAAATTTAAAAAAAATCTTCTTAAAATTTTTTCTAAAAAAATATTTTTTCAAAATTCTCTGTAAAAAAAAAATTGGAAAAAAATCCTTCCGGAAATTTCTCAATGCGCCCGCCCTCTACCCACAACTATAAACGTTTTGCTGACAAATTCAAAAACACCTCCTGTTATACCCAGCTGACCTCCCGAATTTTATCCGCCGCTAGGGGTGGAGAATATTATGGCCCTCCCGAGGGGGTCTATGCCGCTCCATGGCAGTACCAACCACGAGATAAATGCCGGTGTAGCAACAAAAAGCTATGCGATTCCATACATCAAGATTTATATTTGGCTACGACCAAGTCGAGTTGTCTGATTGAGGATCGCGCGACGGAATGGTATCGCCAGCAGAAGCAGATGACGCAACTGAAAAGGTCTCTCAGTGCGATGACACCCCAGCAGTTGAGGGAATTTCAGTGTCGTTATTATGGCAGCTTTCAATTTCAATCACCACCCGAAAATTGTTTGGATATGAAGGTTCCACTGCGGAAGGCGGCATCGTCTAAAAGGGAAGCTTATCGTCCCGCCGAGGGGGTTAAACATATTTCCGAGGAATTTTTGGAACTTCTAAGGCAGCATGATGAACGACAGAGGGAGAGGAATGGGCTGTATTGTTTGCCGGAGGAATATAGGAGGAGGTTGAAGGTGGTGCGGGATGGTGAAAAGAAGAAGGAGCATGTTCCGACGACCGGTAAGAATGCAGGGCCTTGTGCTGGTACCTCTGGGGAATTGGCGATGAAATCGGAAACGGATACCCATATGGATCGCCATAAAATTCAAAAAGGCTTCTGGAAAAAGTGGTGCTTCTCCAGCCGCGATCAAACCTATCCGTCGGAGGATAAGTCATATCGATGTTATCGGGATTTGCCGAGAAAATTATTACATTACTCAAGAAGTCAACCAAGAATTAAGCAGCATGAGCAGTGTCCTGCGGAGCGAGGACAAACTGATATTGATCCCTCCGAAGTCCTCGAAGTAGAGGAACCAAAAGTTTCCTCCACTTCCATTGCTATGCCAGTAAAGGCCCATGGCTTTTCGGGAGAGAAAGAAGCCTCGGAAGCAATGGCAACCAAAAACCTTCCTCATTACCTTCCTGAAGGCAGCCCGGATCTCAGGCCCCGATTGCATTCCCAAGGAAGTCTGGGTAGGGTTCGTGACCTGTCAGCTCAAACGGATGTGGACCGGCGGAGAGGGTCATACAGCTCTCTAAGGCCCCAATATTTTGTACCCAAAGTAAGGAGACAGTATCTGGAACCAGCTCCACGAAAATTGTCACCCGAAAAATCAGTACCCCTAAAACCCTCACCCGAAAACCCCTCACCGCAAAAATCATCACCCCAAAAACCCCCACCACAAAAACCTTCACCCCAAAAATCCCCACCGACTTTCGAATGCCGCCAAAAATCGAAAAGACCACCACCAGTACCTCCCAAGCCCAGGTCATATATTCTCGGTCAACAACACACACCCATGGAAATGACCACTCAATGGAAACCAACCTCACCGAAGAGGACCCAATCCCCACCTCAAAGGAAACAATCCTCCGCGAGTTTGAGAAAAATGCCTACTGATATGATGCCGCGCCACTGGGTCCAGGAGGAGCAGGAGCAGGAACCGTCTCCAATTATTAAAGAGACCCCAGCCCTTGATAAGACCTCTTATCCCCGCCTTCAGCCCAGATATATACATCTGCGGGAGGAATCGAAAAAAATCTCCAGCTTTCCTTGGAAACGAAAGAGCCTACTCAGAGAGGACCAACCCAGGCCAAAAAGGGTCGCTCCATGGCCAACAACCCATCCCCAATTTCACGATGATAAACCCTCGGGCACACAATTGAGGCGCCGGGAGCCACAACGACATACTCGCCAGGGATATTACGATACCAGGCCACGTTTTCATGATCTCTCATCGGAGGATTCCGAGCACCAAAGGCCTCGAAGAGGGATACTCAAAAAGAAACCTTCGATAGCCAAAAAATCCGTTAGCAGTGACATGGCCTCATATCTCAGCAAAAGAAAACCCAATGCCGATGCCGAGACGACAAGTGATAGCGATGAGGATTCCCGTAAACTTTTACCCGTATGCAGTTCCCCCAATGCCCTGCTGCCGCGTTACAAATCCTCCGAAATGCAATGTGTCACGACCCATGGCTTTGGCTTTGGCCTTGGTCCAAGAAAGAGAGACCTGAGAAAACGTGAAATACCCCAAAGGCCATCATCCGCACCACATTACACAGCGCCACTGAACATACCCAAGGGCCATGAAAATTGCTACAAAGAGTCGGGACAAGGGGCTGGCATAGGGAAAACAAATTTTTATCAGGCCTATTCAAGTCGGGCTCGTCAAAATCGCAAAGAAATCGAAGTGGCCAAGCAGCAACGTTTGAGGACGTGATTTTAAATTATCGATAAAATTTTTTTTCGATAATAGAAAAGTTATCATTAACAATTTTTTCGATAATAGCGAAATTATCGATACCAATTTTTCGATAAAGAATAATATCGATAACAATTTTTATACATAAACAATTATCGATAACAATTTTTCGATAAAGAAAAATATCGATAAAAATTTTTTATACATACAAAATTATCGATAACAATTTTTCAATAACGAAAAAATATCTATAACAATTTTTTTTCTATATAGGAAATTATCGATAACAATTTTTTTGAATAGAAAATATAGCGATAACAATTTTTCGATAATACCAAAATTATCGATAACAATTTTTCGTAAAAAATGATCGATAGCAATTTTTCGATAAAAAAATGATCGATAACAATTTTTCGATAAAAAATGATCGATAACAATTTTTCGATAAAAAAATGATCGATAAAAATTTTTCGATAAAAAAATTATAGATTAAAATTTTTCTATAATAACAAAATATCGATAATAATTTTTTGTTAATGAAAAATTATCGATAATAATTTTTTGGTAACGAAAAATTATCGATAATAATTTTTTGGTAACGAAAAATTATCGATAATAATTTTTTGGTAATACAAAATTATCGATAACAATTTTACGATAAAGAAAAGTTTTTTTATTTATTTATTTATCGATAAAGAAAAATGATCGAAAATAAAATTTTTGATCGATAACATTTTTTTTAATAAAGAAAAATGATCCATAACTACTTTTCGACAAAGAAAACGTCATCGATAATTTTTTTTTCTAAATTTATCGAAATTAATTTCTCTTTATAGAAAAATTATCGGCAATATTTTTTTCCTATATAAAAATATCGATAACAATTTTTCTACCAAAAAATTAAAGATAATAAAAATAATGTTATCGACAACTTTTTTCATAGAAAAATCGATTTATCGATATTTTATCTTTATAGAAAACTTGTTATCGATAACATTTCTTTATAGAAAACCTATTACCGATAATTATTCTCTATGAAAAAGTTATTATCGATTACTTATCTTAATAGAAAAGTTGTTATCGATAACATTTGTTTATAGAAAATATATTATCGATAAAATTTCTTTATAAAAATGTTATTATCGATAACGTTTCTCCATAAAAAAACTCATTATCGATAACTTTCCTTTACAGAAAACATGTTACCGATAACTCTTCTCTATAAAAATTTTATTATCGATAACTATTCTCTATAAAAAACATATTATCGATGACTTTTCTTGATAGAAAAGTTATTATCGATAACTATTATTTATAGAAAAGTTGTTATCGATAACTTTCCTTTATAGAAAAGTTGTTATCGATAACTTTTCTTTATAGAAAAGTTGTTATCGATAACTTTTTTGTATAAAACGCAATTATCGATAACTATTATTTATACATAAGTTGTTATCGATAACTTTTATCTGTAGAAAAATTGTTATCGATATCTTGTCTCTATATAAAAGTTGTTATCGATAACTTTTTTTGTATAAAAGAGTTGTTATCGATAATTTGCTCTATAGAAATGTTGTTATCGACAACCTTTTCGTATAAAATAGTTGTTATCGATAACTTGTCTCTATAGCAATGTTGTTATCGATAACTTTTGTGTTTAAAACAGTTGTTATCGATAAATTTTCTCCATATTAAACTTGTTATCGATTATATTTCTCGATAGAATAACTAGTATCGATAACTTTCCTCATAATAAAAGTTGTTATCGATAAATTTTCCTCACTGAAAACATGTTATCGATAAATTCTCTTCATTAAAAACTAGTTATCGATAACTTTTCTCTATTGAAAGTTGGTTATCGATTAAATTTCTCCATTGCAATGTTATTATCGATAACATTTCTCTTTGGAAATAGTTGTTATCGATAACTTTTTCTTAAAAAAAAATAATATCGATAACTACTATATCGATTTAATTTGTACGAGAAAACAAATAAATACCAGGATCGGTGCGAAAAATTTTATTTAACTAGGGACAACGTGATGAGGTTCTCCAAAAATTATCGCGTGCTATGATCTGACCCTAGGGTCAGGTCATAGTAAACGATAATTTTTACAGAATTTCGATATTTTCTTTTTTCGAAAAAATATTTCCAAAGAATTTGGATCTCCGGAAATATTTTTCTAAAGAAAAAAAAATCACCAATAAAAAAGAAATCAAATTTTAATGCCTCCTCCTGAGGTTCCCGAAACTTCGTTGCGATTTACTGCGATGCAAACTTTCGCTGCTCTTGATGGTAGACAATAGCAATTGTTGTTGTTTTTGCGGTATCATTTGTTGTAAATATTCTTCATAGATGGTCTGGGGATCTCTTAAATCCACACCGGGGAAATAGGGTCTTTTGAGGGGATAATTTCGATTCGATGAGGCAACGAAGTTCTCTAGACCTTCCTTCCCCGCCTTGCTGGCAAAGTGGCGAAAACCCTCAGAGGGTCTTAGACGTTCAGTGGTGCTGGAAATATTTGCAGTTTCAAAATTCGGATATGACTGTGAGGGTTCTTCCCTGGGCCCAATGTTCAGGGTGTTGAGTTGGAAATTACTGGGTAATTTCAAAACACCCTGAGCATAGGTCCAAGGTTTCTCCTTGTCATAGGGTTCGTGGAAGACGCCACTGGCTTTGAGGGGTATAAGGAGATACTCCTCTTGATCATTACTTTCCTGAGAACTTCGTGGGGGTTTTCTGTCGGCATGATGTTTGTGTTTCTTCTTGGGAGTCAGGAGTTCGGAAGTTTTCATTGAAATTCTTGGCGATTTGAAGGGGATCCTTTGCAGCTCATCTTCTTCAAATTTTTGTGAGATATTTTTATCCTCCTGACGTTCTTCGTGCGATTTCTTCCCCACCTCCTCTTGCCCCAAACTATTGTAGAGCTTCTCCAAATCATCGAACCATTTCAGTTTCCTTAACTTCTTCAAATAATTTCTGCTCGGCTGAGGCTTCCCCTTTAGCTGTTGGGTTTTTTGTTTCTCCTCTAGCAAATCCTGCCAATTGCGGGAATTTTGCATTTCCTGCAGACCTATTAAGGGGACACCTCTTCCCGATCCTCCTACTCCAGTCATTGATTTTGATTTTTGTGTCCTCCCCCTCTCAAAGGGATCCTCACTGATGACCCGGTACTCACAACGCTTGGCATTAAAATCTTGCGACAATACGAAGGCCTTGATAAAATCGGGGGTACAGTTGGTCCGTGTGACCATATCATGAAGCCGTCCACGATTCTTTTGACAGGTGGGTTTGAGATGGCGATTAAAACGATTCCACTTCGGAGGGCCATAGTTGCAACGGCCATGCCACAAATAATCTCCATTATCGGAGGGTTGACATTTCTGAGAAACGGTTTGAATGGACAGGTCGATGTTTGAGCAGGGTATACTCTGCCATTGTCGTTCCCAATAGCCAGTGGTCGGGATACACATTTTTTTGTTCTTTTGGAAGAGGGAGAGGGGCCAAATGTGGAAGTTCAGAAAAAGGATTTTGAAAAATAAATTTGGAATTTTGAATTTTGTTTACAAAATTTTGAAAAATGCTTTTGAAAGGGGTTGCCATATCTTTCGAAGAATACCAAATATTTATCGATAATATTTCAGTAGAAAAAAATTAATAAATTTTGAGACACATTTTTATCAATTTCTTCTCCATAGCAAAGTTGTTATCGATAACTTTTTTCTGTGGAAAATTTGTTATCGATAACTTTTCTCCACAGAAAGATTGTTATCGATTTTTTTTCTCTTTGAAAAAGTTGTTATCGACATATTATCCCGTTGGAAATGTGGTTATCGATAACTATTCTTTAGGAAAAAATTATTACCGATAAATTGTCTCTTAAAAAATTCTGTTATCGATTAATTTTCTCCATACAAATGATTTTATCGATCAATTTTTTTCCTAAGAATATTGTTATCGATAACATTTTTCTTTAGAAAAATTATTATCGATAATTTTTCTTCTTAGAAAACTTGTTATCGATAACTTTTCTCCTTAATAAAGTTGTTATTGATAACTATTGTTATCGATATGTTTTCTCTTGTGAAAATTTGTTAACGATATGTTTTCTCCATAGAAAAGTTGTTATCGATAACTTTTCTCCTTAGAAAAGTTGTTATCGATAACTTTTCTCCATAGAAAATTTGTTATCGATAACTTTTTTCTATGGAAAAGTTGTTATCGATAACATTTTACCTTAGAGAATTTGTTATCGGCATCTTTTCTCCTTAGAAAATTTGTTATCGATATTTCTGCTCTATGGAAATGTCTTTATCGAAATTTAACTCCTTGAAAAACTTATTATCGATAACTTTTATCCTTTATTATCGATAACTTTCATCTATAGAAATGATATTATCGATATATTTTCTCCTTAGAAAATTTGTTATCGATAACTTTTCCCCCTAGAAAAGTTGATATCGTAAACTTTTCTCCTTAGAAAAGCTATTATCGATAAATTTTCTTTATAGAAATGTTGTTATCGATAAATTTTCTCCTTAGAAAAGTTATTATCGATAAATTTTCTTTATAGAAATGTTGTTATCGATAACTTTTGTTTATAGAATAGTTGTTATCGATAAGTTTTGTTTATAGAAAAATTGTTATCGATAACTATTGTTTTTAGAAGAGTTGTTATCGATAAGTTTTCTTTGTAGTAAAGTTATTATCGGCAACTTTTCTTTGTAGAAAATTATTAATCGATAATTTTTCTTTGTAGGAAATGTATTATCGATATCTTTTCTCTTTGGAAAAGTTGTTATCGATAACTTTTCTCTCTGGGGAAGTTGTTATCGATTTATTGTCAATAAATTTTCTTTTCAGAAAAGCTGTTATCGATAACTTTTCTCTATAGAAACGTTGTTTCGATAACTTTTCTCTATAGAAACTATTGTTATCGATAATTTTTCTTTATAAAAAAGTTGTTATCGATAGTTTTTCTCTTTAGAAAAGTTGTTATCGATAACATTCCTCTTTAGAAAAGTTGTTATCGATAACATTCCTCTTTAGAAAAGTTGTTATCGATAACTTTTCTCCATAGAAATGTTGTTATCGATAACTTTTCTCTTTAGAGAAATTTTTATCGATAAATTTTCTATTTAGAAAAATTGTTTTCGATAAATTTTCTGTTTAGAAAAGTTATTATCGATAGAAAAGTTATTATCGATAACTTTTCACTTTAGAAATGTTGTTATCGATAAATTTTCTCTTTAGAAATGTTGTTATCGATAACTTTTCTTTATAGAAACATGGTTATCGATAACTTTTCTTCATATAAAAGTTATTATCGATAACTTTTCTCTATAGAAAAGTGGTTATCGATAAATTTTCTTTATAACAAGTGGTATCGATTAATTTTCTTTATAAAAAAATATAACATATTTTTATCGCTTTTGCTATTTTTTTATTTATAATTTAGTAAAATTGGTGCGGGACCCTTTAAAGAGGGTACACACAGTATTTGGGGTGTGGGATTTAAAGTAGGCGGCGTGGAGGCCGCTTTTTGTAAAGATTTCGTTAGGGATTCCAATTGTTGTTGTGTTGAACCTTCCAATCTTTCTTTCATCACAAATTTTCCGAGAAATTTCAATTCTTCCACAGTCAGGAGGTGCATATTTTTCAATTGCATTAAAGTCTGGTCCATACGATCAGTGTCCAAAATTAGCAAATTTTTGAGGAAATTTTTCAAATCTAAGGTGTCAATTATATTCGGTATGCCACCAACTTTCATAAGGACTTTAAGTGCCCTCTTTATTCGATGCATATCAAACCAAACCCGTTCCGCTTTGGGTTTTGGGGCCTGCTTCTTTGGCTCTTCGTAACAGGGTCGGATGTCCATCAGTATTTCCAATTCAGTGAGAAGTGATTGAAGCTTCTCTCTTGGAATATTTTTCGATTTCTTACGAAGATAGGACACCAAACTGAGGAAGCAGAATGAAGGTAGGATTTTCTTTTCCTGCAGGACATTCAGATATTTCAAACGCCTGTCACATGGCATTTCCCTTAAAAGCTCTACAAAATTTAAAAGATACGAATATTGCTGGAATGTCAAGTCGTGTTGGCTCTCCATTAGCGTTTTCAAATAATTCAGTTCATAGGGATCCATTTCACCTTTGGGAGACTTCATGAAAATCCTTTCAGGATTAAAATAATTTCGATTACAAGGCGTGATCATGCGATCCTCGAGGCTTTGACAGGTGAAAAGGAAATCTTTCAATTTCCCTGACTCAATTCCGGTATTGGGTAGCTTGGCAATTATTCGTAGATAATTGAGAATCTCCAGACTAAGGATTCCTCGTTCTTGTAGGTTCTCCATATGTTGTTGTTGGATGTGGGAGTCCAAATGTAAAATATTCAAAAGGAAACTCAGCAAATAGAACATCTCCTCCTTTTGGAGTCCTCCAACTAGAGGTAAGTTCGTCAAACGCTGTCTTATCAATTCTGGTGGGAAAGGTTCCCTCTTCACCAAGGTGGGATCCACATTTGAACCAAAGATTTCCATTTTATATAAATAATTCGCAGTTGATTCCGCTTGAGATTTCAAGAATTCCGACCAATATGGATCTAAGGTATTTGATGATTTAGGTCCCGTTTCGTGACATTGCCTAAAACGGCACAGGTTCACAGCACACAAGGGAATGTTGGTGGTTTTTTGGCTTGAAGCCGGGACGATTTGCTTAATGCTTGGATGAGGAATCATTTTTGAATAGGAAAACGAAATAAATTTTGAAGAAAAATTCCGAAAAAATAGTTAAAAGAAATATCCGAAGGGTAGAAAAAAAAATTATGACATATTTCCCTTTGCTGGCAAACGGCACACTGAGAAAAAAACTTGAATACTTTTTAGACAATTTTCCTGATAACAACTTTTCCAAAGCGAAAACTTATCGATAACACATTTTTTAAATAAAAAAATTATCGATAACAATTTGAACCTAAAGAAAAGTTTTCGAAAAATCTATCGAAAATAACTTTTCTAAAGAGAAAAGTTATCGATAACAACTTCTCTATAAAGAAAAGTTATCGATAACAACTTCTCTATAAGGAAAAGTTATCGATAACAACTTTTCTAAAAAAAATCTATCGATAATAACTTTTCTAAAGAAAAAAGTTATCGATAACACATTTTCTAAAGCGAAAAGTTATCGATAACAACTTTTCTAAAGAGAAAAGTTATCGATAACAACTTTTCTATAAAGAAAAGTTATCGATAACAACTTTTCTATAAAGAAAAGTTATCGATAATAACTCTTCTAAAGAAAAAATCTATCGATAATAGCTTTTCTAAAGAGAAAAGTTATCGATAACAACTTTTCTATAACGAAAAGTTATCGATAACAAATTTCTAAAGAGAAAAGTTATCGATAATAACTTTTCTATAGAAAAAAGTAATCGATAACAAATTTTCTAAAGAGAAAAGTAATCGATAACAAATTTTCTAAAGAGAAAAGTTGCCGATAACAACTTTTCTAAAGAGAAAAGTTATCGATAACAACATTTCTAAAGAGAAAAGTTATCGATAACAACTTTTCTAAATAGAAAAGTTATCGATAATAACTTTTCTAAACAGAAAATATATCGATTATAACTTTTCTAAAGAGAAAAGATATCGATAACAACTTTTCTATAAAGAAAATTTATCGATAACAACATTTCTACAAAAAAAAGTTGTCGATAATAACTTTTCTATAAAGAAAAGTTATCGATAACAACATTTCTATAAAGAAAAGTTATCGATAACAACTTTTCTAACGATACAGTTATTCGACAATAACTTTTCTAAAGAGAAAAGTTATCGATAACAACTTTTCTATAAAGAAAAGTTATCGATAACAACATTTCTATAGAGAAAAGTTATCGATAATAACTTTTCTAACGAACAATTATTCGACAATAACTTTTCTAAAAAGAAAAGTTATCGATAACAACTTTTATATAAAGAAAAGTTATCGATAACAGCCCTTCTATAAAGAAAAGTTATTGATAACAGCCCTTCTATAAAGAAAAGTTATCGATAATAACTTTTCTATAAGGAGAACTTATCGAACATATTAAAAAATACCTCAGCTTGCCTTCGAAATTAATGTCCGATATTAATTGACATTTTTATTTTCAAATAAATTTTTTTTGGTTTTCAAAATTATCCCCCAAAAAATTCGAATCAAAATTTAACCGTGAATACAAAAATGGGAAAAGGTAAAAGTTCCTAATCCTGCATTCTGAAAAAATCTCTCTATAATAAATCATGGCAAAGAAGGATCCTATATTGACGGCGTCGGATCCCCCCTCAAAAAACAAAGCAACCCAAAATCTCCAATTGGAACCTGCCATAGAAGAACCTCCGGTGGTTAAAAAACGTCTATCCGAAAGTCGAGTTCTGCCTCCAAAGGTCCAACACTCGTATTTCTTTCATCGCAACACCCTGAAGGAGAGGAAGTGCAGCAACATTGTGGCCATACGGAATGGAGAGTTAATACTGCAGTGAGAGAGCGAAAGAGAGAGAGGTCAACAAAAATGTCTTCCCAAAGACTCTAATAGCTAAAATTGAAAATCAGCCGATCACACCTCCCATCTAATCTCCGTGCTATTATTATTCCAGGTGACAAAAAGGGTAAAACGGCCAAGGGAAAGAAGGATGCGAAAGCGAAGGGTAAAGGGCAATGGAGAATCTATTTTTAATTTTAAAATTAAAATCATTTCCCCCTTGCAGCCTCTAAACCCCCTCCGGTTGAGGAAAAGCCAGCCGAAGTTGTTACCCAACCCCCATCGGAGCAAAGGGAAGAAGCTTGCGTCCGCAATAACTATTCAACTTCGTATCCTTTGTGTCAACCCCGTCGCTGTCCGCGTAGCTTAAATTCTCGTGGTTATGTGGATCCAGATACTAGTTTCACCTGTTTGTGCCCCGTACGAAGGCTACCATCGGAGGATCGTCCCACGAGGTTGTATGCCTGTGATGGGACCGTGTTGATTTTCCCGAAAAGACCCTAAACATCGGAACAGAATGGAAATCGATGAAATTGAATAAAAAAATAAATAGCAAAATTCTTTTGTTATCGATAACTACCAATCTTGTTAATGTTATTATCGATATCGTTATCTTATCGATCAATTTCCTCTATGAAAGTTTTATAATCGATAAATTTCCGCCACACAGTGTTTATTATCGATATTTTTTTCACTATTGGAAACTGATTTTCGATAAATTTTCATAGAAAAAAAATTGTTATCGATCATTTTTCTCTAAAATAAAAACTTAAAATCGAAAAAAATGTTAATAGAAAACATATTATCGATTAATTTTCTCTTTAGAAAATTGGTTATCGATAACTGTTCTGTTTAGAAAAGTTATTATCGTTAAATAATCTCTTTAGAAAACATATTTTCGATAACTTTTTTTATAAAAATTGTTATCGATAAATGTTCTCTTTAGAAATGTTGCTATCGATATCTTTCATATTTGAAAATTTATTATCGATAACTTTTCTCTTTAGAAAAGTTATTATCGATAACATTTCTCTTTAGAAAAGTTATTATCGATAACATTTCTCTTTAGAAAAGTTATTATCGATAACTTTTCTCTTTAGAAAAGTTATTATCGATAACATTTCTCTTTAGAAAAGCTATTATCGATAACATTTCTCTTTAGAAAAGTTATTATCGATAATTTTTCACTTAAGTTTTTAAGAGAAAAGTTGTCGATAACAACTTTTCTATAGAGAAAAGTTATCGATAATTACTTTTCCAAAGAGAAATGTTATCGATAATAACTTTTATAAAGAGAGAAATGTTATCGATAATAACTTTTATAAAGAGAGAAATGTTATCGATAACAACTTTTCTAAAGAGAAAAGTGACGTTTTTTCAAAGCGATGAGTTATCGATAACATCATTTCTTGGGAGTAGGGATTCCATGGATCCATTTTTGTTGTTATTTTAATCCAAATGTTCATCCATTTACCCCGTGCTGTAGTCGGCCACCCATTTCAATAATCGATAAGTGCTTCTGCCCTATAGCGTCGCATACATACAGACGGACACACACACACCCGTTTGACATACATCTATTGTTCGGCTGATTGGAAAAAAACTTTTCGATTGTCTCTGTCATTATTAAATGGCGATAAGACCTCATCGAAGTCATCGGCATTACAATAAGCGGACGAATCGAACAGCAGTACCACTTTGCTGGCGGGTCGGTCGGAAAATAGAGAAGCAGTTACAGTGGGGGGCAAAAAAAATTAATTACATAAAGGGGGAAAGTAATCGATTATCAAAAAAAAAAAAATCGGAAAATAAAAATTTGGTCCTTATTTAAATGACGTCAGGAATAATTCGGTACACCTGAACTTTTGTTTATCTGTGGGCTTGATTTTTATGGGGGTGCGTGTAGTACCCATACTTTACCCACACCCTCATAGTCATAATTATTTCATAATCAATCATGTTCTTCTGTTTTATCGAATTATGTTATCGTTGTAAGTTTTTGTTATCTGAAAATGCCGGGGAGGGGTGTGGTTGAGAGGCATCCAATAAAAATTCCAGAACCTGCAATAAACTTCGAAATAGTTTTCGATTTTCCCTACGGGAATAGACCTTATAAAAAATTTTAATAGAAATTTTTTATCGATATTTTATTCTTTTAGAAATGATTATTTAAAAACAAAATCTTCTCATTGGGGAAAAGTTCTCCACAAAATGGTATCGAATTGGGTTTCGACCAGGACAACAATGATCGGCGAATTGGACCGATTTTCCGATCTTTGGGTTTCTTCAAAATTATGTTTTCCTTTGGGTTTCTATTCTCCTCCAAAATTGGAGTTTTAGACTTTGAAGCAGCTCTCCTGCCCTGATCTTTTCGCACCCTGAGAGATTTGGGATTCCCAGTTATTATTTCCGAAGATTCCTTTATTATGACAAGCGAATCGACTTCCGTTCCCTTGACTGCCTTTTTAAATAATTTTTCTGAATTTTTTGTTTCTCCATTTTTTCTAACCGCCTTTTCCGATGTCCTTCTGCCTCTTTCCTCTAGTTTGGGACATAATTCCGTTCCCTTATTTGCCATACCTTGGTCAGGGACACTCTCCAAAGTCCCATTCGAATCGGCAACCATGAAAGATTTTATTACCTCTCGCACATCCTTAGAGCCCCTCGCTTCTTCTCCTATCTTAGATTTTCTCTTCTCTGCTTTAAAGTCCTCCCCAGAAATCTGACACCGTGTCGGAATATTTTCAATCGATAAAGGTCCGTGATATTGCATATCTTCTAGATGGAGATTTGAATTGAAAAATTCCACCACCGCACCACATTTCGACCAAGACAATAAATTACGCCGATATCTTCTAAGGGGCCTAATACCCAATTCCACCTGGGGACTCGAAGTTAAAGCATTTAGAGGATACTTCGGACCCAGGGAAAGCAATTGCAATTTATTTTCCATGAGAGACTTCAGGGAGACCTTGGGATTTTTATTTAGCTTCTTGGTCGATTTTAGTTGGTCTTGATCCGAATCTTTCCTCACATCCCTAATCTCCCCCTTACTAGATGAGTTCCATTTAAGATCCTTTCCCGGCTTCATTAGCCAAATCATAGAATCTCTGGGCGGCATTCTATACGCAGCCCTTAAATACAATTTTGATTTTCGATAACTTTCACGAAACCGATCCACAAATGTCAAATCCTTATTGGGTAAATTCTCCCCCGAACTGCTGCGACTTGACCATCCGTGAAAATTGCATCTCGGCATTGTTACAACTGGGGAAAATATACCTTCATCTAGTCTTCGACAGACTTCTTGACCATCTCCTGCTTGGATAAACTTTTTCCTCATTGCCTTGTTCCCTGCTTTGACGGGACATTGACATCGGATTTTATTTTGCCGAACACAAATGGGACAGGAAGAGTTCGCTCCCAACTTTTTCAAATGTGTTGCCGTTTCCAATCTCACTGGATCCGCATGGCGATAAACGGTCTGGAAGTTGATGGCGATTTTATTGTGTGGACACAGTTCCGGTTGTTCGATAAGGTAGTCGTCGTTGAGTGGCACAGAAAATTTTGACATCATAACCGATGTTTCTTCAACCAAAGGGATTTTCAAAATTCTTTTTTTCGAAATCGAGTAAGTTTTTCTATAAATAGAAGTATTTAAGTTATTATCGATAACTTTTCTCTTTAAAATAGTTATTATCGATAACTTTTCTATTTAGGATAGCTATTATCGATAACTTTTTCCATTGGAAAACTTGTCATCGATAACATTTCTCTTTGAAAATGTCATTATCGATCAATTTTCTCTTTGAAAAAGTCATTATCGATAATTATTATTATTATCGATAACTTTTCTCTTTACATAAGTTATTATCGATAACATATATTTTTATAAAAGTTATTATCGATAACTTTTCTCTTTAGAAAAGTTGTTATCGATAACTTTTCTCTTTAGATAAGTTATTATCGATAACTTATATCTTTAGAAAATTTGTTATCGATAACTTTTCTCTTTGGAAAAGTTGTTATCGATAACTTTTCTCTTTGGAAAAGTTGTTATCGATAACTTTTCTCTTTAGAAAAGTTATTATCGATAACTTTTCTCTTTAGAAAAGTTATTATCGATAACTTTTCTCTTTAGAAAAGTTATTATCGATAACTTTTCTCTTTAGAAAAGTTATTATCGATAACTTTTCTTTTAAGAAAAGTTATTGTCGATAACTTTTCTTTTAAGACAAGTTATTATCGATAATTTTTCTCTTTAGAAAAGTTATTATCGATATGTTTTCTCTACAGAATAATTGTTATCGATAACTTTTCTCTTTACAAAAGTTATTATCGATAACTTTTCTCTTTAAAATAGCTATTATCGATAACATTTCTCGTTGGAAAAGTTTTTATCGATAACTTTTCTCTTTAGAAAAGTTATTATCGATAACTTTTCTCTTTAGAAAAGTTGTTATCGATAACTTTTCTCTTTAAAAAGTGTGTTATCGATAACTTTTCTCTGTAGATAATTTATTATCGACAAATATTCTCCTTGGAAAATTTACTATCGATAACTTTTCTCTGTAGAAAATTTATTATCGATAACTTTTCTCTTTAGAAAAATTGTTATCGATAAATTTTCTCTTTAGAAAAGTTTTTATCGATAACTTTTCTCTTTAGAAAACTTGTTATCGATAACTTTTCTCTGTAGAAAAATTGTTATCGATAACTTTTCTCTTTATTTGTTATCGATAACTGTTCTCTTTGGAAATGTTATTATCGAGAACTTTTCTCTTCAGAAAAGTTATTATCGATAACTTTTGTTTATAGAAAAGTTATTATAGATAACTTTTTTCTTTAGAAAACTTTCTATCGATCAATTTTCTCTTTAAAAAACTTGCTATCGATAACATTTATCCTTAGAAAAGTTTTTATCGATAACTTTTCTCTTTAGAAAATTTATTATCGATAACTTTTTCCTCTAGAAAAGTTGTTATCGATAACTTTTCTCTTTAAAAAACCTTATTATCGAGAACTTTTCTCTTTAGAAAATTTGTTATCGATAACTGTTCTCTTTGGAAAAGTTATTATCGAGAACTTTTCTCTTTAGAAAAGTTATTATCGAAAATTTTTCTCTTTAAAAAAGTAATTATCGATAACCTTTCTCTGTAGAAAAGTTATTATCGATAACTTTTCTCTTTAGAAAAGTTATTATCGATAACTTTTCTCTTTAGAAAATTTATTATCGATAACTTTTCTCCTTAGAAAAGTTATTATCGATAACTTTTCTCAATAGAAAAGTTATTATCGATAGCTTTTCTCTTCAGAAATGTTATTATCGGTAACTTTTCTCTTTAGAAAAGTTATTATCGATAACTTTTCTTCTTAGAAAATTCATAATCGATAACTTTTCTCATTAGAAATGTTATTATCGATGAGTCTATATTAATTATCTAATTTTTTTTTGTTTGTTTTGTAATCACTCAATTAATTAAAATTTCTATACTTGACTAGCTTTTTTTCAGAATTGTAATGTAAATATGTATTTACTTATTTATTTATGTATGTACATACATTAGCCATGACAAATATTTGTATTTGAATTTATTTTCTCAAATAAGGGGTAAAGTTTAACGACACAAATGGACATTTGGAATTTTGTTTTCAATTTGCTTTCATTTTCGTTCTCCCTAAAAAGGCATGACAAGTTGTGAACAAATTCAAATCACATATTAATTTGAGGTTAAGGTCACTTGCGTGCAAAACAAAACAAACAAATCGCAATTTTCGATAAACAATTTTTTAGGTGGAAAAAAACGATATTTTTGGAGCAACACCAAATCTCCTTCCTTACTGATTACTATTTGCTTGCCATCATCAATGCGGTTCCGTGTCAAAATCTAATAAAAACAAGTGATTGACTTGGTCATGCCATTGGGTCATTCATTCCATTGGGTTGTTGGTTTATAAATTTCGAAGGACCACTCCTTTCCCCAATGACTAGCGGGTGAATTGAATGGTAAACAAAATATAGACTGGTTTGTTTTTAATTACTTAAGTTGGTCACCACCATCATCACGACGACAATAGTGTGGGTGTGGTCCCATAAAGGATGAGGTGATTGGAAGCTATGCAAATTTAATTGAATTTTGAAGGTCGAAGAATAGGTGGGTGGTGAGGCAAGGTGTAAGATGTAAATATTCCAAAATATAAGCAAATTCATAGTGTTATCGATAACTTTATTTATATAAACATTATCGATAACTTTTCTCTTTAGAAAACTTGTTATCGATGAAATATTTCTTAAGAAAACTTGTTATCGAAAACTTTTTTTGATAGAAAACTTGTTATCGATAACTTTTCACTTTAGAAAACGTGTTATAGATAACTTTTCTCTTTAGAAAACTTGTTATCGATATCTTTTCTCTTTAAAAACGTGTTATCGATAACTTTTCTCTTTAAACAACTTGTTATCGATAAATTTTCTGTTCAGAAAGCATGTTATCGACAACTTTTCTTTATAGAAAATTTGTTATCGATCACTTTTTTCTTCAGAAAATTTGTTATCGATAACTTTTCTTTATAGAAAATTTGTCATCGATTACATTTCTCTTTAGGAAACTTGATATAGAATGTCTTTCTCTATAAAAAATTTGTTATCGATTAAATTTCTCTTTAGAAAACCTGTAATCGATAACTTTTCTATATAAAAAAATTTATCGGTTAAATTCTCTATAAAAAATTTTTTATCGGTTAAAATTTTTATAGATTGTATTTCTCTTTAAAAAGCTTGATATCGAAACCTTTTTTCTATAAAAAAAATTGTTATCGATTATATTTCTCTTTAGGAAACTTGTTATCGAAAGTCTTTCTCTATAAAAAATTTGCTATCGATTACATTTCTCTTTTGAAGCCCTGTAATCGATAACTTTTCTATATAAAAAATTGTTATCGATTAAATTTTCCTTTAAAAAACCTGTTATCAAAAACTTTTCTCTATAAAAATTTTGTTATCGATATTTTTGTTCTTTAGAAATATTGATATCGATAAATGTTTTCTTTAGAAAAGTTGTTATCGATAAATTTTCTCTTTATAAATGCTGTTATCGAAAACTTTTCTCTTTAAAAACTTGTTATCGATAACTTTTCTCTATAAAATACTTGTTATCGATAGATTTGTTCTTTAGGAATATTGTTATCGTAAACGTTTTATTTAGAAAACTTGTTATCGATAAATTTTCTTTTTATAAATTTTGTTATCGAAAACTTTCCTCTTTGGAAAACTTTCTATCGATAACTTTTTTCTCTAGAAAACTTGTTATCGATTAGTCTTCTCTTTAGAAAACATCTTATCGATAAATTTTCTTTATAGAAACTGGTTATCGATAAATTTTCGTTATAGAAACTGGTTATCGATACATTTTCATTATAGAAAACTAGTTATCGATCAATTTTCTTTATAGAAAACTAATTATCGATAAATTTTCTTCATAGATAAATTGTTATCGATAACTGTTCTCTTCAAAATCTTATTAACGACAACTTTTCCCTATAGAAAGCTTATTATCGATAACTTTTCTCTTCAAAAAAACTTGTTTTCGATATCTTATATCTTTGGAAAACTTGTTATCGGTAACTCTTTTAATTAAAGAAGTTTTTATCGATAACTTTTAATTAAAGAAGTTTTTATCGATAACTTTTAATTAAAGAAGTTTTTATCGATAACTTTTTTATTAAGAAATGTTGTTGTCGATAACTTTTTTCTATAGACAATTTTTAATCGATAATTTATCTATTACGAATACTTATTATCGATAACTTTTCTCTTCAGAAAGCTTGTTATCGATAATTTTCCTCTTTAGAAAACTTGTCTTCGATGTTCCCTTGTTCTCTTCAGAAAACTTGTTATCGATAACTTTTTTTTCATTAGATGACTTGTTATCGATAACATTTCTCTTCAAAAAAACATGTTATCGATAACTTTTCTCATTAAAAAATTTCCTATCGATGTCTAATGGGTTTAGAAAATGTATTATCGATAACTTTTCTCTGTAGAAAACTTGTTATCGATAATTGTTCTTCAGAATAATTCTTATCGATAAGTTTTAAAAATCGCAAAGAAAGTGAGTACTTTTAAATGTCGAATATATCGAAATAAATCACGTTCTTCAATTGCCCTTAGAAAATTTGTTACAAAACTTTTATGTTCAAAAAAACTACTTATCGATAATGGTTTTCTCCATTATTAACATTTCGACAACTTTTCCTCTTTAGAAAACTTCATTGACTGCTAGGGGGTGGTGGTACCATAAAACTAAGCTGTCTGTCTACTAATTACAAAAACCACAACAACAACGATTAAAAATTGTCAATGCACTTGCGAAGGTGTGACAACAACAAAAGTGAGGTAATATTCTAAAAAAATGAAGAAAAGAAAACAAAACAACAAAAATCGCAAGGTAATACTTACTTATTGGTCATATCCAAAACATCGGACATCATTAGACGATATTTTTTACGAAATTTAATGCCATGCCGGGTCTCCAGCAAATATTTGTTGCAGAAATCCGTCAGCGATATGAAATAGATGAAACCCAACGATGTGAGGAAGAGGCCGCGCTGCAGTGAGATGCGATCTGTGGTATTGGGTATTTGCAGGAAGCTACCACAGGCCAGGCTGATGGAGCCAATCGAACAGGCCAACGAGACATAGCAACGATTGCCGCGCAGTTGTTGTTTTAGGCCGGCAGCAACCATTGCTCAGGGGAGTAGTTCTTCTTCTGTCCTTAAATGGTGGCAAAAAAAGATGGTGGGGTTTTTTTTAGAGAGGATAGGCGGGAGAGAGTAGTAACTTTGGTTTGCGGTTTTTTCTTCGAAGACTTTAGCGGGGAAGTTTAGTTTTTTTTTTAATTTATTTTTTTTTCTTAATTTATAGGAAGTGGAAATTTTTATTTATTTTTTTTTTTTTTCTTAATTTTAAGGTTCCTGGAAGTTCCACTAAAACATTGTTATCTATAAAAAAATCACAATCACAAAATAAATATTGAAATTATTTTTTTTCCGATTTATTTATTTAATTATATCATCAATTTATGGCAATTAATTTTCCAATTATCACACACACACACAAACACAATCAACACTTTCACTAACGCGTTAATTATAATTTGCCGGCCAGTAGAACGGTTTGTGTTGGTCTTTTCGTAGTCAGTTGATTTTCCGAATTTCCCTCAACCGTGTTCTGAGCACAACTGCAGCAAAAACTTTAGTTAATGATAGAGAGAGCTCGAGGAAAAAAATAAAACAGCTGTGTAATATAGCCATAACAACAACAACAACAAATGCAGCAGCAACAACAACAACATGAAAACCAAAAGTCATTACAATATGGAGCTCGGTTGGCGGCAGGGTACTTTAGCACCCACCTAATAATCATAATGAAAACCCCCAATACAAACACAGATCAAAGATAACGAATGTCACACCAAAAAATAAAACAACAACAACAAAAATACCATAAAAATACAATAAAAAAATACAACGGTGCGGTGGTGCAAGAGTGTGCACACTAGTGATAAACAACAAACAAATGTAAACAAACACTTGACTGAATTGCAGTAATAAGAGAGAGGGACAGAGAGAGAGACAGAGAGAGGCCTTAATTAACAGTTATTTGCATATTACTGTACTACAATAAAAGAGGAGGAGAAGGAGGATTCTAATAAGAAATGTAATATTGATAAAAGTTAACGATATTTTTTATAGCAAATGGTATCGATAGTAAGTTTTTATATAGAATAGAATCGATAACAAATTGTTTTTTTTGTAGAAAATTTATCGATAATACATTTTTTCATATAAAAAAATTATCTTATAAAGCAAGCTAATCGATAATTAATTTTCTTTTAAGAAAAAATTATCGATAACAATAATTTCGTTAAGAAAAGTAATCGATAACAACAATTTCATTAAGAAAAGTGGTCGATGACATATTTTTTGTAGAGAAAATGTACCGATAACAATAATTTCATTAAGTAAAGTAAATCGATAACAATTTTTCTAAAAAGAAAAAATATCGATAACAATTTTCTTATAAAGAATATATTTTATTGGAAAAAAATCTATCGATAACAAATTGTTGTGGGTGTAATGTATCGATAACAACAATTTCATTAAGAAAAGTAATCGATAACAATTTTTCCAAAAATAAAATTTATCGATAACAATTTTCTTATAAAGAAAACTTATCGATAACAATTTTCTTATAAAGAAAACATATAACATATAAAGAAAATTTATCGATAATTATTTTCTTATAAAAAAATATCGATAACATTTTATCAGAAAAAATCTTTATTGGAAAAAAGATATCGATAACAAAAAATTTCATTAAGAAAAATAATTGATAAACATTTTTCCATGAAGAAAAATCATGGATAACAACGTTTCAATAAAGACAAATTATCGATAACAAATTCTTAAGGTCGATAACATGAATTTTATACAGAAAATTGTCAATAATAAGTTGTTTATAGAAAAAATGTATTGCTCACAACTTTTTTTATGGGAAAATATTTCGATAACACAAATTTTCTTCAGAAAAATTATCGATAACACAAATTGTCTTCAGAAAAATGATCGATAACACAAATTTTCTTCAGAAAAATTATCGATAACACAAATTTTCTTCAGAAAAATTATCGATAACACAAATTTTCTTCAGAAAAATTATCGATAACACAAATTTTTTTTCATAAAAATTATCGATAACAATAACTTTCCTAAGAAATATGATCGATAACAATAATTTTCTTAAGAAATAATATCGATAGCACAAATTTTCTTCAGACAAATTATCGATAACAATTATTTTATGAAGAAAATGTATTCGATAACAATAATTTTCTTAAGAAAAATTATCGATAACAAATTTTTCGGATAATTTTATCGATAAAAAATGTTCTTAAGGAGACAATATATCGATCACAACTTTTTTTATGAAGAAAACGTATCGATACAACTAATTTTCTTAAGAAAAGTATTCGATAACAAGTTTTTCATAAAGAAAAAAAATCGATAACAACTTTTTTTATGTAGAAATTTTATCGCTAATATATTTTTTTAAAGAAAAATTATCGATAACATTTTTTCTACAGAAAAAAATTCTTCGATAACAACATTTCCATTAAGTAAAATTATCGATAGCACATTTTTAACGCAAACGATATATCGATAACAACAATTATATGAGGAAAAGTAATCAATAACAAATATTCCATAACAAAAAAAATATCGATAATATTTTTGTTAAGAGAAAAAATTATCGATAACAACTTTTTTAAAGACAAAATTTATTGACATAAACTTTTTCATAGATTTAATGGAGAAAATTATCGATAAAAATTTAAAATTGATGGAAAAAAAATTATCGATAACATATGTTTTGAAAGAGAAATTTTACTGATAACAACTTTTTTTATGTAGAACATTTATCGACAATAATTTTTAATGAGAAAATTTATGGATAAAAATAATTTTCTTAAGAAAAAATATCGATAATAAATTTTTATAAGAAAAATTTCGATAACAATAATTGTCTTAAGAATAATAATCGATAACAATTTTTTTTTATCGATAAAAAACTTTTTCTTATGGAAAAAAAATTTACGAATAACCAGTTTCTTATGGAGAAAAATTATCGATAACAAAAGCTTTCTTAAGAAAAATAGTCGATAAGAATTTTTTGTGGAGAAAATGTACCAGTTTTCCATCATGAAAACTTATCGATAACAACCTTTTTATGGAGAATGTAATGTATCGATAACAATAATTTTCTTAAAAAAAATAAACGATAGCAACTTTGTTATGGAGAACATTTATCGATAACCAGTTTTCAATTAAGTACAATTGTCAATAACTATTTTTTTATAGAAAAAATTTACCGATAAGAACTTTTTTATGAAGAAAATTTATCGATCACATCTTTTTTTTTATGGAAAAAAATGTATCGATAACAATAATTTTTATAAGAAAAATTATCGATAACTACTTTTTTGTGGAGAAAATTTATCGATAACAACTTTTTTGTGGAGAAAATTTATCGATAACCACTTTTCCATTAAGAATATTTATCGATAACAACTTTTTTGTGGAGAAAATTTATCGATAACTAAATTTTTATGGAGAAAATTAATCGATAACAAATTTTTTGTGAAGAAAATTTATCAATCACAACTTGTTCATCAAAAAAATTAATCGATACCAATTTTCCATGGAGATTTGATATCGATAACACCATTTCTATGATGAAAATATTACGATAACCTCAAAAAATATTATCGATAAAAATAAATAATGAAGTGCTGAAATTAAATTCAAATACCACGTGTTGTCAATGTTGCGTTTTTTCCTCTCTCTATATAATCGAAGAGAGCAAGGCCGTTGTTACATAGAATAAGTGTGCCGTTTTTACTCTGTGGAAGCAGTTAGAGCATGCCAATTGGAATTTTATGAGAAAATGTTGTCAATGTAGCGTTTTTCACTACAAATAATTATTTTTTAAAACAGAAAATAATAATTTCAAATGATATAATATGATTTTCTTGTGAAATCTGTGACATATAATTTAAAAAAAAATACCAAAAAATCACCAATAATTTTTTTATGACATTGTAAAGAAATATTTTGTTAATTGGCATTTTTGGGTAATTGGAATTTTTTGTTAATTGGAATTTAATTAGAAAATGTTGCCAATGTAGCGTTTTTCACTACAAATGATTATGTTTTAAAGCAGAAAATAACAATTTCTAATGAAATAAAACGATTTTCTTGTGAAATTTACGTCATAAAATTTAATAAAAAAAAAATCACCAATCAAATTTTATGACGTTGTAAAGCAGGAAATATTTGTTTTTGTACTGTGTTTACAATCTTATCAATATATGACTGACTATTTTTTTTTACTTTGCTTTTATTTCCCGCTTTCTGATGCCCAGATAGATGTCTCCATAAAATGCCGCGCGCAATCAATCAACGTAGAGTGACAAAGGTGAGCCATATTTTTTTCGCTCTACACATCCGCGTAGACATAATTTCAAAGGGGTTATGATTTTTTGACACACATATTGAACAAACATTTTTTTGGAAACTATTAATGGGAAGGCGCATGTGGCTAGAAAATGTTGTTGTTGTTGTAAATAAGTGTTAGAAAAAAATTTTATTTAACATGCCTTTGTTGTAGATAATAGTTTGTTGTAGCAGACATATTATTTGCTGTCGTCAACTGATAAGAAAGTTGGAAATCAATAGGGTTTTGAGTATATTTTTTGACATATGACTGTTAATGGCAGCTTGACGAGGAAGTGAGAAATAATGGCGAAAGAGGGTAGAGGGGGAATTTTCAGCTGGCAAACTTTGGAATGAAAGTTCCGCAACGATTTTATGGAAATCTTTTGGAGTACTCAGGTACTCAAATTGGGAGAACAAAAATATTATGAAAAAAAATTAACATTAGAAAAACAAATAAGGAATATTAAATATCGAAAAAATTCGTCTATATAATTTGAAGAGGGGCTTTAAAAAGTTCTGCCATTGGTCCCTCTCTAATCCGTTTTTTTTTCTTTGTTAGTTTTTTTTTTAACTTATATTTTAAATCCGCCTTCTTAGGCCTCAAATAGGTCAATGGGTTGTATTCTGATAACAAAAAAGTATAATAATGCAAATTTTTGTAGAAGAATTAGAAAAAAAAAATTGATAAGAATTGTTTTGAATTATTTCAATATTAGTCATTTGGAATAAGAAAATAATAATTTTCAAATGAGTGTTCCAAGGAAGATAAGAAAATATTATTCACAAATAAAATAGTTCTATGGAGGATTGCTGTCTACTCTAAAAGGCTGAAAAATACTTTCAATTTTTTTCGAACCCTAAAAAAATTCTCAATCCAATGTTATTAACCCTTAAATAAAGGCCCTCAATGAAATTTTGACAAGTAATCCTAATTAAAACATATATTTTTTGGCTTCTGATCCGAAAATTTTTAAACAAACCAATTCTAAAATTGGCTTTCTTCTCCTTATTTCCCAGAAAAAAATCATTTAACAATATTTTTTTCAAATTTCAAAATTGTTCAATTCTAAAATTGGCATTCTCCTCCTTACTTCTTGGAAAAAATCATTTACCAATATATTTTTTTTTTCAAATTTCAAAATTGTTCTTCCATCCCATTCAATTATGATGCAATAATAATCATAGCAATTTGTTATATTGTTGAATAGTTTATTTTTTTCATTATTAATTTATGGCATCATTTGAATTCATTGACTCACGAATCAATGAGTTCATTGTTCATGCATACGATATGAACGGTATATGGATCGGGGTTAGAAAATCAATTTATTAGAAATAAAAAAACAACAAAACTAGTTTTGAATTCTGTTCGTATTGGGAAATATCCGATATGATAGGAATTGATTGAAAAATGGTTTATTAGAGATCAATTAATTATTAAAAAAAAACAAATTGGGAACAATTTTGAAAATTAAAAAAATATATATATTTTGAAAAAAAATATTTATTACTTGTTATGCGATTTTTTTTTTAAATTAACAACTATATAATTTTGGCGATTTTTTAAAAATCGCTAAGTTGCTATTACTTGGTTTTGACCGATTGAATTTCTTTCGACATTTTATATTACAATCGAATTACCAAAAAAAAGCTATATTCCCATTAATTATATTCCTTTTGAAGCACCTTCTTTGGCGTTTTTATAGTCACAACATTGAGATCACTGACCTGAAGATGAATTAATCATTTTCTTAAACTAAACCTCTTTGATTTCCCCTTTGACAAAAACACTAATCATTTGGGCGTTTTTTTAGTCCTTGCATTGTCATCACTGACCAGAAGATGAATTGATCATTTTTTTAACTAAATCTCTTCAATTTTTCACATTTCAGTTTTTTGCGATTTTTGTCACAACATTGACATCACTGACCATAAGTTGAATTAACCAACCTTTATATGAAATACCCTTATAATTTTCCGTTCACAGCCCACTTTGGGTTTTTTTTTTTTTTTTTTTTTTTTTTTTTTTTCACAACATTGCTGGCCAGCAAATAAATGAATGATTTTTGGTAATAATTTCTGTTTGAATTTCCCTTTTAAAACCCACTTTATTTTTTTTTTTTTTTGCGATTTTTTAGTCACCACATTGACATTACTGGCCAGCAAATTACTAATTTTTGATACCAAGTCTCTATAATTTCCTATTGGAAAAATCACATTAAGTTTTTGGCGATTTTTTTTTGTCTACGCATTGTCATCACTGACCATCCGAGCCCTCCTCTGGCTACGTTATTTTGTCATTTCATTGCCAAAAGTTTTTTGATAATTTTTGACCACCATTCATGAATTAATCATTTTTGCCCCTTTGATTTCGTCTTCCAAATCACATCAAACTTTTTTGGTGTTTTTTTAGTCACTGCATTGACATCACTGGTGATGAAAAAAAAAACATGGATTTTTGATTCTCTTTTCATTCTTTTTTTCTATTTGAAAAAAACATCCCTTTTGATTTTCACTTTCAAAAAAAAAAACATTTTTGATACCACTTTAAAAATATTTTTTGGCGATTTTTTTCCATTGACCAGAAGACAGATTGATCACTTTTTTTTTGGTAGCACAATTTTATAGTCTTAACATTGACAACACTGGCAATTTTAATTCCCTGCATTGACATCACCAAAACGGAATTTTTGAACCCATATTCGCTTTTTTGCTTTTACCTTTCCAAAACACTTTTAATTTTTTGGCGATTTTTTTTTTAAATCACGGCATTGACAACACTGATAAAAAGTTATTTCAAAAATGCATTTACCTTTTTTTTGCGATTTTGTTAGTCGCCAAATTGACATCACTGGCTCGAGGGAAGATTGGTGAATTCCTTTTGAAACAATTTTTATAAAGAAGTGCTAAATTCCCTTTGATGTTCCCTTTCACATCGACTCTTTATTTTTTGGCGATTTTTTCAAGTCACTGCATTGACATTACTGGCCCAGTTGAACTGGTCATCTTTCATAAAAAAACCCAAATTGATATTCCCATTTAAAGTTTTTTTTTTTAATTTTGGCGATTTTTTTAAATCCCTATTGACAACACTGACCATAAAGAAAATGTATATTTTTTTGCCTCGCTTTAATGTCCACCACCCAATAATTTATTATTTCCCTTTTTAAGACAATTTTTATTTTTTTGGGATTTTTTGCCACCTAATTGACATCACTGATGACAGGGAAAACTATTTTTTACTCATTAAATTACCACTGACACCAAATGAATGTTAATCCCTCGTTATCACTCTCTCTCTCTCTCTCTCTTGTCATTCCTAAGAACGTATTTCACTTTGTTCTACTTGGCACCACTTTTTTTGTGATTTTTGTTAATAATTTATTTAGCCACATTGCCCCTTTTAATTTTCACTTCATTGTGTAGATATTTTTCCTTTTCCCCATTCATCTTCACTTCACTTTGTCCTTTTTCACCATTCTTCATTTAACGATTTTTCATTTGTCATTATGTTGGCATCACTGATGTCAAAAGTCTCCTCATTTCATTCTTCAATTTCACCTACTTCCATTTTGTTTCTACTTCCCGCCTCTTTTTTCACGATTTTTTATTTCAACTTTACACATTAGCATCACTTACACCCCTTTTCATTATAAATATCATGCTTCACTTTGTTTTACTTGGCGGCGCCCTTTTTGGTGATTTTCTATTACTCATTAGTTTAGCATTAGCATCACTGACACCCATTTTCATTATAAAAATCATGCTTCACTTTGTTTGTCGGCGCCTTTTTTGTGATTTTCTATTGCTCTTTAATTTAGCACCACCACACTGTGAAGATCATGCTTTACTTTGTTTTGATTGGCGGGCCCTCTTTTGACACATTTTCATTACGCCTTACATTTGCATCACTGCCATCCAACCATTGTCTTTTGCCTCTTCATTGTAAAGATCTTGCTTCATTTTGTTATATTTGGCGCCCTTTTTGACAATTGTTTATTATTTATCATCACTGTCATCCTAATTGAAGTTTGCTTTCATTTTATCACCCACTTCATTCTAAAGATCTTGCTTGACTTTGTTCATGGCAAAAGGGCGCCAAAACCCTTTTTCCATGATGACTTTTTTGATTACTCACTGACAACCCCCCAATTGATGTTTACTCTCATTGTAAAGATCTCCCTTCAAACTCTCTCATATTCTATTTCACATGCTATTCAAGAATTTTCACAATAATTATCACTTTTCGTTTTATTTTGCACTTTTTCGCACAAGAAATTTGTTGTTTGTTCACAAAAAAGGAGGAAGGCCAGTCAGCAACAACAACGTGTGCATGCATATTCAATGTCACAAAAGTGTGTGTTTGTGTGTGTTTACTTCGTATTGTAATCAAATGTCATCATGACGACGACGGCGACGACAGCGACCACCACCCTTGCACATTAATGCAACCAAACATCTATCAAAAATGTAACGCAGTTGGTCAAGGTATTTGAGCAGGGAGACAGCACGCACAGTGCAGAGAGAGAGAGGGGCGCGCAAGAGTGGGCAAGCAACAAATGACATTGAATGGCAGAGAATTTTAATGAAGGGAGGGCTTGCTTTCTTAATAGACAGCTGATAAATTATCATTAAAGGACTAGCGGGGGTGGAGGGAAAATAAAAGATTATTTTTGTTGCCTGATAATAAAGGACAACAACAAAAACAATAATCATTAGTGTAAACACCCCCACAATTACATTTTTATTTCTAGCCAGAAAACAACAAAAACGATCACAATTAAACAAACGAAAATTACACGACAAGGTTTATGTGCACTGAAAAGGTATGAAGAAAAAAACAAGCAAGCATAAACAAGAAAAAAAACTAGGTCAAATTTGCGGCATGTCTTTTTTTTTTGTTTGTTTCTTATTGTTGTTGTTTATATTCTTTTAGTTAATGCTCAACCAAACATATAAAGGGGTGGTTTGGGGGGTGCACACACATAATCAAGAAAACCCCAAAACAATTATTGTGTTGCTTACAACAATTAAAAAAAAAAAACAACAACAACAATATGGCATGGAATTGTTACAAAATTCCCTTTCAATTACGATGTTGTTGTTGCTGTTACTGCAATAATAATAATTAACAACAACCAGAAAAAAGTCATCACATGATTGTTGCTGTAGTTGTTGTTATATATCGTTGACTAAGCAGCAGCCACAAGTCATATCAAACACACAGACGACGATAGGCAGCGGCGGCGGTGGAGCAGGCGGACCGGTTATGTCATGTACTATTATTCTTCTTTAAAGTATATTTTGTGTGCAATTTTGCTTTTTTTATTCTCTTTTGTTTTTTTTACATTCAAAACACTTTGAAACAAAAAATAAAACACTTTGCAATCTTTTTTTTTTCAATAAAAACAATAAATGATCTAATCAGAATTTTTTTATATACAAAGATTTCTCATGATGATGCATGCATGTGCCCCACAAATGAAAAAAAAAAAAAATGTTGCTGGAAATCTTTTTTGAGTGGCAGGCAAACACTTTTCATTTTCACATCACATTCTCAAATGCAGTACAGCCGGTGTTTTTAAATATTAAATTTATTTTCTGTGTTATTCTTTTTATTTATTATTTATTTTAATTTTTCCACACTTATTTTCTTAACCGCCGTACGCGTCCAAAACACAAAAATTCTTACTTTTTTTTCGCCCAAAAAAAAATTAAAGAGTTCGTTCGTCGTCTTAAGAAACCAACCCACTTCTAGAGTAATATTCAAACAGATGTTGATGTGTTGTTGTTGTTGTTGCTGCTGTTTGGCGTTCGCCCAGTAATGATAGTAATTGGACAACGAGGGCGAACGCTTTAATCATCAACGGCGTTACATTGAAGGCAATACACAGTGGAGAGTGAATATAAGATAATTTGGCATATAAAATACATTTTTTGCATTAGAAATAATGCATAATAATAAAAAACTTTATTTATTTTATAAATAAATTATTTTATAAACAGTTTTCCATAAAAATAAATTAAAATTACCGAATTTCCACACATAATTCCAAGCAGAGACAGAGAGAGAGGGCGAGAAAATCAATTGCCGTGCTTCTTCTTTATAACGGTCAAATAAGGGAATGTAAGTGGCATTCAGTGTGAGATGGTAGCTTTTAATACCATCATATTATACAATATATATTTTTGTTATTGTTTTTTAAATTATAATTAGAAATTATATACAAATTTTATAAATAAATAATTTTACAAGCTGTTGTATATAAAATGTTCATGAGAATAAATTAAATAACAGTTTTATCTCATATAATTCAAAGCAGAGAGAGAGCGAGAAAATCAATTGCCGTGCTTCTTCTTTCTAACGGCCACATAAAGGCATGTAAGTGACATTCAGTGTGAAATAATACTTTTCATTTAATGCCAACCTATTATAAACATTTATTTGTTTTAATAGTTATTTTATTACTGTTTTATAAATAAATTATTTTATAAACCCACATATATATATATTTTCATGAAAATAAATTAAAACTACTATTTTCCAACCCATAATTCAAAGCAGAGCGGAGAGAGAGAAAATCAGTTGCGGTGCTTCTTCTTTCTAACGGACACCTGAAGGAAAGTAAGTGATATTCAGTGTGAGATGATAGCTTTCTATTAATAAAAAAATAGTTACATATATTTGCTGAAATTGTTATTTATTTGTATTTATTATTATTATTGTATTATTATTATTACACTTTTTTTATTAACATAAATATATTGATTAAATATTTATTTGTATTTGGCGCCACTGCAATATGTTTTAGTGTCATTCATAACTGAAGTGATGACAACTACAAGCTTTGCTAAGGGAAATTGATAGCAGCCAATCGAATTAAATCAAATTAAGCACGAAAATAATTGATCATCATAATCTTTAGAGACTGAACACACCTCATAACATGTAACAGAAATAAAATATATGGTTTTATAGTACGTTTACATTTAACCGGATTTCGTTAACCCAGTGGGTTTCAATTGTCAATTCCTTTGCATATATGTCAAATAAATCCTCATAAAGCAGGTTAACCCGGTGAAAAAGTTGCAGTGTACATGCCGTTTTAATTTAATTGGTTTTAATTTAGAAAAAGAAAAGGTTTATAAAATATAGATGGCAAGGATGACAGATTATAGAAATAGATGACATGTATATGACATAAATGTTATATATAACAGCTCGTTAAAATGGATGATTGTCCTCTAAAAATAGGACGCTTGGTCACCTTATTTAATGAGTTTTGATTGTGTCAGGTTATCAAAAATATTATTTAGTTCTTACAAAAAAATTGTGAGTAGATTAAATGCTAATTTGTGCAAAAATATCGTCTAAATGTTATTTTAAACACTGAACATACCCAAAATGTGTACTTTGTCCCCTAGATATGAGCAATAGAACTACAGAATTGTTGCACTTTATTATGAGCCAAAAAATTTAAAATTTATGTATGTACAAAAATACGTTCTAAAAAAAGTAAAACTGAACATACCACATGATTAGGAGGCAGCTAAACACTAAACATACCCATAATGCTGAACATACCCATAATGTGTACTTTGTCTTACCTAAAATTCAACAAGCTCGTTCGACGTTTTTCACCACAAAAGTAGAACACATGTATTTATATGAATGTTACCGAAATACGTCGAACGTACAAAATTTCAAGTTGAACAATTTCAACAGAACGTATTTTTCATTTTTTTTTCTTTTGTTGGAAATAAAAACAAACCATTCAGAAAATGTAAAATTTCGATGGAAATTGCACAAAAATACGTTCTAAATAAAAGTTGAACTGAACATACCTCATGTTAAGGTGGTAGCTAAATAAAATGAACTATTTGAACGCGTATTTAATCGCCAAGATATGTATAATAAAATACGATCTAAATGAAAGTAAAATCACTGAACATACCTCAAGAGGCAGATCAATAAAATAAAATATTTTAAACCGCATATTTAAACCGCAAAAATACTGAATCATCTAACTGTGAGCATATGCAAAGAAAATAAACCTCACTGAACATACCCCATATCAAAAATACTAAACTAAATAAAATTAATTCTTTTTTCCGAGGTAAAAACAGAGTGGGGAGGTGCAAAATATAGTTCAGAATTATTTATAGCAATTGATTTTGAGTAAAATAAATTAATATTTTAATAAAAAAGAGATTTAAATAAAGATAGGACTACTGAACATACACCATGACTAAAATTTATATAAATATAACATTATTTTCTATGTTTATGTGACTGCTAACAATGAGCTCTAGAAGAAATACATAAATTTATATGTCCTTTTTCTAGAAAATCCCTAGATATAAATGATAGTAAAACCATTGAACATACCCCATGACTAACTAAATTAAAAATGGTTTTAATGTGTACTTTTTTGTACCCTATATGTAAGCTAAAGTTCCATTGAATATCTCCAAAAAAATTATGAGCAAATTAAATGATAATTTATACTAAAAATTACGATTAAATTAAAGTAAAACCACTGAACATACCCCATGACAAAAATATGAAGATAACTGAAAGTAATTCTTATTTTCGAGGCAAGAACAGTGTACGTGGGTGTTAGCTATATAATAAATGAATTATAAAAACCAATTTTGTGGAAAATTAACTGATAATTTGTTTCAAAAACTAAAATACAAATGAATGAACAACAACTGAACATACCCCATGAATGATATTCACATGAATAAAATGAATTATGTACAGCATTTATTTAATTACGACATGTTGGCTATATAATACATTAATTATTACAATCCATTTTGGGCAATTTTAATCTTTTTTAGTAAATATAAGCTATAACTGAAAGCATGGAACAATGAATAGGTAGCCTATTTAGAGCAGCTGATGTTTTGATTAACTGTCAAAGTGTGTAATTTCTATTTGAATTCGATGTGCAATGTTGCCAATATTTTAAGGAAAAATTTGACAGATGGTCGAGACAAAAACAAAAGTTTTTGTTTTGATACATCACCTTATTATTGTATCATGACTGAAAATAAGACCACTGAACACACCCCATAACTAATATATAGATTAAGAAAATACATTGCTTTAATGCTTAATTTGCATCTTAGATGTGAACTATGGATCACAGGAATTATTGCAGTTAATTACAAGCAAATTAATTTATGTTTTGTACCAAAAATAACATAGAAAATAAAGTAAACTCACTGAACATACCCATTGATATAAATATTTATAAAACAACTGCATTTTTTTAAGGTAATTCAGCTATCTAGATGTGTGGAATAAAATAATTGCATTGTGGCAATTAATATTGGGCAAATAAATCAATTTTTTCTAAGAAATTGGGATAAATTAAAGGTAAAATACTGAACATATACAACAACACAAATGTGAATAAAGGAAATCAACTTTTTAATGATTATGCCGTCATCTAGAGGTGAATAATAAAATAAATGAATTATTACAAGTGAGATTATGCAAATAAATCAAACAATTGTACGGAAATTAATTAATATTTTGTGCCAAAAGAATAGATAAATAAAGGAAAACCATTAAACATACCCCATAACAAAAATGTTAACGAAAATGCAATTTTTAATGATTATTCTGTGATCTAGATGTGAGTAATAAAATAATTGAATTGTAGCAATTGATATTTTGCAAATAAATTAATTTTTTATAAGATATTAATGTTAAATTCAATTTAAAACACTGAACACATACAATAACACAAATGTAGTTAAAGAAAATCAATTTTTTAATGATTATTCCGTCATCCAGATGTGAGTAATAAAATAATTGAATTATTACAATTCACATTATGCAAATAAATCAAATTTTGTATAAGAAATGGGCGTTAAATTTGAGGTAAAACACTGAACATACACCATTATTTAAAAGTTGTGTCTAAACACCTATGCATATTTTCTAGTATTTATTTCTATTTGTTTTATAAGAAATGTGTATTTATTAAACTTATAACACTGAACATACCCCATACTTTATCGTTATATAATTGACTTAATGCAAATAAATCGATTTTTTTATAAGAAATGAGGTTAACATAAAGTTAAAACACTGAACATACCCCATTTTTTAAAAGTTGTCTAAACAAGATATGAATATTTTCTAGTATTTATTTTTATGTTTTTATAAGAAATGTGTATTAATTACACTTAAAACGCTGAACATACCCCATAATTTAAATGTAGGGATCATAAGTTATTAAAGGTGACTAATTACTTTATTGTTATATTTTTTGTAAGAAACGTGGCGAAATTAATGTTAAATCACTGAACATGTCCCATCTGTTAAATGCAGGGATCACTAGTTAATAAAAATTACTACTTTATCTTTATAAATATTTTCTAATATTTATTTTGTAGGAAATGTAAATAGATTTAAGTTAGTACACTGAACATACTCCATCATTTAAAGGTAGGGATCACTGGTTAGGAAATGTGACTAATTACTTTATGGTTATATTTTTTTATAGGAAATGTAGATAAATTATATTTAAACCACTGAACATACCCCATCTGTTAAATGTAAGGACCACTAGTTACTAAATGTGACTAACCATTTAATTGTTATAGTTTTTATATTTTTTGTAAGAAATTAGGTTAAAGTAAATTTAAATTACTAAACATGCTCCATCTGGTAAAAAAGGGACCACTAGTTACTGAATGTGACTAACTACTTTATCGTTACATTTCTATATTTCTTTTTTTGTAAGAAATGTGCATAAATTCAAGTTAAAACACTGAACATACTCCATTTGTTAAATGTAGGGGTCACTAGTTACGAAATGTGACTAACTGCTTTATCGTATTAAATCCCTTAACATTTTGTTATCAATCTCTCTATTGCTATTTTTATTCAAGGAAAAAACTTTTTTCGTAACTATTTAAAAAAATCTGTTTATTTTTTTGTCAAACTTAAATCTATATCTGTTTATATTGATTATAAACATTTGAGCGTTCATATATCACAAATCTATTGCAACTCTGTGTCTTACATATACATTGACACTACTTAAAAATTAAATTAAAACTAAAGGTGGGAGGGATCGGAGTGATAATTTTGGCGATTGTATTCAAGATGTGGGTCCCATTAATTCGTAGATGCAAAATTAATTCATTTATTAGATTTCAGATATTTTAAAAGCCTTACAAAGGCAATAAATCCGCCAAACTTTCGGCAATCGAACTGTCACGGAAACGACCAATACGCAGGGCATATGTTATGGCATGGGCCACATAGGATTGTTCATGCACGCCGTGGAATAGATATGACATGGCACCTGGAAAATAAAACGGAAAGAATAACATAAGTATTAAATAATAATTAAAGGTTGTCAGATCGTTTAAGTGTGGTACACACTATTAGATTTGATTTACAGTTGGGAGCTAATTTTGCCTTTTTGATTATGTAAACGCCAAGTAAATATTTATTGCTGTTGGTAAATCAGTAATCGTTAAAAAAAAAACTCCAAACTGATAGTGTGTACTCACATTTAGGGATGGAACATTTGACAATACGTAAAGTGGTGTACACACTACCGGTTATGATTGACAGTCTATGGGAAATTTGGGGTTTATTTGACTGTCTATGAGAAATTTGACTGTACGTAAAGTGGTGTAGCTTAGTCATTTGAACGTTCAAGTCCATCATTCAGAGATGGAAATTTTTGGTAGTACATAAAGCAGGGTACATACTATCAAGTTTGATTGGTTTGGTCGGTCATTCGTTAGGCATTCACAAAAACATTTAAGGCTATTGGAAAAATTGAAAGCCCCAATTGGTAGTGTGTACCCCACCTAAGCCACTGATAAAAAATATTTAACCATAAACTCACCCGTTGCATGAATTGTCACATCACTACCACCATGATAATTTTCATCGGTATTTACAACACCTTGCTGCGTGTATTCCCAATCGGTGGTATCCTGCAACGATGGATCCTTTCTGCGACCATTTGCATCCGCCTGAAAACCTTCATATGTTGTGCCATATGACAAAATCGTATAAGGGGTTCCTTCAGTTTTCGATGTTCCAGCTATCCCCAAAATATTCGAACCCTTTGCGGCATAACCATTAATCGCCAGGGTGTGAGAATGATCTGCTGTTACAATAACCAATGTATCCTGCAAATCTGAACCCAAGGCATTAATGGTAGCATTTATGGCATCATTAAATGCCAAAACTTCATTGAGTGCCTTGCGTGCCGTGCCACGATGATGGGCCTGATCAATCATACCACCCTCGACCACTAAAAGGAATCCTTGATCTTTCGATCTTAAAACTTCTAGAGCTTTAAGGGTCATTTGTTTCAACGATGGCATGCCTTGGGGTGAGGTATCCCTCTCATGTTCATATTTCAAATGACCATTGGCAAAGATACCCAAAACATAATCTGTTTCCTCGGCATTAATGGCTTCCAGTTCTCCAGTGTTTTGTACCACAACATGGGCCTCATTTTCCGAGGCCTTAATGTCGGACCATTTCTTAATTAAATTACGACCATCGGCAGATTTACACGACCACGTATCAATGGGATCCGCTTCGGAATCGGTAACATCGGATACTAACATTTGTCGCCCGCCACCCATAATGACATTGATTTTTTGACCTGTGGGTTCTTCGATCAGTTGGCGGGCAATGTCTCGGCAACCTTCCTCCGTAGCTGTGGCAGGCATTTTCTGTTCACATTCCCAGCGGCGATCTGGGGTATGGGCATACAGGGCAGCTGGGGTGGCATGGGTTACACGGGTATTGGTAACAAAGCCGGTCAATTTGCCATCTTCTTGTGCCAATTTCAATATGGAATGGACATGGCGATCGGGGTTTAGGGAGGCAGAACAATTTCCCAACGGTACGGAGGAATCAACACCACCGGTTTCATAATTTACTTTAACTCCGGTGAAAAGGGCGGTGGCTGTGGAGAAGGAATCTGGTACTTGCTTATTGGCACAATAGGTCTGAAAAGAGGGGGAGGGAGAGAGAAATACATGAAAAATTAGTTTTTAAGGTCTCGAGGGTTGAAACATAATGAATTCTTAGCTTTGAGACCCAAATTCCCACTTAAAAGCCAAAACACAATGAAAACTTTTTCTAAGGCTTTAAGGAAAAAAGTTTCTTTTTAAAAGTGTCGAGGCTACAAACATAAAGTATTGTTTGCCTTGGAAACCGAAATTCCGCTAAAAAAGGCCAAAACACAATGAACTCTTTGCTTAAAGGCTTTACGGAAAAACGTTTCCTTTTTGCAAAAAACATCAAATTATTTTGAAAGAAGATTCAGAAAGTAAAAGACGTGAAGAAAAACATGCAAACACAATGAAATCTTCGTTACGGGCCTTAAACGCTCTTTAGACAGGATTTTCTTTGTAGCTCAGGGCTATAAACATAAAAAATTCATTGCGTTGATGCCCAAAATTCCTTCCGAAGTGTAAAAAGAACGAAAAAAGCATAAACACAATGAACTCTTTACTTTAAGACTTGGCTTCGTCAATGTTTTGTAATATAATTGATAGGGAGAAAGTTCGGTTTTGCAAAGCGAAAAATATTAAAATAAGGATCAGAAAGCGCAAAAATAAGCCCAAACACAATAAAGACTTCCCCATGAGGCTTCAACCGATCTTTAAGACAAGATTTGTAATCTGAATTTTTTGTCTTAAGTTCTAAAATTCCTCTAAAAAACGTTAAAAGAAAAATACGATTGTAAAATGCAACAAAAAACGCCGAAACATATTGAACACTTTGCTTTACGGCTTGGTTCCGTAAATGATTTTTTTAAGAGAATAGATGGGAAGAATGTTTCGTTTACATCAAAAAATTAAAATAAAGAATCACAAAGGGAAAATGCACGAAGAAAAAGCCAAAACACAATGAAATCTTTGGTGTGAGGCTTTGTTGGCCTTTAGTCAGGCTTTTCGTTAATAAAAATTGTCAATTTTTTGCCATAAGTCATAAGAAATGTTAAAGAAAAGCCCAGAGAGTAATACACGTAAAGAAAAAGGTCCAAACACAATGAACTCTTTGTTTTGAGGCTTTGTGGATCCTTTTATTTAATTAAAGGTCTAGCAGTTATGTTTTGTTTAAGCCAAAATAGGAAGGAAATATCATAACTCGAATCAAGGAGTAAAACTCATGAGGAAAATCTTTCAAACACAATGAAGTCTTCGTTTTGAGGCTTTGTTGGCCTTTAGGTAGGCTTTTCATTAATAAAAATTCTTGATTTTTATCAGAAGCCATGTGAAATGCCCACAATAAAGAATCAGAGAGTAAAATACGAGAAGAAACCAGACGAAACACAATGAACTCTTTGTCTTTAAGCTTTGTGCATATTTTTCTTTAATTAAAGTCCTAGCAATTATGTTATGTTTTAGACAAGACAAAAAGATAAAACCGAAATCAAACAGTAAATCTCATGTAGAAAATCCCTCCAAACACAATGCAAACTTCGGCTTAAAGCTACGTTAGCCTTTAGCTAGGCTTTTCTTTAATAAAAATTATTGTTTTTTGCCAGAAGCCATGTGGAATGCCAAATAATGAATCAGAGATTAAAATGCGGGGCTAAAAATGCCGAAACACAATGAGTTATTTGCTTTGAGGCTTGGCTTCAAAATGTTATTCTCGTTATTTTTCTGCGCATTCATTATGTTTCGCCTTATATTACCTCCCAACTTACCTTCAATAGGCCCATATCGGGGAATTTTTCCCATGCCATCAAACCCTCCTCCTTGAATCCCATTATTCTGGCAGCCGTCACGGTATTCGGACCCATGCCATCACCCACAAAGAGAATAACATTACGGGCTCTCCGTTTATTATCAACACGATCGACAGCTTTTTTCAGCTCCGTAATACCTTCCTCAACCCACAGACGTTGTTCTTCGGGCAGAGCCATTGTCAGAGCATCTTTTTCACCTACATCGGCTGTTTTCGACGATGGAAATCCCACAGTATAATGGACCGCAAAAGCAGCGATCATAACCACTAGGAGAATAGATGAAAATGACACAGCAATAACGAATACTTTCGATTTGTAGACACGTGGTTTGCGTGGCTTTAAATCGGCATGTGAATTTTGACTGTAACTGTCCATGGGTAGTTCGAGGGTACTGCTGGTGCTATTCACCCCGCTAACACGTTTACATTCCTGGACCATGGTGATCTGGGGAGGAGGTCAATTTCGTTGTTTCGATTTATTGTTATTATTCCGAACCAGATAGGGTGAGTGCGGTAGAGCTGACGCTGCTGATATCAATCTAATTTCCTTCCAAAAATGTTGTCACCTATTCTGCAAAGATAAGATGAAGTGTTAGTATTTTTTTTTTAATTTAGAAATATTTTTTATTGTGTTCCTTATCATTCAATAAAAAAATTTTGTAGACGTGCAAAAAAAAATGTTTTCAAAAAATTGTAAATTTTCAATAGACATAGAGTGTTTAGATAGCATAAAGTTTGATTCGATTAAAGAACTCTTTTTGCGCATCAGATTAATGGAAGTTCTTGCTTTACTGGAGTATGGGAGTCTTTGAAACACTTTCGATTTTATTATGAATTTTTATAAAGAATATTTTTTTAATTGGTACCATAAACCTAAAAGAAATTATTCAGGGTGATTTCGGCCAATTTCCATTTGAAGTAAAAAAATGCCCTAAAAATATGTTTCTTTAAATTTTACTAATTTTCAGGGGTATATATTAGATCTAGAGAATACTTTTGTTCGGTGACCTATAGTGAAATTTTATAGAGAACAAATTTTCCATTAACATCACTTGCCTAAAAGAATGTATTCCGGGAGATTTGGGCCAAATCTGAAAATACTCAAATTATACCAAGAAATGGCTATTTTTTGTGGTGTATTCAAATTGCATCACATTTTTAAGGGATATACGTAACATCTATCGATTTCTATTCTTCGGTGACCCATAGTGGAATTTGATGTAGAACATTTTTTCCATTGATACCAAAGCCCTAGAAGCAAGTATTCCGATAGATTTTGACCAATTCCGAATATACTCAAATTAGACAAAAAATAATGCATTTTATGTATTAAAATTGCCGCAGATATTTTAGGTATATATATTACATCTATCGATTCCGTTTCTTCGGCGACCCATAGTGAAATTTTATAAGGAACATATTTTCCATTAACATCACTTGCCTAAAATAAAGTATTCCGGTAGATTTGGACCAAATCTGAAAATACTCAAATTTTACCAAGAAATGTCTATTTTCTGGGGGGTTTTCAAATTGCATCGCATTTTTAAGGGATATTCGTAACAGCTATCGATTTCTATTCTTCGGTGACCCATAGTGAAATTTGATGTAGAATATTTTCTCCATTGATACCAAAACCCTAGAAGCAAGAATTCCGATAGATTTCGAACAATTCCGAATATACTCAAATTAGACCAAAAATAATGCATTTTATGTATTAAAATTGCCGCAGATATTTTAGGTATATATATTAGATCTATTGATTTCTTTTGTTCGGCAACACATAGTGGAATTTTATGTAGAATATTTTACTCATTACTACTAAACCTCTACAGCGAAGTATTATTGACGATTTCAACCAATTATGAAAGATACAAAAATATCCAAAAAAATCATATATATAGTTTTTGCTCATAAATCTAATCAATGTTCTTGCTCTTCTGGAGGATAGTTGGCCTCTGAAACCCTTTCGATTTTATTGGAAATTTTGTGTAGAATATTTTATCCATTGATACCAAACCTCTGCAACGAAGTATAATATACGATTTCGACCAATTATGAAATACACAAAAATAACCCAAAAATTCTTGCATATTTACGTGTTTACGTATTATTATTTTTTATGATATCTATCGTTTATACCGATTTCAATTTTGAGGTGACCTATAGTGAAATTTTCCGTATAACATTTCTTTCATTATCATCAAGCGCCAAAAACTAACAATTCAAGGAAATTTTGGCCCAATTTGTTGGTAAAGATACAAAACTGACCAACAATATTTCCACTTAAAATGTCTACATTGTCGGGATGATTTTAACGGTAAATATTATATATAGGGGTTTCGTATCTGTGGTGAATAATTGTGAAATTTTATATAGAAAATTTTTCTCATAAATACCGAACCTCTATAACGAAGTATTATGGCCGATTTCGACCTATGAGGAAAATGCAAAAACTACCCAAAAATTCTTGCATATTTGCGTATTTGCATATTATTAATTTTTACTAATATCTATCATATATACCGGTTTCTTTTTTGAGGTGACCCATAGTAAAATTTCCCATAGAATACTTTCTTCATTAGCATCATGTCTCAAAAACGAAGTCTTCTAGGAAAATTTACCCGAACTGGGTGAAAAAGTTACAAATTGGATCAAAAATATTTCCAGTTAAAATGCCCTATTTGTCGGGACGATTTCAAAGGTATATAATAGATATAGGGGTTAGGTTTCTTCGGTGAGTTATAGTGAAATTTGATGGAGAACATTTTTCTCTCTAATATCGAACCTCTATAACGAACAATTTATGTCGATTTCGACCAATTATGAAAATACAAAAAATAACCCAAAAATTCTTGTATATTTGCGCATTTATATATTATTAATTTTTAATGATACTTATCATATATACCGGTTTCTTTCTTGAGAGGACCTTTTGTGAAATTTATCGTAGAACATTTCTTTCATTAGCATCAAGGCTTTAAAATTAAGTCTAATAGGAAATTTTGGCTCAATTTGAAGAAATTTATACAAAATGAATCATAAATAATTGCAGCTAAGTTTCCCACATTATCGGAGGGATTTCAAGGGTATTTATTATATATAGAATTTTTATTTGTTCGCTGACTTATAGTGAAATTTTATGTGGAATAATTTTTCCATTGACATTAGTACCCAAAAATTTGTTTTAAGAGGACATTTTGGTCCAATATGAAAAAGTATGTAAAATCGACTAAAAAATCATTTCTTATTAAAATACGTAATTTATGGGGACGATTTAAACGTTATTTAATATAGCTACAGATTTATTTTATTTGATGACTTGTAGTGAAATTTTATGTAGAATAATTTTTCCATTGACATTACCGGCCAAAAATCAATTTTAAAGGGACATTTTGGCCCAATATGAAAAATGATGTAAAGGCGACCAAAAAATAATTTATTGTTAAAGTATCTAATTTATCAGTATGATTTAAACGTTATTTAATAAATCTAGAGACTACGTTTGTTTAGGGACTTATAGTGAAATTTTATGTGGAATAATTTTTCCATTGACATTACCGACCAAAAATCTATTTTAGAGAGACATTTTGGTCCAATATGATGTAAAGGCGACCAAAAACAACATCTCTTTATAAAGTATCTAATTTGTAGGGATGATTTGAACGTTATTTAATAAAGCTAGAGAATTATTTTATTCGGTGACTTATAGTGAAATTTTATGCAGAATAATGTTTCCATTGACATTACCGACCAAAAATCAATTTTAGAGGGACATTTTGGCCCAATATGAGAAATCATGTAAAGGCGACCAAAAACAACATTTCTTTATAAAGTATCTAATTTGTAGGGATGATTTGAACGTTATTTAATATAGCTAGAGTTTTATTTTGTTTGGTGACTTATAGTGAAATTTTATGTAGAATAATTTTTCCATTGACATTACTGGTCAAAAATCAATTTTAGAGGGACATTTTGGCCCAATATAAAAGATTACGTAAAGGCGACTAAAAACAACATTTCTGTATAAAGTACCTAATTTGTAGGGATGATTTGAACGTTAATTATTATAGCTAGAGATTTATTTTATTCGGTGACTTATAGTGAAATTTTATGCAAAATAATTTTTCCATTGACATTACCGACCAAAAATCAATTTTAGAGGGACATTTTGGCCCAATATGAAAAATTATGTAAAGGCGACCAAAAAAGCGTTTCTTATTAAAATTAATAATTTGTTGGTATAATTTAAACGTCATTTAATATAACTAGAGATTTGTTTTGTTCGGTGACCTCTAGTGAAATTTAGTGGAGAATATTATCTACTTTGGTTGAACTCTCCTAAAATCATCTATTATGGGAGATATGGACAAAAACTGAAGTGAAGCAAAATTGTCCCGATTTTTTACAAATATTTAAAGTTTTTTCTATTTTTAAGGTTATGTTTTTTATTTGCAGTTTTCATTTCTTTGCAGACTTATAGTGAAATTTGATTTAGAATAATTTTCCCCTTGACATCAGTTCTCTTAACTGAAGTTTTCCGGGAGATTTGGGCCAATTATGAAATGTACCAAAAAAATATCCAAAAAACTCTAATTTTATTTATAGTCAAATTATAAGGTCTGTCGTGCGCCAAATCGAAATTTTTGTTTTTACAATGGCTTCTAATAATTCAATAAATAATTCTACGCATTTTGGCAAAAAAAATATAATCTAAAAATATTTATTTTTAGAATTTTTTTGCATATAAAAATAAAATAAAATTTTGTATTTCAACAATGCTGTCCGACAGCCATAAAACAATAATATTTAGATGACATCTTTATTATTATCGTAATGATATCAAGTGTATTGTAAACTAGGCATAATTAAAAACAAACGTGATAAGCTTTTTGTGGCCTAAATACCTCAAGCGTTTATTATGTTTTGGCATTTGCATTGTTCGGTACCAAAAAAAGCTTGTTGAAATTTCATTGTTTTAAATTTTGTATGAAACTAATTAAAATAATTAATGGGTATTTTGAACCACCATAAATCATTTTTCAAAATTTGAATGGCCAGAAAAATTAATAAGTAGCATCACGTGAAAAAAAATCACGGGGAAATATGGGGAATCAACTATGGCGGAAAAAGTGAGTTTCTTAAAATTTAGCCAAAATTATTGGCGATATATCAAGGGTATATGTTATACCTATCGATTTCTTTTGCGAGGTGACCTTTAGTGAAATTTGATGGAGAATATTTTCTCTATCGGCATTACTCACGAAAAATTATGTCTTAAAGGAAATTTTCCCCCAAATTGAAGAAAGGTAAAAATGACCAAAAAAAAATTTCTCCATTACATACCAAAGTTCCTAGCCAGGTTTCTGTGATTTTCGTGATACCTACAAATTCTCTGTGTGAGGTGACCTATAGTGAAATTTTCTCTAGAACAATTTTTCCATTGAAGTCACCCACCCAAAATTAAGGATTTGGGGAAATATTGACCCAAATTGAAAAAATGGTACAAAATTGACCAAAAATGAATTTCTTATTTATGTATCCATAATACGAAACAGTTTTGAAGTATATTTATTATATATATAGATTTCATTTGTTCGGTGACCTCCAGTGAAATTTTCTGTAGAATATTTTTTCCATTGACGTCACCCACCGCAAATGACAAATTAAGGGGATTTTTGAGCCAAATGGGGGAAAGGTACAAAAAATTACCAAAAAATAATTTGTTATTTATGTACCCAAAATCAGAATCAGATTTGAAGAATATACGTTATATATACACATTTCTTATGTGAGGTGACCTATAGTGAAATTTGGTGGAGAATATTTTCTCCATTGACATCACTCACCAAAAACTACAAATTGAGGGAATTTTTGAGCCAAATGTGGAAAAAAAGTACAAAAATGACCAAAAATTAATTTCTTACCTATTTACTCAAATTGGAACTAAATTTTGAACGATATTTATTATATCTAGGGATTACATTTGTTCGGTGATCTATAAGGAAATTTAGCATAGAACATTTTTTCCATTGACATCACTCTCATAAAATGAAGCCTTTAGGGAAATATTGACCCAAATTGCAAAAATGGTACAAAATAGACTAAAAAACTAATTTCTTACTTAAGTACCCAAAATCGGAATCAGATTTTAAGAATATCTATTATATATACATGATTATTTTGTTCGGAGACCTATAGTGAAATGTTCTCTAGAATATTTTTTCCATTGATATCACTTACCAAAAATCACGGGATAAGGGAAATATTGGCCTAAATTGAAAAAAGGACCAAAAAATAACTTCTCATGTACCCAAATTGTTATGTGCCCAAAATTGGATCCAGATTTCAGCGATATTTATTATATATAGAAATTTATTTGCTTTGGTGACCTATAGTGAAATTTAGTGTAGAATATTTTCTCTATTAGTGTTACTCACCAAAAATAACGGGATAAGGGAAATATTGGGAAATATTGAAAAATCTTACAAAATTGACCAAAAAAGAATTTCTTATTTATGTACCTAAAATTAGAACCAAATTTGCGGGATATTTATTATAAAGAGAGATACGGGGTTCTTTCGTGACATATAATAAAATTTAGTGTAGATAATTTTTCCCACTGACATCACTCACCTAAAATGACAAATTGAAGGAAATTTTGGACCAAATTGAAAAAGGCTCAAAATTTCCAAAAAAAAATTTTCTGAGTTATTTGTCCTTAAATTAGAATCAGATTTGCGGGATATTTATTATATTTAGAGATTTGGATTCTTCGGTGACCTATAGTGAAATTTAGTGGAGAATATTTTCTCCATTGGCGTCACTCATCAAAAATGACAAATTAAGGGAAATTTTAGATCAAATATGGAAAAAGGTACAAAATAGACCAAAAAAGATTTTCTGAGTTATGTGCCCTAAATTGGAACCAGATTTGAGGGATATTTATAGGGATATTTTATATATATAGAAGTTTGGTTTCTTTGGTGACCTATAGTGAAATTTGGTGTAGAATATTTTCTCTATTGATGTCACTCACCAAAAATGGCGGGATAAGGGAAATATTGGCCTAAATTGAAAAATCTTACAAAATTGACCAAAAACAGAAATTATTACTTATGTACCCAAACTAGAAACCAATTTTTGAGGGATATTTATTAAGTGAGGAGATTTCGTTTGTTAGAAAACCTATAGTGAAATCGGATGCAGAATATTTTTTCCATTGACATCACTCACCTAAAATGACAGGATAAGGGAAATATTGGCCTAAATTGAAGAACTGTACAAAATTGACCAAAAACAGATTTTCTTATTTATGCACCCAAACTCGGAACTAATTTTTGAAGGATATTTATTATATACCGCGATTTTGTTTGTTCGGAGACCTATTGTGAAATCGTATGCAGAATATTTTTTCCTTTGAAATCAATCACCTAGAATGAAAGATTAAGAAAAATATTGGCCTAAATTGAAAAAATGTACAACATTGACCAAAAACTAAATTTCTCATTTATGTACCCAAAATTGGAACCAGTTTTGAAGTATATTTATTACACACACAGATTCCCTTTGTTCGGTGACCCATAATGAAATTTAGTGTACAAAATTTTCTTCACTGACATCACTCACCTAAAATGACAAGTTTTGGAAAATATTGGCCCAAATTGATAAAATGCTACAAAATTGAGCAAAACTGAAATTCTAATTTATGTACCCATAATTGGAACCTGTTTTGAAGTATATTTATTATATATACAGATTTCTTATGTGAGGTGACCTATAGTAAAATTTTGTGTAGAACATTTTCTTCACTGACATCACTCATCTAAAATGACAGGTTTTGGAAAATATTGGCCCAAATGAAAAATTGACCAAAAAATACCTTCTTATTTGTATTTAAAAAATTGGAACTAATTTTTGAAGGTTATTTATTATAGCTAGAGATTTCATTTGTCCGGTGACCTATATTAAAATTTTCTCAAGAATATTTTCACTACTGGGGTCACTCACGTAAAATGCAGATTTTAAGTAAATATTGGTCAAAATTGAAAAATACCCAAAATTGTCCAAAAACAGAATGTGTTATTTAAACAGCCAATTTGGCAACAATATTTTAATGATAATTTTCATAGATAGAGAATTCATTTGTTCGGTGACCTTTAGTGAAATGTTGTGTAGAATATTTTTTCCATTGGGGTCATCCATGAAAAATGACAAGTTAAGGGAAATATTGGTCAAAATTGAAAAATACCCAAAATTGACCAAAAACATAATTTGTTATTTAAACAGCCAATTTGGCAACAATATTTTTATGATAATTTTTATAGATAGAGATTCCATTTGTTCGGTGACCTATAGTGAAATTTTGTGTAGAATATTTTTTTTATTGGGGTTATCCATGAAAAATTACAATTTAAGGGAAATATGGGTCAAAATTTAAAAATGCCAAAAAAAAATTACTTTTTTTTTACATACCAAAATTGGTAAAGTAATTTTAATGGCAATTATTAAAGATAGAGATTTCATTTGTTCGGTGACCTATAGTGAAATTCGATGCAGAATATTTTTTCCATTGACATTTGGAACCTAAAATGAAGGGTTTGGGGAAATATGGGCTTATATTAAAAAATGGTACAAAATTGACCAAAAAAAATACCTCTTATTTTTGAACCCAAATTGTAACCAATTTTTTAAGGATTTTAATTATATCTAGAGATTGAATTTATTGGGCGACCTTTAGTGAAATTTTGTGTAGAATATTTTTTCCATTGGGTTCATCCATGAAAAATTACAATTTAAGGGAAATATTGGTCAAAATTAAAAAATGCCCAAAAAATATTTTTTTTTGTTTACATACCAAAATTGGTAACGTAATTTTACTGATAATTATTAGAGATAGAGATTACGTTTGTTCGGTGACCTATAGTGAAATTCGATGCAGAACATTTTATCCATTGACAGTATTTACCAAAAATGAAGGCTTTAGGTAAATATGGGCACAAACCAAAAAATACCCAAAAAATATTTTTGGTACAAAATACCAAAGAATTAATTTTTGATTTTTGGGGTTTTTGAAACACTTTCGATTTTAATGTGATAATTTTTTTTCAGCTAAATATTATGTGTGTTCATGCTAATTTTCTATGTTAATTTTTATATCGTTCAACAAATTTTTGCAAACAGCTGTTCAACAAGTTTTTATACACTCTCTTTTAAATTATTCAAAACTAGTTTGAATTATAGCAAAAAAAAAAAAAACATGGCAGAAATTTCAAGATTTGCCTTGATTAGATCTAGAAATAAATTAGTAAACAGCTGGTGGCCTTTTTTAAATTTGTTAGACAATTTTTTTGATAATTTTCTCTGAAAATAATTTCCTCTTAATTTCACGTGATTTTTGTAAACTTTTTTTTAATACACACTTAATTTAAAAATTTAAATCATACTTTGAATTTTTTGTTGTAAATCAATTTCAACAATTATTTATGTTCACAATTTCTTTTATTTTTATTTATTCGACCGTAAAAAAATGAAACTCATTACCGGCATGAGAGATCTGCTCTTAAACACGTTTAAAAATACACTAAACTCTCTACAGGGGTTTTGTTTAACTTTTTGCTAAAAAAAACAACAACAACAATTACAAATAAATGTTTATATATATTTGTACAAAAAACAATTAACAATCATACTTGCTTTTGGCCATAATCGAAACGTCAATATTATCGTCATTTATTTTGTCCGTTATTGGTTGCCCTCGTCACCATCATAATCATCATTATCATAATCGCCGACGATGTCTTGTCATCAGGTTAATTCTGCACTCAATACCTTTATTTTTTACGGTTTTGAAATCTTTATCTCTCTGGGAGATTAAACTGATCGTATGCAACAACAACAAAAAATAATAAATAGAAATCTGTCTTACCCCCACAAAAAAGAGAGCTGTCGGGTCGTGTCTCTCATTATTCCTCTTGAGATAAAAAGAGCGTTAAGATTTGTGAACATTAAGACTCTCACAGCACGGTATACACTCGAGATAAAATTACTGGTGGATTGAACATGCTGTTTTGAAATTTTATGGAGAATATTTTAGCCATTGGCATTCATGCACTAACATGAAGTACTCAGGGAGATTTGATACAATTTGGAAAATACCCAAAAAATGACCAAAAAAAGTAGTTTTTTATACCCAAATTCAAAGTGAATTTTTCTTGTTACCTATTATAGCTACAAATTTCTTTTGTTCGTAGACCTATAATGAAATTTTCTGTAGAATAATTTTTCCATTGACATAAAGTTTCAAAAATGAAATATAGAGGGCGTTGTCAGCATATTTTAAAGGTTACACTAAAATTACCTTAGCGTACTCAAAAAAGCTTTATTTTATATTTTTGGACGCAATAAGTTCAGATCTATTAGATCTACAGATTTCCTTTGGTCAGTAACCTATAGTGAAATTTAGTGTAGAATATTTTTTCCATTAACACCTTCCACCTAAAATGAAATATAGAGGGAGATATCGGTCGAAATGGAAATACGCAAAAATTTACCCAAAAAGTTACTTTTATATACCCAAATTCGAAGTGAATTTTTCTTGTTACCTATCATAGCTACAAATTTCTTTTGTTCCGTGATCTATAGTGAAATTTTCTGTAGAACAATTTTTCTATTAACAACAGGTTCCAAAAATGAAATATAGAGGGAGATATTGGCACACTTTGAACGTTATACCCAAATTACCCAAAAAGGCTTTAATTAATATTTTTGGTCGCATTAAGTTCAGATCTATTAGATACAGAGATTTCTTGTGGTCGGTGACCTAAAGTGAAATTTTGCGTAGAACATATTTTCTATTGACATCATCCTCCTAAAATGAAATATAGAGGGAGATATTGGTCGAAATTGAATATACCCAAAAAAATGACCAAAAAAGTTACTTTTATATACCCAAACTTGAAGTGATATTTTATAGATTTATTATAGAGCTACAAATTTCTTTAGTTCCGTGACTTATATTGAAATTTTCTTTATAATAAGTTTTCCATTGACATCTTGTTTAAAAAATGAAATATAGAGGTCGTTCTATGCACATTTTAAACGTTACACTTAAATTACCTAAGCTTACCCAAAAAAGCTTTATTTGATATTTTTGGTCGCATTAACTTCAGATCTATTAGATCTAAGAATTTCTTGTGGTCGGTGACCTACAGCGAAATTTAGTGTATAACACTTTTTCCACTGACACCTTCCACCTAAAATGAAATATAGAGAAAGATATTGGTCAAAAATAGAAACACGCAAAAATATCCCAAAAAGTTACTTTTATATACCTAAATTTAAAGTAAATTTTTCTTGTTACCTATTATAGCTACAAATTTCTATAGTTCAGCGACCTATAGTGAAATTTTCTGTAGAATAATTTTTCCATTGACAGGAAGTTTCAAAAATGAAATATAGAGGGAGTTATTGGCACATTTTAAATGTTACACAAAAATTACCCAAAAATGCTTTATTTGATATTTTTGGTCGCATTAACTTCAGATCTATTAGATCTAAGCATTTCTTGTGGTCGGTGACCTACAGCGAAATTTAGTGTAGAACACTTTTTCCACTGACACCTTCCACCTAAAATGAAATATAGAAGGAGATATGGGCCGAAAATGAAAATACGCAAAGAATTACCAAAAAGTTACTTTTATATACCCAAATTTAAAGTAAATTTTTCTTGTTACCTATTATAGCTACAAATTTCTATAGTTCAGCGACCTATAGTGAAATTTTCTGTAGAATAATTTTTCCATTGACAGGAAGTTTCAAAAATGAAATATAGAGGTAGTTATTGGCACATTTTAAATGTTACACAAAAATTACCCAAAAATGCTTTATTTAATATTTTTGGTCGCATTAACATCAGATCTATTAGATCTACAGATTTCTTGTGGTCGGTGACCTATAGTGAAAATTAGTGTAGAATATTTTTTTCATTAACACCTTCCACCTAAAATGAAATATAGAGGGAGATATGGTCCGAAACTACAAATACGCAAAAATAACCCAAAAAGTAGTTTTTTATACCCAAATTCGAAGTCAAATTTTCTTGTTACCTATTATAGCTACAAATTTACTAAGTTCCGTGATCTATAGTGAAATTTCCTGTAGAATAATGCTTCCATTGGCATTAAGTTTCAAAAATGAAATATAGAGGGAGTTATTGGCGCATTTTGAACGTTATACAAAAATTACTCAAATAAGCTTTAATTACTATTTTTGGTCGCATTAACTTCAGATCTATTAGATCTAAGCATTTCTTTTGGTCGGTGAACTATACTGAAATTTAGTGTAGAATATGTTTTCTATTGACACCTTCCACCAAAAGTGAAATATAGAGGGATATATCGGTCGAAATTGAAAATACGTAAAAATAACTCAAAGAGTAGTTTTTTATACCCAAATTCAAAGCGAATTTTTCTTGTTACCTATTATAGCTACAAATTTCTTTAATTCGACGACCTAAAGTGAAATTTTCTGTAGAATAATTTTTCCATTGACGTCAAGTTCCAAAAATGAAATATAGAGGGAGTTATTGGTACATTTCAAACGTTACGCAAAAAGACCCAAAAATGCTTTATTTAGTAACAATATTTTTGGTCGCATTTACTATGTACGTATTCGATCAACAGATTTCTTGTGGTGGTGACTCATAGCGAAATTTTGTGAACAATAGCATTTCCATTGACATCTGCCACCAAAAATGATATATAGAGGGAGATGTGTACCGATACTGAAAATACGCCAATAATAACCCAAGAAGTCATTATTTTCTATATACATGAGAATTTATCCTGATATTTTCTTGATATATGATTTTATCTACAGCCTTTACGTGTTCGGTGACCTATAGTGAAATTTTGCGAAGAATATTTTTTCCATTGATACCAATTTCCTAAAGTGAAATATAGAGGTCGTTCTCTACACATTTATACAATACACAAAAATGGCCCAAAATTCCTCATTTATTGTACATTTTGGTAGTGGATATATCTCTATATGTATTATATCTCCTGATATCTTCTGTTCGGTGACCTATAGTGAAATTTTATGTAGAATATTTTTTCCATTGACATAGTACGCCTTAAATGAATTATAGTTTGAGATATTGGTCTAAAATGGAAATACTCAAAAATAGCCCAAAAAGGTAATATTTTCTATATTCGAAAAATTTTCTCTGACATTTTCTTGATAGATATTACATCTACAGTTTTTATTTGTTCAGTGAAATTTTCCGCAGAACAATTTTTTCATTGACATCAAATTACTAAAATGAAATATAGAGGGCGTTATCGGCACAGTTTAAACGTTACACAAAAATTACACTAAAAACCTGTATTTAATACCAATATTATTGGTCGCATTTACTTTATATCTCTTATATCTACAGATATCTTTTGTTCGGTGATCTATAGTGAAATTTTATGTAGAATAATTTTTTCATTGACACCTAGCTCCTAGAATGAAATATAGGCGGAGATATTGGTCGAAATTGATAATGCGCAAAAATAACCCTTAAAAAAACGTATGTTTTATATACGAAAATTTTTTATGATATTTTCAATATATATATATATATATATTGTATTTCACAATTTTTCTTTGACTGTATAAACAAATCTAACTGTTGCTTTATTTTCTAGAATTTATTATTTTGTTGTTGTTGTTCTAGAAGACACTTCCATGTGCGCTGTTCGTCTAATAAATTGGTGTGCAAACTCAATATGGTGATTGTTCAAGTGTATATTTGCACTCGGCCTAACAAAGAGTAATGTGAGACCAATTAGAAATGTTTGTTTGTTTATTAGGGTGGGTATTAATTTTGGTTGAAAAGGCGGCATAATGGGTGGGGTTTTTGAAACACTCTCGATTTTAAAATAATATGGGAAATGACGAATAACATTGCTTGGGGACTTGTATAAATACAAAACATATATTTTCACTTAATATGATTTGTAACTGATATTTAAAGGTCACATTTTATGTTCGAGTGATTCGTTTTGTTCGGAGACCTATAGTGAAATTTTGTGTAGAATATTTTATTCCTTGATACCGAACCTATTAAATTCATATAAATGGGAGAAATCGACCATTTCTTAAATTACGAAATTAGATCAACATTTTATTATATTTATATACACAAATTGGAACTGATATTTAAGGGATATATTGCATACTTGGATATATACTTTATTTGGAAAATTTTAAGGTTATTCGATGTAGAATATATTTTTCATTCACAGCTCTGCTCTATAATGACATGCAAGGGAAGAAATTGACTCATATTTGAAAAATGGTGCAAAAAATAAGCCAAAACTGAAATAGTTTCTAGTAATAAATCTGGTCTCAGATTAGAGGTATATAGGGTGTATCTACAGATTTATTTTGTTTGGCGACCTATAGTAAAATTTTATGTAGAATAAATTTTCCATTGACATGATTCTCCTAAAATTATGTATAGGTTGAGATATTGGTCGAAATTGATAAAACCTCAAAAATAACCAAAACCCGTATTATTTTTTTATATACTAGAAATGTCTATAACATTTTCCGGATAAATATTATTTGTAGAGATTTCATTTGTTCGGTGATCTATAGTGAAATTTTCTGAAGAATATTGTTTCCATTGACATCATGTTAAAAAATGAAATATAGAGGGCGTTCTCCGCACATTTTAGGCAATATTCAAAAATGACCCAAAAAGACGTATTTAATACCAATATTGTTGGCCGCATTTACTTTAGATCTATTAGATCTACGATTATCTTTTGTTCGATGATCTACTATGAAATTTCCCGAAAAACAATTTTTCCATTACCATCATCCTCCTAAAATGGAATATAGAGGATGATATTGGTCGAAATTGAAAATACGCAAAAATAACAAAAAAACCTATTATTTTGTATATACTTGAAATGTCGATGTTATTTTCTTGATATATTTTATATGTAGAGATTTTATTTGTTCGGTGACCTATAGTGAAATTTTCTAAAGAATAATATTTCCATTAACATCAGGTTACTAAAATGAAATATAGATGGTGTTTTGTGCATATTTTGAATGTTACACGAAAGTTATCCAAAAATACTTATTTAATACCATTATTATTGGGCGCATTTACTTTAGATCTATTAGATCTACAGGTATCTTTTGTTCGGTGAGTTATTGTGAAATTATATGTAGAATAATTTTTCCATTGACATCATCCTCCTAAAATGGAATATAGAGGTTGATATTGGTCGAAAGTAGATATACGCAAAAATAACTCTAAAACGTATAATTTTTTATATAACAGAAATGTCTATGATATTTTCATGACATATATTATTTGTAGAGATTTCATTTGTTCGGTGACCTATAGTGAAATTTTCTGAGGAACAATTTTTTCATTAACATCCAGTTCCAAAAATGAAATATAGAGGGCGTTCTCTGCACATTTTCAGCAATACTCAAAAATAACCCAAAAATTGTAATTTGCGACCAATATTGTTGGTCGCATTAACTTCATATCTATTTTATCTAGAGATTTCTTTTGTTCGACGACTTATAGTAAAATTTTCTGACGAACAATTTTCACATTGACATCAACTTCCAAAAATGAAATATAGAGGGAGCTATGATACAATTTAAGCAATACTCAAAATTGAAACAATTCATTCAAATATTTGCTTTATACCCTGATTTGCCATGCATATTTCCGGTATAAATATAGTATCTACAGATTTCTTTTGGTCGGTGACCTATAGTAGAATTTTATGGAGAATATTTTCTTCCTTACCATCAACCCACTAGAATGTCTTGCTGTGATAGAAATTCACAAAAATATAAACATAACCTTAAAAGAAATATTTTTTCTATGTAACCAATTTGCACGGACTCTTTTGTTGATATATATTATTCCGAGAGGTATCACGTATTCGGTGACTTGTAGTGAAATTAAGAGGAGAATATTTTTTCCATTAACATTATACACCTAAAATAAAGTATTCTTCGGAATTTTTTGCTTCGCTTCAAATTATTCAGTGAGTATCTATACGGATGACATGTTCACACTTTCACTGGAGCCTGGGAGTTTTTGAAACACTTTCGATTTTATTATTTACCTACATATATACTTTAAAACTGGCAAAATTTTCAAAATTGTATTTTTCGGAAAAATTTGCGATCCTTAAAAGATTCGTGCAGCCTCTGGAACAGAGTAAATATTCTAATTTACCATATTGGCTTGTGTGTGCCGAACGTCAAAATTCTTTCTAATTTTAATTTTCAGCTTCTGGAAATTCTCTCTATATTGTGGCTTGTGTGTGCCGAACGTCAAAATTCTTTCTAATTTTAATTTTCAGCTTCTCTCTTGAGCCCTTAGCAATTTCTCAGTATTCTTATTATTCTTATCTTAGCCTCAGCACCTGCTGTGTTCCACAATTTCAACATCGATTTGTTTTCAGAAATCATTGTCAGCCATATTGAATTGTTCTGTTAAAAACAGTCAATATTTTATTTTTGGTAGAAAATATGGGACACGACATTAAAATAGACAATTTTAAGGCAAGTGAAAAAAAATATTGACCAAGCTGAAAAAACAATAACATTTCAAGAATATTTATTTTTGTTGTTCAAAACAATTTTTTGCGATTTCAATTTTCGATAAGATTGTAGCATTTTGAATAGTCTATTTTGTCAATATACAGATGTCTTTAAATAATATATATTATCAATATTTTTTTTTGATTCCATGGTCTTCTTAAAGAAATATCATCTCCATAGATCCTTTTTTTCTTCATTTTCAAATATATTTCAATTTTTAAATTTTTGTTTGGAAATGGGATTGAAAAAAAAAAATGAAAAACAACAACCACAACAAATTGTTATGACATATAATGTTACCATCAGCTGGTTTGATACGGTTACCTTCTTAATATACCTTGAACTATACAATATTTTGAAAGATATCTATTCGATAGCTGTCCACTCATATTCCTGATCGATGATAGTTCGAAATTGAAGCAAGGTGTTTAGAAAAAAATATGGCACGTGATTTGAAAAAAAAAAACACTGGAAATTAAAAAAAAAACAAATTATGACGCAATCTGATTTGTAGTTTGTGATAATATATATTTCCATTTAATGTGAATTCGGATTGATTTTTAAAGGGCTATATATTATAAATAGAGATTAATTTTGCTCGACGACCCACAGTAAAATTTTGTCTAGAATATTTTATTCCTTGATACCAAACCAATTATATTGATATTAATGTTAGAAATCGACCAATTCTGAAATTACGAAATTAGACCAAAAATTGTTTATATTTAAATATACAAATTGGTATCGATATTTGAGGGATATATAGTATATCTAGATATATATTTTATTTGGGAAATTTGAGGGATATTCGATGTAGAATACTTCTTTCATTTACAGCTACGCTCTAAAATGACTTGCAGGGCAAGAAATTGGCCGATATTCAGAAAATATAATAAAAAATAACTCATAACTAAAATAATTTCTAGTAACAAATCGGATCTCATTTTTGAGGTATATAGATAGTAACTACAAATTTCTTTTGTTTGACGACCTATAGTAAAATTTTATGTAGAATAATTTTTTCATTCACATCATCCTCCTAAAATGGAATATAGAGGGTGATATTGGTCGAAAGTAGAAATTCGCAAAAATAACCAAAAAACGTATTATTTGCTTATATAATAGAAAAGTCTATGATATTATCTTGATATATATTATATACAGAGATTTCATTTATCCGGTGGCCTTTAGTGAAATTTTCCGAGGAACAATTGTTCCATTGACTCCAACTTCCAAAAATGAAATATAGAGGGCGTTTTCTGCACATTGTAAACGTTACATAAAATTACCCAAAAATACTTATTTTATACCAACATTGTTGGCTGCATTTACTTCAGATCTATTAGATCTACCGTTATCTTTTGTTCTGTGACCTACAGTGAAATTTTCCGAAGAACAATTTTCCCATTACCATCATTCTCCTAAAATGGAATATAGAGGGTGATATTGGTCGAAATTGACAATACGCAAAACTAACTAAAAAACGTATTATTTTCTTATATACTAGAAATGTCTATGATATTATCTTGATATATATTATTTGTACAGATTTCATTTGTTCGGTGGTCTATAGTGAAATTTTCTGAGGAACCATTTTTCCATTGACACCTACTTCCAAAAATGAAATATAGAGGGCGTTCTCGGCACATTTTAAGCATTACACAAAAATTACCCAAAAACAGACTTATTTTATAACAATATTGAGGTCGCATTTACCTTAGATCTATTAGATCTACCGTCATCTTTTGTTCGGTGACGTACTGTGAAATTTTCCGAAGAACAATTTTCCCATTACTATCATCCTCCTAAAATGGAATATAGAGGGTGATATTGGTCGAAATTGAAAATACTCAAAACTAACTAAAAAACGTATTATTTTGTATATATTTGAAATGTCGATGTTATTTTCTTGATATACATTATATATAGAGATTTCATTTTTCAGTGACCTTTAGTGAAATTTTCCGAGGAACAATTTTTCCATTGACACCAAGACCTAAAATGAAATATAGAGGGCGTTCTCCGCACATTTTCAGCAATACTTAAAAATAACCCAAAAAGGTGTTTTTTTAAATACTTATGCCGATACTTGATATATATTATATGTAGAGGTTTCATTTGTTCGGTAACCTATATTGAAATTTTGTGTAGAATAAATTTTCCATTGACATCAACTGCCAAAAATGAAATATAGAGGGCGTTCTCCTCACATTTTCAGCAATACTCAAAAAAGGTGTTAGTTAATACCAATATTTTTGGTCGTATTTACTACAGGTCTATCATATCAACAGCTACGTATTATTCGGTGACCTATTGTGAAATTTTCTGAAGAAAAAATTTTCCATTGACATAAACCTTCTAAAACGAAATATAGAAGGAGCTATGATACAATTTAAACAATACTTAAAATTGAAAATCATTCCTCGAATATTTGTTTTATACCCAGATTTGTTTCGCATTTTTTCAGACATATATATAGGTCCAAGAGATTTCTTTTTGTCGGCGACCTACAGTGAAATGTTGTGGGGGACATTTTTTTCATTGACATCAACTGCCAAAAATGAAATATAGAGGGAGCTATGATACAATTTAAGCAATACTCAAAATTGAAATCATTCCTTGAAATGTTTGCTTTATTCCTGATTTGCCATGGATATTTCCGGGATATATATAGTACCTACAGATTTCTTTTGGTCGATGACCTATAGTAGAATTTTATGGTGAATGGTTTTTTCCTTACCATCAGCCCACTAGAATGTCTTGCTGTGACAGAAATTCACAAAAATATAAACATAACATTAAAATAAATATTTATTCTATATACCGAATTTTCAGAGGATATTTTGTTGATATATATTATTCCGAGAGCTATAATTTGTTTGGTGACTTATAGTGAAATTTTGTGGAGAACATTTTTTTCATTGACATCAACTTCCGAAAATGATATATAGAGGGAGCTATGATACAATTTAAGCAATACTCAAAATTGAAATCATTCATTGAAATGTTTGCTTTATTCCTGATTTGCCATGGATATTTCCGGGATATATATAGTACCTACAGATTTCTTTTGGTCGATGACCTATAGTAGAATTTTATGGTGAATGGTTTTTTCCTTACCATCAGCCCACTAGAATGTCTTGCTGTGGCAGAAATTCACAAAAATATAAACATAACATTAAAATAAATATTTATTCTATATACCGAATTTGCAGAGGATATTTTGTTGATATATATTATTCCGAGAGCTTTAATTTGTTTGGTGACCTGTAGTGAAATTTTGTGGGGAACATTTTTTTCATTGACATCAACTGCCAAAAATGAAATATAGAGGGAGCTGTGATAAAATTTAAGCAATACCCAAAATTGAAATCATTCATGAAATGTTTGCTCTATTCCTGATTTGCCATGAATATTTCCGGGATATATATAGTACCTACAGATTTCTTTTGGTCGATGACCTATAGTAGAATTTTATGGAGAATATTTTGTTCCTTAGTTTCAATGCACTAAAATAACTTGCTGTAGGAGAAATTTACAAAAATTTGAACATAACCTTAAAATAACGATTTATTTTCTATATACCGAATTTGCAGAGGATATTTTGCTGATATATATTATTCCGAGAGCTATAATTTGTTCGGTGACTTATAGTGAAATTTTGTGGAGGACATTTTTTTCATTGACATCAACTTCCAAAATTGAAATATAGAGGGATCTATGATACAATTTAAGCAATACTTAAAATTAAAATCATTCCTTGAAATGTTTGCTTTATTCCTGATTTGCCATAAATATTTCAGGGATATTTATAGCACCTACTGATTTATTTTTGCCGATGACCTCTAATGAAATTTTGTGGGGAACATTTTTTCCCATTGACATCAACTTCCAAGAATGAAATATAGATGGAGCTATGCTGCAATTTAAACAATACTCAAAATTGAAATCATTCCTTGAAATATTTGATTTATATCCAAATTTGTCTCGCATTTTTCAGTGATATATTAAGGTCCTAGAGATTTCTTTTTGCCGGTGACCTGTAGTGAAATTTTGTGGGGAACATTTTTTCCACTGACATCAACTGCCAAAAATGATATATAGAGGGAGCTATGCTACAATTTAAGCAATACTCAAAATTGAAATTTTTCTTTCGTGAAATATTTTTTAAATGAGAATTGAATTACATATAAATAAAATTGTGGCTCTTCAATTCACAAATTGTCAATTCATCATCATCATCGCCATTATCACCCACAATTTATTGCCCCCCATAATTAACTGATAATTTCACACATAAAAACACACACAGACACTCTGCGTCTAATATTTAATTTTGAAAATTCTCTGGAAAACTGATTTACATTGGAATAAAAGCACTTATAATTTTTTTGTGATACTACACCTTGTTTGGTGTTGGATTTTTTTTCAAATTTTATTAAGTACTCACCATGTGCAATAAAAATAAAAAAAAATCGAAATAAGCTTCGGATAAAGGTTTTTCACTGTCACCCCTAATCCGTTTGGCTTGTCGTGATCCAGAACCGATGAGAAACTAATTTGTTACGCTATGAGTCTATTGTATATATGCATGCGTTCGGTATTTGAGACTATTAAATATTAGGTGGTTAAAAAAAATAAAAACAACAACAGAGACACTTTTAGTGGGGGGTGCCAGTTGGGTATTAGGGTGGAACGTAATAAAAATGCAGATATTTTGAAGAAAAAAATTTCTTGAAAATAAATGAAATCGAAATTAAAATTATAAAATTTTTTAAAGCGAAGAAAAATTCATATTTTCAAACCGGATAACCGGTTCTAAAAATATGAATACCCGGTTTCCTAAACCGGTTAACCGGTTTTTCATATCCAAGAAATTGAAAATTTAAGGAAATTCAAATTAAAATTATAACATTTCTTAAAACGAAGAAAAAATCATATTTTCAAACCGAATAACCGGTTCTAATAATACGAAAAAACGGTTTGCTTAACCGGATAACCGGTTTTTCATATCCCAGTAATTGAAAATTTAAGGAAATTCAAATTAAAATTATAAAATTTCTTAAAACAAAGAAAAATCGTATTTTCAAACCGTATAACCGGTTCTAATAATATGAACACCCGGTTTTCTAAACCGGATAACCGGTTTTTCATATCCCAGAAATTGCTTATACGATTTATAATAATATCTATTAATTTGATATAATTTTTTGTAACAAAATACCCGAGTTATCACAAATAATACACAAGTACCCGAATGCAGTAATGTCTGCCTAATTTTTCGTAAGCACTTTCTGGGGTCCACATCTTCTTAGATAGTCTTTATTTTATCAAAAAATAATTTAATTATTATAGCAGAAGTCTCAGACATTAAATCGAGCCATATTATTTTGAAATAGCTCACCAAATAACCGAGTGGTGTTAAAATTAATTCAAGTTACCGAAATTCCTCATTTCAGGAATATTATCCGCCATCACTTTCAGGGGCCCATAATTTTTAAACTGAAAAGTGCACATAGAAAATATTATATAATTTCGAAAGACGAACCCATATACTTTAAATTGATATACATTTTTTATAATAGCTCACCAAATAACCGAGTTGTGTTAAAAATACTTCAAGTAACCGAAATTCCTCCTTTTAGGCATATTTTCTGTCATCACTTTCTGGGGCCCATTATTTTAAAACTAAACAGTGCATTTAAAAAAATTAACGTAATTTTGAAAGATTAATCCTTGTACTTTAAATTGCTATACCTTTTGTTGCTATAGCTCAACTAATAGCCGAGATATCGGAAAAATTAACAAAGTAACCGATTTTTTACTTTGAAGAATTTTTTGGGTAAACACTTTCCGGAGCTCATAACTTTTAAAGTAATCGGTGTATTTTTAACAAACTACACAATTGTGAAAGCTTAAAATCTTGTCGTTGCATTCACATAAAATTATTTTAATATAAATCGACAAATAACCGAAATATCCTGAAAATGACACTTGTACCCGATAACTGCAATATTACAACTTTTTTAAGTAATCACTTTCTAGTGAGCATAACTTTGGATATAGTTGGTGGATTTTCATAAATCTTTTCGATTATAAAAGAGGAGGAATGGAACTTAAGGTCATCCTTTGAATGGTTTGATGTAAATCCAGAAATATCCATCAAAATGGGAAAATTACCCAAGTACTCAAATTTTCCCATTTTCTGAAAATTTTCCCTGATCAATTTGTTTTACCCATAACTATTAAAATTATCAGACTATTTCAAATAAAATTCATTGGATATGAAAGAGGAGAATCTAATCTTTAAATAACAAAAGTTTTTTTTCGCAAATCTTATCAAGTACTCGAGATATTGTCAAAAATAAACGATTACCCGAATTTTCTACCTTACAGTAATTTTGTCGTAATAAAATTGTAGTGGCTATAACTTCTGAAGTAATCAGAGTATTTCAATGAAATCATATATTTAAGAAGGAAGAATATCTTTTGTATAAGCCCCCAAAAAGTTTTATAGGAAAGTGTCTTCAAATTCCCGAGATATTGCTAAAAATAGGCGAGTACCCGAATTTTCTAATTTAAAGCGACTTTTCGGTAATCAATTTGTTTCGCCTATAACTTTTAAAGTAATCGGTGTATTTTAATGAAATAAGTTGATTATGAAAGTGGAATATCTCATCTATAAGTCTACATATAGTTTTATGGACATGGCTCTTCAAGTACTCAAGATATTGCCAAAAATTAACGAGTACCCGAATTTTCTAATTTACAGAAATTTTTCAGCAATCAATTTGTAGAGGCCATAACTTCTAAAATAAGCAATATATTCGAATGAAATAACTTTAGGGAAAAGAGGGGAGTGTGATCTTTAAATAACCGAACTTATTATTGACGTAGTTCATTGGGTGACCCGAGTTATTGCCCACAATATACGAGTACCCGAATTTTCTAGTTCAAAGCATTTTTTTCAGCAATCAATTTGTGAAGACCATAACTTTTAAAATAAATAGTTATATGCTAATAAAAATAACTTGAAAAGAAAGAGGAGAGTGTGATCTTTAAATAACCGAGGTTATTATTGACGTAGCTCATCGGGTACCCGAGATATTGCCCACAATACATGAGTACCCCAATTTTCACACTCAAAGCTGGTTTTTGGTTACTAATTTGTATTGCCCATAACTTTATAAGTAATCGGTGTATTTCAATGAAATAAAATTCTTATGAAAGTAGAATATCTCATCTATAAGTCCACATTGTTTTATGGACTCAACTCATCAGATACCCGATATATGGCCAAAATTACACGAGTACCCAAATTTATAATTTTTTGCCTTATTTTTCGCAATACTTTTCTGGGTTGCAAAACTTCTACAATAATCGTTCTATACTAATATAAAAATTAACTAATTTTAGCCGGAATATCTAAGCTTCCAATTTGTATTAAAATTTTGAGGAATATATGACATCTGTTGTCCTATAAAAAATAAATAAATATATTTTTTAATAACAAATTTTATAGCAAATATGGCAATACGTCTGCTATTTATGTTTACACAAATGTTTGACTGTTATTTTTTGCTGTGTTATTAAAGTTTTTGTTAAAATATTTGTTTTAGTATTTTTTTATTAAAACTAAATCCAGCTTTGTAAATATGTAATTTAGTAGATTATAATAAAACAAATAACCTAACTATTATTTACATTTGTTTTTCAATAGAATAAAATTCTGAATTTAGATGTATTTGTTTGGCATAGAATTTGTTAAAAAAAAAGACTCTAGAGCAGAGAACAATATTTGCTAAAAATCTACCTCTTTGGATACCTAGGAAAAATAAATATGATCTAGCGTCTTGGATAAATAATAACATGTGGTCCGTGATGGAAGAGAAACAACGGTTATTGCCAATGAAGAGAAAGTCAAGAAGGGATTCAGGCATTAATGAACTATTAAAAAGGGTCAGATAACAACAGGAATATATGCTGATATCTTAAAACTCCATACGGTGGTGCGCATACCAAAGATTCCTCGAGCAACGTCAGCAGAATATTACAGACCTATAGCGCTTCTGTCTTCCATAGATAAGCTTTTTGAAAGGATAATACATACACAATTACTGCAATTTTTCCAAAATCAAGGGTCAATTTATGACACGCAATATGCATATATGAAGGTAGGAGGCACTGATGAAGCTGTTTTAAGGACTGTAAATAATATATGTCAGGGTTTGGATACTGGGGTTTTTTTTTATTCTACGATATTAGCAGAGCTTTCGATCTTATAGAACAAGATATTTTATAAGAAAAATTGGAATACTATGGTGTGAGAGGAAATGATAATGACTTATTGAGAAGTTTTTTTGTATCGAGGGAGGCAGATTGTGCAAATCGGCGAAGCGAAGTTCTATCTCAAATGTGAATTATGGTGTTCCACAAGGTAGTATTCAAAGGACCTATTGTAATGTGTAAAATTGGGATGAAAAGAGATTCTGCCGCGATATTGGCATTTGCTAGACTCAATGATCTAGGATTGAACCCAATTAAAGCCAAAGTTCTGCGCTTTCGTCCCTTCTCTCTTTCTCTAAATAATGAATTTGGTATTTTTGTAAATGGAGAGTTGATAGAGTGAAAGTCACTGTATAATGTACTTAGGAGTTAAACTAAAAAGTAATCTAAAATGGGATGATCATATAGAATACATAAAATCGAAGGCAGAGTACAATGTCATTGGCATATTAGATAAGTTTAAACAAGTGAAAAAGCGTTAAGTTCGGCCGGGCCGAACTTTGTATACCCTCCACCATAGATATACTGACAGGTACTAGAAATGAAAATAAAGGAAACATACCAAAAAGTGGACCTATACCGACATGTCTAAAATCGGATTATGTAAACCATAATACAAATTTCAGAAAATTTTAATTGATAATTCAAATTCGAAGATGGGGAATATCGATCCACTCCTTCTGAAACCTCCACAGAGGCTAGGTCTAAATGCGACTATAGTTCATTATCGAACCTTACGTTCTAATTTTTTACCTCGCTATCCTCTGCAGGTGAAATGATTACACTAGAGTCTTAGAACCAAACTCAAAACGCGGAACATATCAGATAACTATATTAATATAAAAAAGGGGGGTTATATGGGGACTACCCCAAAAAGGGGGCGAATATTAATAATTTTTGGTAGAGAGATTTGGTACCTATTAAGAACTCAAAATACTAAATTACAGCTAATTCGGCGGAAAAATACGATCAAAACCCCCAAAATTCTAAAAATTGGGAGGTACCATTGTATAGGGGCTACCAGAAAAAGTGGACATATATTTATAATTTTTTGTGGAGACATTAATGACCCAATAAGAACCCAATGTAGCAAAGTTCAGCGAAAAACGTGCTCAAGAACCCCAAAATACCGAAAATTGGGGGGTACCCTTATATGGGGGCTACCCGAAAAAATTGACCTATATACATAATTTTTTTTAGAGAGGTTTGGTACCTATTAAGAACTCAAAACACTAAATTACAGCCAATTTGGCGGAAAAATACGACCAAAACCCCCAAAATACTGAAAATTAGGAGGTTCCGTTATATGGGGGCTACCAGAAAATATGGACCTATACTTATAATTTTTTGTGGAGATATTTAGTATTCAATAAGAACCCAATGTACCAAATTTCAGCGAATTCGGCTGAAAAAGGCGCTCAAGAACCCTAAAATACCGAAATTTGCCGGGTACCCTTATATGGGAGCTATGCCTAAACGTGGACCGATATATCCCATCTTCGAACTTGACCTGCCTGCAGACAAAAGACAACCCTATGCAAAATTTCAGCACCCTATCTCAATTCCTTCAGAAGATAGCGTGATTACAACAGACGGACGGACGGACGGACATGGCTAGATCGTCTTAGAATTTTACCCTGATCATGAATATATATACTTTATAGGGTCGGAAATGAATATTTCGAGGAGTTACAAACGGAATGACAATATACCCTCCATACTATGGTGGAGGGTATAAAAAGCTGAAGGACCTAGGGGAGTTGCCAATCTCCTACTAGGCGCGTCTTTCCGATTTTAGTTACAGGAACCAGGAGGAGTACGCCACAAGCAGCTCTGAACGTAATACTGAACTTTAAGCCTCTGGGCCTCAGTATTAAGTGTCAGGCCACGCGTAGCGCCCTAAGGCTGCATGAACAAAACCTCTGGCAAAATTGTACCTTTGGGTTGGACCAAGGCGTTAAACTAAGCGACTATATATCACCATTCCTGAGATTTGACGATGTAGATGTCGTTATTCCTAGTAGAGACGACTGGAACCGAAATAACCCTCCTCTGGCCTTCTATACAGACGGATCCAAGATGGAAGAAGGTACAGGGGCGGGCGTCTACTGTGAAAGGCTAGGCCTTGAGTTAACCTACAAGCTGGATTGCAAGCTGAAGTCTTCGCGATTTGGAAGGCAGCGGAATTGATAAAAAGTCCGGAGGCAGTGGTCGTTGAACCGGTGACTATCTTTGTGGATAGTCAAGCGGCTGTTAAAGCCATCAAATCTTGTTATATCAAATCTGAGGCCGTCCTCAAGTGTAGAGCAGCTTTGGAAGAACTTACTTACAGCTATCGGTTGTGTTGGCTACCAGGATATTGTGACATCTTGGATAATGAAAGAGCGGACGAACTAGCTAGACGAGGATCTCAATCCACAGATATAGCAATTGATGACTCAATTAAACCGCCCATATGTCATTTTTACCGGAACTTTGAGGCGTTCTTCGACGAAAGAGCCTATGAACTTTGGTACAACGAACCTAGTTACAATGTGTCAAGATCTATTTGGGCGACTCCGTCTACCAAAAGAACGTACTCATTGGTGAACCTGAGCAAAGCTGAAATAAGAGTAATGACAGGAATCATTACTGGTAACTGCTATATCAGGGCTTTTACTAGTAAATGGGATCTTGATGCAATTGATTACTGTAGACTTTGCGTTGACGACGAGGAGGAGACGGAGACAATTGAGGATCTCCTGTGTCATTGCCCATAGCTGGCTTACAGGCGCCACAGACTAGTGGGTGCCCATTTTCTACCGATTCTTAGCTTCTTCTCAACAACCGAACCTGCTCTAATCTACAGCATAATTAGAAACCTAAAGTGGTTAGGAAAGTGCAACCTTGACACGTAACACATCTTCTGTTTGATTCCTATAGCCATCGACCTTATTCCAATCTTAAATTTTTTAAATCTTCCTGCAAGCTTCTCATCTCTCTTTATTTCGCCAATCTTCTCTCCCCTATAGATCTGTCCTTATCTGTTATCTTCTCGTGGATGATCACAACGGACCTAACGGTCTCAGAGTGCTGCAGCTACATAAGTGCAACACATCCCCAAACCAAACCAAGGAAAAGACTAAACTTGTGATTTATCAGGCATTGATCGATTGTCATCTTGAATATTTTTGCCATTGTATATGCCCATAAAAAATCTACGCCTTGAGATAGACCCGAAAATAATTTTTTAAGTCTTTATCATAAAAAATATTTTAAAAAAAAAAAAAAAAATACACCTTTGTAGGGTCTTTGAAAAACAAAATTTGAGGTTAGATTCGGATTTTTTTTTTAATTTCTTTCCAAAAAAAAAATACAATTAATTTTTTTAATAATTTTTTATTAATAATTGTTTATATATTTATTGTTTTTTTGAGAGGAAAAAGTTAATTGCATAAAAATATTGAATATATATTTTTTTTCTTAAAAAATAACCAAAAACAGTGGGACAAAATAATAAAAAATGAAAGAAATATTTAATGAAATGACGTAGACAATATATATGAAATAAAATAAAAACCACTAAATTACGAAATTAAAAAAAAAGATTTTTTTTTTGAAAATGGTATTTCAGAAAAAAAATTTCCAAAAATTTACGAGAGGGGAAGAAAACATTCTCCCCACCCCAAAGGAACTTTGTGAGGAAAAGAAAATAGGGGGAAAAGTAAGCAAAAGTTTTCAAAAAATACCATCAGTTTTTTTAATTTTAAATTTTTTTTATTTCTTTTTTCATATTTTTAAAAAAATTTCATTGGAAAAAACTAAAATAAAATATACATTATTTTTTTGGAAAAGCAAAGAGAAAAAAATACAAAGAGAAAAATGGAAACCCAGTATTTATGGAAAGCAATATAAGTTATTTTTTTATAAATTTTTGTTATTTTGCAAAAAATAAAATTGAAAAAACAAACAGAACAGAACCATATAATAAATCAAAAAACAAAAACATTTTTTTGTAGGGATTGAATTCAAAATACAAAAAATTCTAGAGGTCTTCTTTTTCAATATAAAAAGTGGTGTTCAAGGGTTATTAAGAAGAAGAGGAAGAAGAAGAGGGGGGTTTGCTATTTTTATTTTGTAAGTATATGCGTGATTTCTTTTTTCAAATTTGCTTTTGTTGTAGCTTTTGTTTCTTTCCTTCCTTTAGATATCATCAATATCAATTTCTTCACCATCATCATCGTCCTCTTCGATAACCTTCTTGGTAACCTGTGTTACCTGCGCCTTAAGCGGCTCAACACGAGCCCTATCATTATACTCAATCTCAACCTCTGAATCTTCTTCGTCTTCTTCTTCGGACGACTCCTCCTCTTCGGCCTCCTTCAACCACTGAATAAACGGTTTGGCCTTCTCATGGATTTCGGTGGCCACCTCACGGGATACATATTTCTTGCTAACCTTCAGCGACCAATCCAAAATCACCTTTTCATCCAAAATATCCGTGTCATAGAAGAGCTTGAAAATACCGGCAACCTTAGGCATCAATTTCTCCTTGTGCAGGGCAATAATCTGTTCGATGCCACCGATCAAATAACGTTGAGCCTTGGGATTGTTGTGAGTGAAGCGCAACAATAGGACACGATGTTTGCGTACATCTTGAGTCAAATTATCGGAGAAGAGCAATTCAGCCAAGACCAATGGGGCCTTATGGACAATATCCAAACGTTCGGCTTCGATCAGCAGCTCTTTGTGTTCGGCCACGGCATCCAATTTGCCATCGTCCAACTTCTTTTTGACGATTTCATAGAAAATATCGATACGTTCCTTTTCGGTTTTATCGTAATCATCGGAAATGGTCATGCTCTTGGCGCCATCGGTTAAATCTTGGAGACGAGCGCGAATGGCTTCCTGGAAAGGAAGGAAAAAAAATGAATACAAAATTAGAAATTGTTCTTTAAAATATATCGATAATTATTCCGAAATATTGATAAAAAAAATTTCCATAGTAGAGAAAAATTATCGATAACACTTTTTGTGTAGAGAAAAATTATCGATAATTTTTCTCTACGATAGTAAATTTTCTCTATGGAAAATTTATCGATAGTAAATTTTCTCTATGGAAAATTTATCGATAGTAAATTTTCTCTATGAAAAATTTATCGATAGTAAATTTTCTCTATGGAAAATTTATCGATAGTAAATTTTCTCTATCGAAAATTTATCGATAGTAAATTTTCTCTATAGAAAATTTATCGATAGTAAATTTTCGTTATAGAAAATTTATCGATAGTAAATTTTCGTTATAGAAAATTTATCGATAGTAAATTTTCGTTTTATTATTATCGATAATTTTTTTTAATATAAAAAATAACCGATATTTATAAATATAAAAAAATAATTATCGTTATTTTTAATATAAAAAAAATCAATATTTTTAATATAAAAAAAATAATCAAATTTTTTAATATAAAAAAATAATCGATATTTTTTAATATAAAAAAATAATCGATTTTTTTTTAATATAAAAAAAATAATCAATATTTTTTAATATAAAAAAATAATCGATATTTTTTAATATAAAAAAATAATCGATTTTTTTAATATAAAAAAATAATCGATTTTTTTAATATAAAAAAATAATCGATTTTTTTAATATAAAAAAATAATCGATTTATTTAATAATAAAAAAATAATCGATATTTTTTAATATAAAAAAATAATCGATATTTTTTAATATAAAAAAATAATCGATATTTTTAATGTAAAAAATAATCGATATTTTTTAATATAAAAAAATAATAATCGATATTTTTAATATAAAAAAATAATAATCGATATTTTTAATATAAAAAATAATTATCGCTATTTTTTTAATATAAAATAATAATTATCGATATTTTTTAATATAAAAAAAATTATCGATATTTTTTAATAAAAAAAAAATTATCGATATTTTTTAATATAAAAAAATAATTATCGATATTTTTTTAATATAAAAAAAATAATTATCGATATTTTTTAATATAAAACAATAATTGCCGATATTTTTTTTAATATAAAAATTTAATTATCGATGTTTTTTAATATAAAAAAATAATTATCGATAATTTTTTAATAAAAAATAAGATAGATTTGTAAGATCGATTATTGTAGATAATTATTCTTAACAAAAAATTATTATTGACATTTTTTTGACATAACAAAATAATTATCGATAATTATTTGTTAAAAAAATATCGATAATTTTGTGTTACAAAAAAATTATTATCGATAATTTGTTGTTACAAAAAATTATAATCGATAATTTGTTGTTACAAAAAATTATTATCGATAATTTGTTGTTACAAAAAAATTATTATCGATAATTTGTTGTTACAAAAAAATTATTATCGATATTTTTCTATACGGAAAATTTATTATCGATATTTTGTTGTTACAAAAAAATTATTATCGATAATTTTGCGCTCTAAAAAATATATTATCGATAATTATTATTTACAAAAATTTAATATCGATAATTTGTTCTTACAAAAAAATTATTATCGATATTTTTCTATACGGAAAATTTATTATCGATAATTTTGCGCTACAAAAATCGATAATTTTTTATGAAAAAAAATATATTCCTCACTCACCTTCGACACATCAACACTCCATTCATCGGCATCATCATCACCATTTGTCTCCGGCAATGCAGCACTGATCTCGGCCTCAGTTTGGCTAGCCTGATTACCACCATCCGAATCATTATCGGAATTCTTATTCATCGAAGCATTGCCAGCATCACCATTTTCACCATTCTTACCCTTGCCGCGTTTTGAACGTTTTCCCTCGGTCAGAGATGATCCCTGGGCAGCGGGATTGATGGTGGGTGGATTTTTCAAAATGAAAGTATTCACCTTATGATTGACTTTCAGCAGACCATGGAAACCACATGCTTTGCATGATTGGGAGATGGTTTGATTACGATTTGAAACGGTCAAATCAGTTTCGGGATTATCGCATTCGGGGCAGAGTACAAATTTGCGTATAAAACCATCGAGAAGATCTTGCAGTTTGGCGGCATCATGCGAACCGTTGACAATGAAACGTTCGTTCTGTAAAGAGAGGGGGGAGAGGGGGATTAGTGGTTTGTAGAAGTGAAAAGGGGGTGGGTTAGTGTTGCCTTACCTTATGATCGAATTGGGTTTGGGCACCCAATTCACAGCCAAAATATTTTGTGGGATAGGTGGCTGGTCTACCAATGGCCCTGGCCACATCGGCCATGTTGACAATGACAGTCTTAATGCCATTACCCTTGCCCTCAACCTTGGCCTGGATACGGGGCATTTTATAGCGATAGAAAATATCGGTGACATTGCGGTTTACGTTGACGGTACCCATTTTGGTGGTTGTTTACTCTTTTTCTTGATAACACAAATAAGGATTGTTGGGGCTCTCTTTTACTCTCGTGCTCTCTCAATCTCTCAGTTTTACGAAGCGGCTGCTAGTCCTGGTTTTTCCAAAGACGATGACTTTTTTGAGCGTCGTTTTGTTTTTGTGTTCTAAAAATCAAAACCAAACAAATATTATGTCTCTCTTTCTCTATGTCGCTCTCTCTCTCTCAGTGACACTCTCTCTCCCTTTTTAGCTTAAAAGGCTTTCATGGAGTTGCAAATAGCGGCGGCCAGGCTGATAACAAACGTTTTCAATTGTTTGTTGTGGTCGAACTTCCTCCTCGTGGGTCCAACAGCTTGAAGAAGACTGCAGATCGGTTGTGGGCTTAAAATGTTTATTTTTTGATTTGTTATATGGTTTTATAAGAGTTGGCAAATTCATGAAGTTTGCTTTTTGTATAGAGGGCGTTGTTGTCGTTGGGTAATAAATCTTGGATGTTTTCAGAGTGGTGCTGCTGCGGGGTGGCGGGTATTTATAACCTTCTATTTACGACAATTGCTGTTCTACTCTGTTGTTTGGATTTCAATTAATTTTTGTTTTTATAACTTGATAAGGGCGATTTGTTGTTGTTGTATTTTTTTTGCAGGATTTTTAAATCAATAGCTGCTCCGGCAATAATCGGATTTTGTTTTGGATCTGGTTTTTATATATTTGTTTTCTTTATATGAAAAATCTGCTTCTGCTCTCCTTTTCAAAGGTGTTTCCGCTTCTTTACTTTATTATTTTTCTTTTACTTCTTCCAATGCAACCATTAACCAGGTGCAAATGTCCCACACTCCCTATTTTTTTCTTTGGGGTGCTGTATTTTGATTTTTTTTTTTTGGATTTTTTTGGGTATTTTTTTAAATTTTTTTTGTAGATTTTTTTTCGCTTTACATTAGCTGTTGTTGTTTTGTTATATTTTTATTATTTTATAAAAATAGTAATTTGTTGTTGTTGTGGTTAAAATTCGAATAAACGAGGGCAATGTTTTGTTGAAAAACGACGACAAATGCCTCACGTTTCTCTAAAAGGTTGCAGCTTCCGATGTCTGTTACTAGAAAATTTTGAAGTCCTGGAAAAAAATAAAATGGAGAAAAATTAGATTCAAGGAATAAAAATTAAAAAAAAAAAAAAAAAATTTAAACCGAAATTTTATCATTTTTGATAGGAAGAACCCATAATAAAAAATTACAGCCAATTCGGTTGATAAATACGCCCAATCTCCTCAAAATATTGAATAATAGGGGTACTTTTACATGATATATGGGGACTACCCTAAAATGTAGACCAATATTGATAATTTTTGGTGGGAAGATTTTCTACCCAATGAGTAACCCAAATACCAAATTCCAGGCAATTTGGTTGATAAACACAACCAATCTCCTCAAAATATCGAAATTTTATAGGTTATGTTATATGGGAGCTACCCTAAAAAGTAAACCAATATTTTTAATTTTTAGTAGGATGATGTATTACCCCATGAGAAACCATAATAACAAATTGCAGGTATTTCGGTTGATAAACATGCCCGAAATACCCAAAATACCGAATAATAGTGATATTTTTACATGGAGACTACCCTAAAAAGTGGACCAATATTTATAATTTTTGGTAGCAAGATTTATTACCCAAAGAGTACCCAAAATAGCAAATTACAGAAAATTCGGTTGATATATACGCCCAATCTCCCCAAAATATGGAATATTTGGCAGTACCTTTATACGGGGACTACCCTAAAAAGTAGACCAATTTCTATCATTTTTGGTAGGAAGCTTTTCAACCTAATGAGTAACCAAAATATAAAATTGCAGGCAATTCGGTTGATAAACATGCTCAATCTCCCCAAAATTTTGAATATTTGGGAGTACTTTTACATGGAGACTACCCTAAAAATTTGGCCAATATTTGTAATTTTTGGTTGCAATATTTGTTACCCAAAGAGAATCCAAAATAGCAAATTACAGAAAATTCGATTGATAAATACGCCCAATCTCCCCAAAATATCGAATATTTGGGAGTACCTTTATATAGGGACTACCCTAAAAAGTGGACCAAGATTTATAATTTTTGGTAGCAAGCTTTACTACCTAAAAATAATCTAAAATAGGAAATTGCAGGCAATTCGTTTGATAAACACGCTCAATTTCCCCAAAATATCGAAATTTTATAGGTTATGTTATATGGGAGCTACCCTTAAAAGTAAAGCAATATTTATCATTTTTGGTAGGAAGATGTATTACCCCATGAGAGCCCATAATAACAAATTGCAGGCAATTCGCTTGATAAACGCACCGAATATCTCCAAATTACCGAATAATGGGGGTAACTTTACATGAGGACTACCCTAAAAAATGGACCAATATTGATCATTTTTGGTAGCAAGATTTGTTACCCAAAGAGAACTCAAAATATCAAATTGCAGCCAATTCGGTTGATAAACATGCCAGAAATACCCAAAATATCGAATATTAGGGGTAACATTATATGGCAACAACCCTAAAAAGTAGACCAATTTCTATAATTTTTGGTAGGAAGATTTGCCTCCCAATGAGAACTCAAAATACCAAATTACAGCCAATTTGGTTGATAATCGCACCCAATCTCCCCAAAATATCGAAATTTGGGAGGTAATTTTGTATGGGGGCTATCTTAAAAAATAGAGCAATATTGGTAATTTTTGGTAGGAAGATTTGTTACCCAAAGATAACTCAAAATGCCAAATTGCAGCCAATTCGGTTGAAAAAAAAGAATTAAAAATTCCCAAAATACTGAAATTTTATAGGTTATGTTTAATGGGAGGTACCCTAAAAAGTAGACCAATTTCAATAATTTTTGGTAGGAAGATTTCCTACCCAATGAGAACCAAAAATATCAAATTACAGACAATTCGCTTAATAAACACGCTCAATCTGCCTTAAATGCAGAATAAATGTGGGACCCTTTCTATTTTCAAGACATTTCCCTAGCAAAAAATGAACTACAAAATCAAACCTATATATTATCTGACAAAAAAATCCAAAACTTTTCTACTATATACTACATTTTTTTGTTCAAGTTAATGCGGCTAGCATAGCGTAACCTTGACCGTTTAAATGTGCTATGCGCAATCTATCCATCAAAATATTTCCATTTCCCCCCCATTACAATAACATGTAAGTATGTATTTTATTTTGTAATTATATATTATACAAAAAACAATAATAACAACAACAATAATAAAAACAAATGTTCCATTTTTTCTATTACTTTTTACAAAACAAATGTGTACGAGAGGACTTCATCGTCAGGGTATGGGTAGGTAGTAGGTGGGTGGGTTTGGTTGGTTGGTTAGTTACCACAAGGAAGGAAGTATAAATGGGGATACCAACAAAATTCAAGCAAGCAAGGTAGGACAAACAAATTAAAAATTCACATGGAGGAAACAGAACTGAACTGTTGGGCGCCACAATTCAATAAAATATACATGAAATTATAATGGCGTGTGTTTACGTCATTAGGAAAAGAGAAAGAAAAAACAATGTGACACAAATTCAAACAAAAAAAGAACAAGCACACTAGCAGTCAAGTAATAACACAAACACAAGAGACAAAAAACTAAAGCCTACTTTCAGGCGTAACCAAATTCACACCAAATGGGGGGTGAAAGAAAAAAAAACTTTTTCTGGTTGTTAAAGAAAAACAAAACAGAAAAAACGTGGGTAGCAAAGGAAAATAGAATAGGAAAACAGTAAATAAAAGCATGTGTAGAGTGTTAAATGACAAACAAATACACACACTTCGTGGGAAAAGGTATGACAAATAAATTTTATTGCCTTTTTTCGGTTGTTACTACCATGAGGGACGCCATTATAACCAAATAAAACATAAATAAATACCGACATTATCTAAAATAGTAATGCGGCATACAGGTGTACATTGATTTGTTTTTGTATTACATTGCGGAACTGAAACAAAATCCCAATAAGATTGGAATTTGGGAGATAGCGTTATATGGGGGCTATGCAAAAAAGTGGACCAATTTCTATAATTTTTGGTAGGAAGATTGGCTACGCAAAGATAACTCAAAATACCAAATTGCAGCCAAATAGATTGAAAAAAATTCCCAAAATCCCAAAAATACTGAAATTTTAAAGGTTATGTTATATGGGAGCTACCCTAAAAAGTAAACCAATATTGATAATTTTTGGTGGGAAGATGTATTACCCCATGAGAATCCATAATAACAAATTGCAGACAATTCGATTGATAAACACGAACAATCTTCCCAAAATATCGAATATTAGGGGTCATTTTATATGGGGGCTACCATAAAAACTAGATCAATTTCTATAATTTTTGGTAGTGAGATTTGTCACCCAATGAATGTCCAAAATACCAAATTGCAGCCAATTCGGTTGATAAACAAACCCAATCTGCCCAAAATACCGATTATTAGGGGTACCTTTATATGGGAACTACCCTAAAAAGTAGGCCAATTTCGATAATTTTTGGTAGGAAGATTGGCTACCCAAAGGGAACTCAAAATACCAAATGACAGTCAATTCGTTTAAAAAACGAACCCGAAATCCCCATAATATCGAAATTTTGGAGGTAACTTTATGTGGGGACTACCCTAAAAAGTAGACCAATTTCTATCATTTTTGGTAGGAAGATTAGCTACCCAAAGATATTCTAAAATACCAAATGACTGTCACCCAAATACCGAATATTTGGGGGTACCTTTACATAAGGACTACCCTAAAAAGTGGACCAATTTCTATAATTATTGGTAGGGAGATTGGCTACCCAAAGAGAACTCAAAATATCAAATTACAACCAATTCGGTTGATAAATACGCCCAATCTTCTCACAATATCGAATATTTAGGGGTACCAATATATGGGGGCTACCCAAAAAACTGGACCAATATTTATATATTTTGGTACAAAGATTGGCTACCCATTGACAATCCAAAATCTCAAATTGCAACCAATTCTGTTGATAAACACGCCCATTCTCCCCAATATATCGAATATTTAGGTGTATCATTATATGGGGGCTACCCCAAAAAGTAGACCAATATTTATAATTTTTTGTAGCAAGCTCTGCTACCCAAAGAGAACCCAAAATACCAAATTGCAGTCAATTCGGTTGCTAAACACACCCGATCTGCCCAAAATAACGAATATTAGGGATCACCTTATATGGGGACTACCCAAAAAAGTAGTCCGATTTCTATAATTTTTGGTAGGAAGGTATAATACCCCATGACATATATATATATATATATATATATAACAATACATACCTATGACTTAAATAGCGCCGATGTGAATTCATGCACGAACTAACTAAGTTGCTCCGTTGAGGTGGAGATGGAGGTGTTTGCTGGTATACTGGTGTTTCTGTAATGAGAAAAAAATAATACAAGATAAAAAATTAATTAAATTTAATAAAAAAAATATAACACAATAAAAATTGGTTCAAATTTATATTTATTCAGAAAATAAATTGAAAATGAGGCATATTAAAGCTATCTTCCAAATTAGGCCAAAGGTTCCCGTAAAACCTCATTTTAGAGGCTTGGTGTAGAGAGAAGAAATATTCTACAGAAAATTCCATAGGGGGTCTTCGACCAAAAGATTTCTCTAACTATATTATAAAACATTTAAAAATCGGGTCAAGTTTGTATATATTTGTTAAATAATTTGTAAATGGGTAATATTATAGCTATCTTCCGAATTAGGCCAAAAATTCCGCTGAAACCACATTTTAGAGGCTTGGTGTAGAGAGAAGAAATATTCTACAGAAAATTCCATAGAGGATCTCCGACCAAAAGATTTCTCTATCTATACTATATATAGGAATTAAATATCGATTCAAATTTGGTTATATTAAAAAAAAAAAATAAATTAAAAATTGGGCATATTAAAAAGCTATCTTCCAAATTAGACCAAAAATTCCGCTGAAACCACATTTTAGAGGCTTGGTGTAGAGAGAATAAATATTTTACAGAAAATTCCATAGAGGGTCTCCGACCAAAGGATTTATCTAACTATACTATAAAACATTTAAAAATCGGATCAAGTTTGGTAATAAAAATAAAATGGAAAAAATGATTACCAATTTATTGTTTTCCCAAATTAGGCCCAAATATCCCACATTCTCTCATTTTAGAGGCAGAAAATTCCACTATGGGTCTCCGAATAACAAATTTCTCCAACTACACTAATATAGCAATTAAAAATCGATTTAAATTTGGTTATAATTAGAAAATAATTTAAAAATGAGTCATATTATAGCTATCTTCCGAATTTGGCCAAGAATTCCGCTAAAACCTCATTTTAGAGGCTTGCTGTAGGGAGTAGAAATATTCTACAGAAAATTTCATAAAGGGTCTTCGACCAAAGGATTTCTTTAACTATACTATAAAACAGTTTAAAATCGGGTCAAGTTTGGTAATATAAAGAAGTTGGAAAAAATGATTACCCAATTATTGTTTTCCCAAATTAGGCCCAAATATCCCATATTCTCTCATTTTAGAGGCATGACATAAAGGGAAGAATTATTCTACAGAAAATTCCATAGAGGGTCCCCGATCAAAAGATTTCTCTATCTATACTATATATAGGAATTAAAAATCGATTCAAATTTGATTATATTTAGAAAATAATTTAAAAATGAGTCATATTATAGCTATCTTCCAGATTAGGCCAACAAATCCGGTGAAACCTCATTTTAGAGGTTTGCTGTAGAGAGAAGAAATATTCTACAGAATATTCCATAGGGGGTCCCCGACCAAAAGATTTCTCTAACTATATTATAAAGCAGTTAAAAATCGGATTAATTTTGGAAATATAAAAAATGTTTTGAGCAAATCTTCTCAAAAAAAAAGTCCTGGCAACCCAGTCCCGAGAGAGAGTGAGTGAGTAGAGAGTAAATTTTTTTCTTAGCCAACATAAAAGAGAATTGTTTTGAACCCTCCCAAAAAAGTTCAATTCAATGAGATGAGATTTGGTAAGGTCAGTTAAGGCCTCTGCCAAAGCACATACAATATACATATGAGGAGGTGAGGTTCCTGCACAAGATGCCTGGCTGGCTGACTGCTTGTCAGGCAGTCTGTGTGTATAATAATACGACTTAATGAGTTCATCTTCTTCTTCCTTTTTTCTTTTATCTGAGAAAAAAAAAAATTCTTGGAAAAAAATCAATAATTTAAAAAAAAAGAATCCTTTCTTTCCTCATAGCTATACTTACTTGTAGTATTGGGTTTATGGTAGGCGTAGGACGACACCACAAATTGTAAAAATGACAAAGAGCCCACCATATGATGATGATGCTCTGTTTCGGCCAACAAATTCCTCAACGCGTTCAAAGTGAAATTTTCAACAAAAAACACTTGAAAAAGTTTTTTTTTTCTTTTTAATAAAATTGGTGTTCGAAAAAAAGTCTGCTTTTTTCTTCTACTTTAGGTTCCTTTTTTCTTTTTTGGAAAGGAAAAGAGATTTTATTTTGCAATAATTAGACTATAAAAAAATAATTTATCAGAAAAAAATCTAGAGAGGGTGGAGGAGGAAAAAAAACACTACAACTTTATTTCACGCGAGGTGGGCTGGCTGGCTTTCTTTTTTATATACTACAAATAAAATTTTGTTACACACACACACAATCACACTTCAAGTCTTTGCCCGAAAAAAATAGACGTGTTAAATTGCAATGACCTAGGCTCACGCAATATTTAATGGCTGGTTGGTATTTTATTTTTTTCTTTTCCTTCACGGATGTGGTCTAGTTCCTGCAGAGATTTTTTTTGTTATTTTATTTAATTTTTTTGCTCTACAATTTTTTTACTATTTTTCAAAACACTAAAACCAATGTTAACTAGAAATTATTTTTAATTTTTTTCTTTCGAAAAACTCCAAGTAGTTCTAGAAAGAAAAAATCTTTTTGAATTCCTCCACTTGGTGTGTATACTTCAATAGAAAATTTTTTTTGGTGGAGGCTAACGATTATTATTGGGAAAATTTGCTGGTGGTGCTGCTGCGGCTTTGGCTGCTGCTTCTGCTACGGCTACTCCTCTTTGGTTATGGATTTATTTTCCGTTTGCTAAAATTTATTATTTTCTTTTCCGAATCGAAAACGTTGGTCAAACTTAGGATTCACTAAATGTATCGACGTGTCAAGCTCTTTGAAAAGACTAAATGCAAACGGCCAAGTAGGATACCTAGCATAGTTTTAGGGGCAAAAATAATTTGTATCGATGGCTCCTCTCATATACATATTTCCATACAAAGAGAGAGAGAAAGAGGAGTAAGGTATTTTTTCTCATAATTCTCTATTCATATTCAAATTGAGTCCTTTTTGGAGAGTATCACAATTCGCTTCTCTCGGAATATAGGCTATGACAGAGAGGGAGAGAGTAGTACAGTAACTCATGTTGATGTCGTCAACAAACTAAAGCATATTGTTAGGCACATTATTAAATTTCAAACAAACAAAACATTGTGGCATATTTTTAGGCGTAATCGTTTTCCAAGATTAGGCCAAAAATTCCGACAAAACTTCATTATAGAAGCTTGGTGCAGAGAGAAGAAATATTCTACAGAAAATTCCATAGGGGGTGTCCGAACAAATGATTTCTCTAACTATACTACAAAACAATTAAAAATCGGTTGAAGTTTGGAATTATATAAAAGGTTGAAAAACATTTTGCAAGTTATCATTTTCCAAGATTATGCCAAAAATTCCGACAAAACTTAATTTTAGAGGCTTGGTGTAGAGAGAAGAAATATTCTACAGAAAATTCCATAGGGGGTCTCCGACCAAAAGATTTCTCTAACTATATTATAAAACAGTTAAAAATCGGGTCAAGTTTGGATATATTTGTTAAATAATTTATAAATGGGTAATATTATAGCTATCTTCCGAATTAGGCCAAAAATTTCGGTAGAACTTCATTTTAGAGGCTTGGTATTAAAAAAAAAAAGTTGAAAACAAATTTTGCAATTTATCGTTTTCCAAGATTAGGCCGAAAAATTCCGGTAAAACCTCATTTTAGAGGCTTGCGGTAGAGAGAAGAAATATTCTACAGAAAATTCCATAGAGGGTCTCCAACCAAAAGTTTTCTCTAACTATGCTATAAAACAGTTAAAAATCGGGTGAAGTTTGGATATATTTGTAAAATAATTTTTTAAATGACTAATATTATAGATATCTTCCGAATCAGGCCGAAAATTCCGATAAAACTTAATTTTAGAGGCTTGCGGTAGAGAAAATAAATATTCTAAAGAAAATTCCATAGAGGGTCTCCGACCAAAGGATTTCTCTAACTACACTAATATAGCAATTAAAGATCGATTCAAATTTGGTTATTTTTAGAAAATAATTTATAAATCGGTAATATTATGGCTATCTTCCAAATTAGGCCAAAAATTTCGGCAAAACCTCATTTTAGAGAGTTTATGAAGGGAGAAGAAATATTCTACAGAAAATTCCATAGAGGGTCTCCAACCAAAATATTTCTCTAACTATACTATAAAACAGTTAAAAATCGATTTAAATTTTGATATATTTAGAAAATTATTTAAAAATGAGTCATATTAGCTATCTTCCAAATTAGGCTGATAATTCCGGTAGAACCTCATTTTAGAGGCTTGGTGTAGAGGGAAAAATTTTTCTACGGAAAATTCCATAGAGGGTCTCCGACCAAAAGATTTCTCTAACTACACTATAAAACAGTTAAAAATCGGATCAAGTTTGAACATATTTGGTAAATAATTTTAAAATGAGTCATATTATAATTATCTTCCAAATTAGGCCAAGAATTCCGCTAAAACCTCATTTTAGAGGCTTGGTGTAGAGGGAAAAAATATTCTACAGAAAATTCCACTATGGGTCTCCGAACAGTAAATTCCTTCTATCTTCCGAATTAGGCCGAAAATTCCGACAAAACTTCATTTTAGAGGCTTGCGGTAGAGAGAAGAAATATTCTACAGAAAATTCCATAGGGGGTCTCCGAATAACATGCTATAAAGCAGTTACAAATCGGGTCATAGGCTTAATTTTTTAAAGACTTAATAGACTTCCTTAAAAAAAATATATATTTTTTCAATGAATCATCAAAAAAAAAAAATCAAATAAAATTTGGTCATAGATGAAGCATTTTCTTGAAATCGAATTTAAAGCAAACATATCACACATCATTCTAGACTAAATTCAATAGGCTATACAGAATTTCCTGTCAATCGGACAAACGGTAGACCTTTGGTGGCCCATTTTCATAAAATCGAAGGAAAATATATATGGGAGCTATACCGAAATATAAACCTATTTACAACAAACTCAAAACACATCATTCTAAGCTCAATTCATTACGCAATACCAAATTTTGTGTCAATCGGTCAAACGGTAGACCTTTGGTGGTTCATTTTCATGAAATCGCAGGGAAATATACAAGGGAGCTATATTGTAATCTGAAGCGATTTCAACCAAACTTAGCACACATCACTGTAGACTCAATTAAGTATGATATACCAAATTTCATGGCAATCGAACATACAATAGGTCTTTGGTGGGCTATTTTCGTGAAATCGGAGGAAAATATATATGGGAGCTATATCGAAATTTGAACCGATTTTCATCAATTTCAAAAGACTTTATCTTTGGGCCAAATAAATGAGCTGTACCAAATTTTAGCTATTTTTTCTATTTTTTTTTTTTTTTTTTTTAATTGAAAAAAACAATAAACATCTCCTCTGAAAGGAAATAATTACAACATCAACAGCAACCACCATAATCCTCCAAACGGAAAAGATTTCAAATTAAATAATTTCCTTACAAATTTCCTGAAATGTCTACGCAACAATTTTCACGCTCTCTCTCTCTACCTCTCTTTTTCTATATCTCTCCATATATCCCTCAACAATTCTAGAATTTCGTTTTAGCTGCTGGCTGGCTGGCAGGCATCAGACAAAACAAAACGTAAAGCAAACATCTCCTCCTCTACTATGCGCAAACTCCAAAAACCGGTCAGCATTTTTATGGTCCTTGTAAAAATTGCGTTTTTGTTTTTGTATGGATGGATGTGGATGCAGCAGTCAAAGAGGAAAAAAAATAAAAGATGTTGTGCGGAAAGAAAGAACCAGATGATGATGCTGTTCATATACTAAGATGTATGATGAAAAAAAAAAAGAAAAAGTCTTATGGTGATATAATTTTTAAAAGAAAATTGAATAAAAAATCATTTTTTTTTAAATTTATTACAATATTCGGAGGAAATTATACAAGGGAGATATATCGAAGTCTGAAGCGATTTCAACAAAACTTAACATACATCATTCTATACTCAAATCATTACGCTATACCAAATTTCGTATCAATCGGACATACATGAGGCCTCTGGTGCACAATTTACCCAAAATCGGAGGAAAATATACAAAGGAGCTATATCGAAATCTGAACTGATTTACAGCAAACTTGACACACATTATTCTAGACACAATTCATTTTCTTATGCCAAATGTCGTGGGAATCGGACCATCTTTGGGTCTTTGGTGGACCATTTTCAAGAAATCGGAGGTAAATATACAAGGGAGCTATAACAAAATCTGAACCGATTTAAAGCAAACTTGACACACAATATTCTAGTCTCAATTCAATACGTTATACAAAATTGCATACCAATGGAAAAAAATTGGACCTTGAATATACTATTTTCTTCAAATTGAAGGAAAATCTACATGGGAGCTATATCGAATCTAATCGAACAAACGGTAGACCTTTGGTGGCCAATTTTCATGAAATCGGAGGAAAATATATACGGGAGTCATATCGAAATCTGCAGCGATTTCAATAAAACTTAACACACATCATTCTAGACTCAATTCAATACGCTATGCAAAATTTCGTGGCAATCGGAACAACGTTAGGCCTTTGGTGCGCAATTTTCTTGAAATCGGAAGAAAATTTATATGGGAGCTATAACGAAATCTGAACAGATTTCAACCAAACTTAGCACACATCATTTTAGACTTAATTTAGTATCATATACCAAATTTTGTGACAATCGGAAAAACATTGGGCATTTTATGCACCATTTTCTTTAAATCGAATGCAATTACATATGGGAGCTATATCGAAATCTGAACCGATTTCAACAAAACTTAACACACATCGTTCTAAGCTCAATTCATTACGCCATACCAAATTTCATGGCAATCGGACAAACGATAAACGTTTGGTGGGCTTTTTTCATGAAATCGGGGGGAAGTATACAAGGGAGCTATATTGAAATCTGAAGCGATTTCAACAAAACTTAACACACATCATGCTAGTCCCAAATCATTTCCCTATGCCGAATTTCGTGGCAATCGGACAAATATGAGAGCTTTGGAGCACAATATTCTTGAAATCGAAAGAAAATCTATATGGTAGCTATATCGGAATCTGAAGCGATTTCAACAAAACTTTACACACATTATTCTAAGCTCAATTCATTACGCCATACCAAATTTCGTATCTATCGGACAAACGTTTGACCTTTGGTGCACAATTTTCTTGAAATCGGAAGAAAATCTATATGGGAGCTATATCGAAATCTAAACCGATTTCCGCCAAACTTAATACACACCATTCTAGACTCAATTCAGTAGGCTATACAAAATTTCGTGGCAATCGAACAAACTTTAGACCTTTGGTGCACAATTTTCTTGAAATCGGAGGGAAATATACAAGGGAGCTATATCGAAATCTAAACCGATTTAAAGCAAACTTGGCACACATCATTCTAGACTCAATTCATTTCCTTATGCCGAATTTCGTGGCAATCGGACAAATGTAAGAGCTTTTTTCTATTTTTTTATTTATTTATTTATTTTTTATGTATTTAATTATTTTTATTTATTTTTATTTTTTTTTTTATTTTTTTTGTATAATTTTTTGTGCAATTTAATTTCGATTTCTTTGACATTTATTTAAGCAATAATTACCAATTCAATTTGAATTTGTTTTAAATGGTAACAAAAACGGTATCGAATTGAATGCAATGGGCCCCATTTCAAGCAGGCAGACAGACAGACACGCACACACGGAAGCATGACAAAAATATTAAAACGTCATGGTGATGAAATGGGCAATGACAAAAAAAAAAACAGAAATTAAAAATCACGAAATGTGTCGAAGCAACAACAACAAACAAATAGACCGCAAACAAAAACATAACCAAGAAGAAAAAAAATTGAATTGAAAAAAACGAAGTAAATAAAAACAAAAACAACAACAGCTATAAAACGCCATTACCTCTTTTTAATGGCAAAAACCTCGCAAACCTCCACCATATGCCAAAGCAAAAAAAAGTAGAGGGGGGAGGGAATACAAAAACGAGCCCCAAACAATACAAAAAAATTGTTTTTTTGGGGAGAATGAATATTTTTGTTTGTTTTGTTTTTTTATTTATTTTTTTTTTTTCTTAAAAAAAAATCGTATGAAAAAAAACCGGTTTTATTGTTGGCCAAGAGGTTATCTTTTTTGTTGTTGTTTTGCTTGTTTGGTATGTGATGGTTGTTGGTGATATGCATTTTAGTTAAACAGACAGACACACACAAAAGTAAAATTTCGTGGCAATCGGACAAACCTAAGGTCTTTGGCGGATAATTTTCTTGAAATCGGAAGAAAATCTACAAGGAAGTTTCATCGAGATCTGAAGCTATTTCAACAAAACTTAGCACACATCAATCTAATACCAAATTTCGTAGCAGTCGGACAAACGAGACGTCTTTGGTGGACCATTTTCATGAAATCGGAAGAAAATCTATATGGAGATATATCGAAATTTGCACCGATTTCAAGCAAACTCGGCACATGTAATTCTATATTCAATTCAGTGCTCTATGCAAAATTTCGTATCAATCGAAGCAACTTTGCGTCTTTGGTGGACCATTTTCTTAAAATCGGACGAAAATTTATATGGGAGCTATATCGAAATGTGAAACAATTTCAACTAAACTTAACATACATCAATCTAAGCTCAATTCATTGCGCCATACCAAATTTCGTATCAATCGGACAAACGTTGGACCTTTGGTGCACAATTTTCTTGAAATTGGAAGAAAATCTATATGGGAGCTATATTGAAATCAGCAGCGATTTCAATAAAACTTAACATACATCATTCTAGACTCAATTCAGTAGGCTATACAAAATTTCGTGGCAATCGAACAAACTTTAGACCTTTGGTGCACAATTTTCTTGAAATCGGAGGGAAATATACAAGGGAACTATATCGAAATCTGAACCGATTTCCTCGAAACTTAACACACATCATGCTAGTCTCAATTCATTTCCCAATGCACAATTTCGTGGGAATCGGTCAAACTTTATGCCTTGTTTTGCATAATTTTCATGAAATCGTTGGAAAATATGCAAGGGAGCTATATCGAAATCTGAACCGACTTCCACCAAACTTAACACACATCATTCTAGACTCAATTCATTTCCCAATGCACAATTTCGTGGCAATCGGTCAAACTTTATGCCTTGTTTTGCATAATTTTCATGAAATCGTTGGAAAATATGCAAGGGAGCTATATCGAAATCCACAACGATTTCCACCAAACTTAACACACATCATTCTAAGCTTAATTCATTACGCTATACCAAATTTTGAATCAATCGGTCAAACTTTATGCCCCGTTTTGCACAATTTTCATGAAATCGGACGTAAATATATATGGGAGCTATACCGAAATCTGAACGGATTTCCACCAAACTTAACACACAAAATTCTAAGCTGAATTCATTACGCCATACCAAATTTCGTGGCAATCGGACAAACGATGGACCTTTGGTGGACCATTTTCATGAAATCGGAGGGAAATATACAAGGGAGCTATATCGAAATCTGAACCGATTTCCTCGAAACTTAACACACATCATGCTAGTCTCAATTCATTTATCTATGCCCAATTTCGTGGCAATGGGTCAAACTTTATGCCTTGTTTTACATCATTTACATGAAATCGCTGGGAAATATACAAGGGAGCTATATCGAAATCTGCGGCGATTTTCTCAAAACTTAATGCACTCCATTCTAAGCTTATTTCATTACGCTATACCAAATTTCAAGATAATCCGACAAACTTTGTGTCTTTTTTCGCATTACTTTCGTGAAATCGGAAGAAAATATACAAGGGAGCTATAACGAAATCTGAACCGATTCTCACCAACTTCAATGGGGTTCATCCTTAGGCCAAATAAATGGGATGTGTTAAATTTCAGCTTATTCGGAGTATAAATCCGACCTTAAATTTTGCTTACAAAAATACATGGCGAAGGGACTTGCGGGGGCAGGCTTAATCAACTCAGAAATGAATTCTAAATATATCCTCAAATGTAAATATGAATCTCTACATAACACCCCGTATCACATAGTGTGATGAAGAGTACAAAAAATCGTATATATGATTTCAAATCATGCCGCAAAACAAATCAATCACCAAAATTGTTAAATTTGATCTGTTCAGGTTTTAATTTCCATTAAAAAATGGTAAAAATAATCTACTCCCCCTTCCACCATCTATCACGTGCTGAAATCTTTTTTTTTTATCTTACTAGGTAATTAGACTTTTTTTTGGCACATGCCAAGCAGTAAATTTAGATAAAAAGAAGGGTAAGCAAAAAAAAAAAAGAGACGACGTCAAAAAATGACGAAAATCAAAATACAAAAAAAAAAAACATTTTGACGTCACCCGAGATCTCTAAAACATCACATTCTTTTATTGCCACTACAAAAACAAACCAGAATGTATTTGTTGTTGGTTTTTAAAGGTACACTTCTTGAATAGTTTAAATTTGTTTAAGATATGTCTTTTTTGTTGTTGTTGGTGTTTATGTCAACATAATTAAAAAAAAATAGTTTTGCAGATAGGAAAACCTACATATCTATATCTCAGTGTATTCCAAAAACAACAACAACAAAATTATAACAGCTACCTATAACCACACATACAATGGGGGGTTACGCATCTCATCATTTTTTTTTCAACCTTGAATTTGTTTATAGCCTCGCGGGCAAGTACCACATACGTGTTTGTTTCGAGTTCTTTGAAATGTCTTGAGATGTGACAAGAAGAAGAAGAAAAAGAAAGCAAAAACTAAATACGAATACAAGACCAGAAATGCTATTTAACTTGACTTAAGCCATTTTAGTCCCATGTCGGTAGCCCCTGCTAAATTTCCTGACAATCGGACAAACATTAGATTAGGTCTTTGGTGGACCATTTTCATGTAAATCGAAGGAAAATATAAATGGAAGATACAACGAAATCTAAGGCCATTATCGTCAAATTTCAATCTTTTCTTGGGCCAATAATAAACTTCCAAATCTTACTTTTTTTAACAACTAATAGATTCGAAATTGTGACTTTCTCCTCTTGGGACAATTAATAAATTCCAAATCCTTTGGTTTTTGACTTCTTATAGATTCAAAATTGTTACTTCCGCCTTTCACTTCCCTTCATCTTCCCTTTTGAATTCCTTGCTATCAATATTCCAATAACTTTCAGATTTATCAAAATCTTCTCGAGACTACCTTCTTAAACTATAAAAATTATTTTGTTTTATTTTTTTCAAATAAATATTCAAAAATTATAATTTTTTTGCACTTACCTAATATTCTTTCAAAAGTCATATAAAACAGTAAGTTCCCCTGCTTGGGGTGCGCCAAATAATCCACTCGGTTAAGATAGAAAGAGTTAGCGAACGAAGGGGTGTTGGGGGGTTTTTAAAGATTTGAAATTTTCTGTAATTGAAAAAAACGGAAAAAATTAAACACATTTTTTATTACAAAAATTTAAAAAAAAAATATTCATAAAATAAGCTTAAAAATAAAAAAAAAAAAATATATATATTTTTAATAATAATGTTTCCTCGAAGGAACATTTTTAATCGAAATCTTTTCACACATCATTCTAGGCTTAATTCAGAACGATGTACCAACTTCCGTGCAAATCGAAAGTTATATGAAGACTTTGGTGGATCCATTTACCTTAAATCTGACGAAAATATATATGGGATCTATATCTAAATCTGAACCGATTTTCACGAATCTTGGCACACATCAATTCCAGGCTTAATTCAGTACGCTGTACCAAATTTCGTGCAAATCGGAGGATATATAGGGACTTTGGTGCACCATTAACCTTAAATCGGACGAAAATATATATGGGAGCTAATATCTAAATCCGAACCGAAAATTTGCACACATCATTCTGGGCTTAATTCAGTACATTGTGCCAAATTTCATGCAAATCGGAAAATATTTAGGGACATTGGTGCACCATTTACCTTAAATCGGACGAAAATATATATGGGAGTTATATCTAAATCTAAACCGATTTTTCCCAATTTCAATAGGGTTCATCCTTGGGTCAAATAAATGAACTGTGCTAAATTTCATCCAATTCGAATCATAAATGCGACCTGTACTTTGTTTACAATTTAACATGGACAGACAGACGGACGGACGGACATGCATAAATCGACTTAGAAAGTGATTCTATGCATATTCTCAAAAGGAACCATGTAGCTATATCGTTTCTTTTCCCTTTTACAAACATATGCACAAAGACATAATACCCTGTACCACAGTGTGGTGAAGGGTATAAAAAATAAAATATAAAAAAAATAAAATATAAAAAAATAAAATATAAAAAAAATAAAATATAAAAAAAATAAAATATAAAAAAATAATATATAACAAAAATAAAATATAAAAAATTAATATATAAAAAAATAAAACATAAAAAATTAAAATATAAAAAAATAAAATATAAAATATAAAAAATTTAATTTAATAAAATGTATAACAAAATTAAATATATAACAAAATTAACTTAATAAAAAAATAAATTAATATATTTACAATAAAAAATTAAATAATATATTATTGCTTTTTTATTTATTTTATTTTTTAAACTCAACATTTATTTTTAAAGAAAAAATAATATTTCAGAAAAAATAAAAATATTTAAAAATTATTAAATAAAAATAATAAAAAAGATTTTTCAAAAAAATGTTTTTTAAATATTTTTAAAATAAAAAAAAATTATAGCGTCTCAAAATTTGTTTTTAAATATTTTTAATTGTTTTTGTTTTAAATATTTTAATTTTTTTTTAATAAAAATAAAAAGAGTTTCAAAAATATGTTTTTTAAATATTTTTAAAATAAAAAAATTAAAGCGTCTCAAAAATTTGTTTTTAAATAATTTTAAAAATAAAAAAAAATTAATAAAACATTTAAAAAACCTAAAAAAACCAAAATTAATTTTTGGTCTGTTCTAGAACAGCAAGAATCTATTATTTTTCGCTTTCATATAGGAAAAATTTGTACTTTTTTGCAAGTTCGGGAAAAGACATTTTAAAAGAATTATTAAAAAAAATTATAATAATTTTTGTTTGAGGATTTTTTCAGTTAATCCTAGATCCTTGAATATTAGAGTGTAATGAAGAAAGTTATTCATATAACTTGTATTGTATTCTGGTATTTACAACCGAACTATACAGGTTGGCTTCCTAAAAAATATTCCAGAAGCTTTTTGAAATACAACAAGGGGTCTGTGTGTGAGACTTTTCTTGTGTTACAATAAACAAGTACAATGACTAAAAATAAATACAAAACATTCATAACAAAAAATTCCACAGATATTTGTCAACACAGAAATAAAAATAAATAATAATTATTATTAACAAAAATATATAAAAATATTTCCTTACATTGATTTTTGTTATGCGCTGTTTTTTGGCTGTTTAGGGGGCCACAGAAGACAGGGCAGGCACACAAAAACACAAAGGCGTAGAGGAAATTATTTTTTCTTTAAATTGAACGAAAAAACGTCAACTGTAATGAAAAATAAAAACAAGGAATAAAAATAAAAACGAAATAAATAATATATAAAAATTACAGAAAAATAATAATAAAAATAAAAATATATACACATATCTCCCTAGTGACGATGTGGCTGGTTGGTTGGGTTGGTTGACTAGAGCTTGCTTATTATTTGTTGCCAAGACAATGTTTTTGTTGTTGTTGTCGTTTTGTTGTCTTTCTTCTTCGTTTTTGTTTTCATTTTGCTGTGTGCATTCATTAAAATAAGGCAAATTTTTAGCAAGTACTTAACGTAGCATTTACTTAAAGGTACTTCACCTTCTGCTCCACCACCACAATCACCCTCATCTAGCCTCCTCACAACGTTTGCCACAGTAACACCACTCACTCTCATCATTATAATCATTATAATGAATATACGAATATAGTATACACATAACACACAAGGCACACAAACGCTTTAAATATATATTTCGTTTCACACCCCAGTATCACCTATAATGAGGGGAATCCTCTTTGGAATAGTTACTAAGGTTTAGGTGTATAGCCGCCGCCGACTTGGCGAAAAGAAGCCAAATAACCTTTGTACTTTTGAGAAACGGATGTGTAAGAAGGCCTAGGGGGAAGGCATGCATTGCTTTGCTACTGAAATGAAAAAAATCCTTAAATTTTTTCCACACCATTTTCACAAGTTTATGCAACTTTGGATTTTGGCTTTCCACGTCGTCATTTAAAGCCAAAGATCCAAAGAAGTGCAAAATATATATACATACACACAATATGCGCTGGCTGCTATATATATATATATATATATATATGTTTTGCCAAACTCTTGTTCAAGCACGACAATCACTTCAGCCAGCTAACCAACCAACCAGCCAGCAAATTGCACCATTTCACTCTAACCTCACTTTATGTACTTGAGGTTTTTCTTCTTCAAAAAATCTTTTTTTTTGCTCTTCTCTGCTTTTACCTTTATTTAGTTGAAAAACTGCGTACAATATTTCACAATTGGTGATTTTTTAACGCTTTGCACACGAAAATTTTCAAAACGAAAACTCAAAATAATTTTTTTTCTTTGATGATGAACGAACTTCACAAGTGATTGTGTCTCAGTTTGCAATTATTCAATGCACGATTGATTAAAATGGGTAGTATTAGGGTTCACTAGATCGACTTTTGTTTAGTGTGGTTAGGTTGCAGTAGGTGGATAATGTCAAAGATAACACACAATGTATTACTGATGAATGATAACACATGTTAAATAATGTAAAGTGCACAGGGCACAGGTCAAGCTGTAAGTGTAAATGTGTTTAGATGATAATTTTAAATGTTTTTTCTTCTAATAAATCATTTTATTGGGTTTCTCCGCTTACTTTTAACTTTATTTTGTTAAAAAAAACTGCAAAAAATATTTTACAAGAAATTTTCAAAAAAACTCAAAATAATTTCCCTAGGTCGACTTTGGTTTAGTGTGGTTAGGTTGCGATAGGTTGATAATGTGAATGGTAACATACAATGTATCACTGATAAATGATAACACATATTAAATAATGTAAAGTCCACATGTCACAGGTCAATCTTTAAGTGTAAATGTGTTTAGATGATAATTTTAAATGTTTTTCTTAAAAATCTACATTTATTTATTTTCTCCACTCACATTTGCCTTAATTTTGTTAAAAAACGGCGTACAATATTTCACAAGAAATTTTCAAAAGAAAACTCAAAATAATTTGATGATTTTGCAATAATTCAATGTACGATTATTAGTGTTCACTAGAATGACTTTAGTTTAGTATTATTATGTTGCAATAGGTTGATAATGTGAATGATAACACAATGTATCCGCATTCAGGGAGTAGAGCAGAATGCTAACAGACACGCCCACAGGTAGTGGGAAGCCGAATATTATTCATTGGGTAGCTGTGAATAACAAATAAGCAGTCGCGGAAAATCAGCGGGCTCAGGGGGAGAGTTTCGGAGGAAATGACCGAGTGTCTATGATCCCTGGGCCGACGAGGCGAGAATGGCGCTCCTAAATAACCATATCAAAGGTCTGGGTTACTACCATTTTAAAGTGACCCCCCTAACGCTGGAATGTCATGCGACCTCGTGCCCATCAACGTTCTACGGTTTGCAGTCAGGATCCCGACTGTATTAGAACGGAGCTTTGTTGATACCAGGCTTAGCTACCATGGTCGACCTCAATCCCTCACATACAGCACATTCTATGGCGCCGAATTTTAATAACACCCCCCAAAACAAAAACAAGTTAGTATGCGATTTTCCACTGAAGATGGTGTGTCTGCCTTGGCACCCTCAGTCTTGAACTTCACAAGGTCGGACCTCAATGAGCCCCTCAAGTGTTCAGGACCCAAGCTACCCCCTGGACCTCTCTTTTGCCTCATACCTCACTCTCGACGACTTGAAGGAAAGCCTGGAGAGGCAGTCGGATCTTCTCCTCAACCTAATAAAAGAAACCGGCTCCGTCTGCCTTAGTCAGGAGAGCATCCCGAATCAGCTCTGGGACATCATGGAAACTACAGTGATTAGCACTACGGTGAAAAACACGGTAGCGACCATGGCGTCTCCTCCGAAGCAAGGAGAGTCCTCCCAGTTGCTGACTATGGAAGTAAACCCTGGCGAGGTTGAAGATCTGCACTCAATCTCCACGGCCAGTAGTGATGTCGCGAGATTACTCAGACAGTTGGCTGTCGAAACGGATACTGGTACTGATAAGACTCCCGTCGATAAGATGGACGATTTATTAGTAACAGTAACCGATTCATCGGACGAGACAGCGACTCCATCTCGGGAAAGGAGTTCCTTTTAATCAAGAGGAACCTTATATTTATCCGGAAGTTCTCCAGGAACTATCCGAACGATATTGAGAGGGACTTCTTGATTGAAAGGATCCCCGACCCATTACTAAGACCAACACGGTAGTCCCTTCAAAGAAGGGTTCTGTCAGGGGGTTCTAGTACACCTAGTGCGGCCTGAGACTTCTAAACCCTCAGCACCTCCCAAGGGTAAACTTAGTACTGCGAAGAAGACCGATAAGACACAATCACCCTCTGTCAATCCACCCTCTGTCGAATATCCAAAGCGGATACCCAAGGCTGTGACAATTGGGCAGTTGCTAGTGGATGCGCCGAAGGTAGCGAGTGCGAAGCAGGTGCTTGCGTTGGCTGGGCATATCTTTGCGGCGGTTGCAAATCTCGGCCACAGCCCACAGCTGTCAAGAGAACGAGGTCCTCGGAGGAACAACAACCTGCTGCAAAGAGATCGTAGCGTAGAAGATGAAACCTGCCAACCTGGAAAATGTCCTCAAATCCCCAAAATACAGAAATTCTGGAGACACCCATTTATGGGGACTACCCTAAAAAGTGCACCAATATTAATAATTTTTGGTAGGGAGATTTTTCTACCCCATATGAACCCATAATACAAAATTAAGTCAATTTGATTGGAAAATGTCCTCAAACCCCCTAAAATACCGAAATTCGGGAGACAACCTTGTATGGAGACTACCTACCCTAAGAAGGGCACCAATATTAATAAATTTTGGTTGGGAGATTTTTCTACCCAATAAGAACCCAAAATACAAAATTATAGACAATTAAATGGGAAAAAGTCATCAAAATACCGAAATTCGGTAAACACCCATATATGTGGACTACCCTATGAAGTGCACCAATATTAATAATTTTTGGTAGGGAGATTTTTCTATCCAATAAAAATCCCAAAATACTGAATTACCGTCAATTTGTTTGGAAAATGTCCTCAAACTCCGCAAAATACTGAAATTCGGGAGACACCCATATATGAGGACTACCCTAAGAAGTGCACCAATATTAACAGCCTGTTTTTGTAAATGTAAAATGTCCATTCGTTCGTCGAAAAAACGAACGATTACTCATTTTGGTTTTCGCAAACAAATTACCGGTTGTAGTGAGTGAGAAATAGGAAAGAGCTTTTGGTATTCGTATTTTTTTGGTTTTTGTTATACAAAACGGTGCGTTATTTACGAACAAAAATGTCAAAAACAAACGAAGAGAAAATACCATTCGTTTAAAAAAAATAATAAAGAAAACTATTTGTTCATTACAATTTGTGTGTTGTTAGTGAAAAGAACGCAACAAATATGGAAAATACTGATGAAATATATAAGAAGAAATGGTTTGTAAAAAATTATATATCCCTATGAAATGTAAAAAATTATATTGAATTGTTTGAACCCCTAGCAACAAAAGGACAACGATTGCCCAATTCCAAAAATTGGTTGATCTCATGGAATTTTACCCACAATTAGCAACTGGCCGTCCTGTTTTCGGATCCAATAAATTTGAAGTGGATAACAAGTGGAATAATGTAGCTGTATCATTAAATGCCATAGGTATTCTCCTTTGGAGAATATTTTGCTTTTCTTTATAATTAAAATTAATTGCAATCGTACCAAACATTTTGAATTTTCTATTTTGACACTTTTTATGTAAAAAAAAAACTGTTTGTAAACAATAAACAGAGTTACCCTCATTTTGCAATAATTCTATTGGAAAATTTGCAACAAGATACCAAAAGAAACACTTTGGCACTAATGGTTAAAAACGAATGAAAAAGCTCAATCGTTTCTAGACGAAAGCTTTTACAATTATTACAAAAACCAAATTTTCGACGTATACGTTTTAATACGAACGATACGTGTGACTGCCGGAACAAATTACAAAAACAGGCTGTAATAATATTTAATAGGGAAATTTTTTCCCAATTCTCCTATTGCGATACCATTCTCCTTGCGAGTTCTATTGTGACATCAACAAATAGACAGAATATACATTTTAGATACCCGTGAATATTTGGAAATATTGCGAACGGAATGTCAAAATTTATTATTTTCCCATAATTTTGGAATTTAAAAATCTTAATTATGCTTAATCGCACATAATTTCATGCCAACATATACCAATTTGACATACGGTCAATTACAAGGTATTACATCGTGACACGTGATTTTTACAAAGTACGCAATTAGTGTGTTACGTATCGCAACGGCGGTACTGCAGATGTTTTGTTTTTATTTCTTAAATTTTAAACTTAACTCACTCACTATATTTCAAATTAATTTTACAAAAATAAATAAAAAATAGTTTTTATTATTTTTTTAGTTTTCTATGTGATTTTATTCTTCCATTTGCTACATTTCCTACTTTAACAATGGCCGTTGAACATTTTTTGTTCACAAAAATGAATCTTTGAACCTCTTTTAATTGTTTACACAGCCAGTTGGTGTAAAATCGCCCTACGGCAACTGCAGATGTTTTATTTTTAATTTTTTAAGTTTGCTCACTATATATTTCAATATAGACTTAACAAATTTAATTAAAAAACTCATTTTTATCATTCTTTTCAGTTTTGTTTGTGATTTAATTCTCCCATTTGCAATAATATTTATTTCTACAATGACCGTTGAGCATATTTTGTTCACTAAAGTGAATCTGTGAACCTCCTCTTTAGTATTTTTGCACATCTACAGACAAAATGTAATTATATTAGCCATTTTGAAAGCAAATTGGATGATTAAAAGCATTATTATTTTTTTCTGATAAACATTTGAAATAAATATGCTTCCATTCGCAATATTTTTGGCAATAATTTTTTTCTGCATTGGTTATTGAATTACTTTCGTTCATTAAAGTTGAATCTGTGAACCTCCCTCTCTTTTTTGGCGCCATTTATAGCAGCAATTGTTATTGAGCAATATTTGTTCATTAAAGTGAGCCTATGAACCTCCTTCTTGGTAATAATTAATAATGTTGAAATATTATGAATTTCAATTAAAAAAAGGATTGAAAGGACACATACGCACTGTTTCTCTTTGGATATGAATTTGAAACACCAATGCCACCATTCACATCAATTTTATGAAATATTTCTCCCAGTAATGGCTATTGAAATACTTTTGTTCATCAAACGTGAATCTGCGAACCTCCTTCTTGGTAATAATTTATAATGTGAATATGCTAGGAACTTTTACAGAAAAAATAACTTAAAGGGACTGTCTAATACCATTATTCTCTCATTGATAAGTCTTTGAAATACCAAATCCAGTATTCACAACATTTTTGGCAACCATATATCTCAGCAATGGTTATTGAACTACTTTCGTTCATGAAACGTGAATCTGTGAACCTCCTTCTTTGTTTGGCGCCATTTATTGTAGCAATTGTTATTGAATACTTTTGTTCATCAAAATGAGCTTGGGAACCTCCCTGTTAGTAATTATGTGAATATTTTATGCATTTTAAGATGGAAAACAATGAAAGGAGAATATATGTAGTGTCTAACAGCATTATTCTCTCATTGATAATCATTTAAAATACAAAAGAAAACATTCAATACACTTTTTGGCAATCATTTTCCTCCACATTGATAATTGAACTACTTTCGTTCAGCAAAATGAGCCTGTGAAACTCCTTCACTAGTATGTACACAGCTGGCTGGTGTAAAAACGTCCTACAGACAAAGTTGAAGAATATTTTAATTTCGATGATGTAGAGTTCCCCCCTTTGGTTTTATTTAAACAAATTGAATAAAACATCCTGTTTTTAATTTTAATATTTTGCATATATTATATGATTTTTATTTAAGAATTTCCATTTATTTCATTTTCTTTTCTCTTGTAATTTTTCTTCTTTTCACATAGGTTTCTCGGTATTTTTTGGAACATTTTTCTTTTTGTAAATCTTCAATTTTTTTGGATTTTCTTCAGATTTTTTATTAATAAAACGAAAAGCTTTAAGCTTTTAACATTTTATTGATTTCATGTTGTTACCATTAGATTATTATCAATAATAATAATTGTTAAATATTAATAATACTCTTTTATACTAAAAATTTATGATTTTAATTTAAGTGTTTTTATTTAATATGTTTTTTTTTTATATAAATTAAATACATTGTAATGGTTTCTTTTGTAAATGAATTACAAAAAATGAAAGAAAACAAATAATATTATAATGCATATTTATGTAATAATAATAATCATAAACTAAAATTAAAAAACAAAATAACTAATTAAATTTAATTACATATTTTTTTATTTTACTTGGCTTATGATTAATGCTAAACTTATAACTGTGAATGTGTATGTTTTCATGTTTTTTTTATTTTTAATTTTTATATATACAAGTTTATGGTTTATTTTTTATTTTAAATAGCATTAAAAGAGTTAGAGAGAATTATGGAATTTCAAGAAATTTTATTTCTTTGTGTGTGGTTTTTTTTAACATTAAGACTATGTTTTCTTTAGAGAAATGTTTTTTATGATTTAAGAAAAAAATAATAAGCAGTTCATTTTTAGAAAAAAAAATATTATTTACATAAATATTTCGAAAAAAGGTAAAATGTAAACAGCTTTTTACAGTTAATGAGAGTTATAAATATTTAGTTTTTTTCTTTTGAATATCAATAATATAATTCATTATCCTTCAGTTCTGTTTCGAATTGTAACACACAATTTTAATAGGTTTTGATTGATTCTCTTTTGAACAAATAAAAAAAAACAAATAACTTATTTTTTCCTTTTTTTGGCAAGCATCAATTGGGAATATTTTTTTTTAATTTTACTTAAAAAAATAAGTCATTTGTATGGATTTTTTATTTTACATTCTGTTGCCAAGATCTTAACAATTTTTTTTGTGGAAAATAAAAACTAATAAGAAAACTTAACATAAAGTTTTCATAGAAAACATTTTTACATATGTATGTATATAGGACAAAAATAATTCATTTTCATTTTTTTAATTGTTATTATGTCTAAATATTAACATAATAATTATTTCTTAATATTATTAAATTTACATAAATTAAATAATATTATATTTTTTATGAATAGGGTAGGTGTATGCTTCGTGATTAGGAGGAGTTTTCTTAATTATAGAAAATTAGAGAGGTATTTTTTAACAAAATTTGGCAAAGATTTTTTCTTTTCAGGGAATGAAAACCGAATTTTTCAATGACTAGATTATGATTTTTAAGTGAAAAAGAGTTAAATACATGTATGTCAGTACTCTCTTTTCTCTCTCATAACCCTTTTCTGTATTTTCCATATTAATTTTTGTCATCATTTTAGTGGCATCTACTTTTATTACTGTATTAATAATGCAAACCTGCTAGATGATTGGTGTAAACACGCCCTTTTCTCTTTCATACCACATTCACATTTCCAAAGTGATATGTTTTTACTTTAAACGTCAAATGTACATAAATCTCCTTTTATATTCCCATATAAATTGTGTCAAATCGCCTTATAAAAATAATATTATTCAATTTGTCCTCTTTATGTTATAATTATCACATTCTCCTTATTTTTCAATCTTTTTGGCAACCTTTTTCCTTAACAGCTGCCATTTGAACGAGTTTCGTTCATCAAAGTGAAGAGATAAAACTCCTTCTTTGTATTTACAAACCTAACAGGTGTAAAATCGTCCCAATGGAGGTAATGTGATTATTTTATGAATTTTAAAGGAAAAAATAATTGCAACGGGATATTTGCACTCTCTAATAGCATTAATTTTGTTTTTGATAAGCATTTGAAATATTAAGTCCTCAAATTTTAGGATTTTCCAATTTAATTTAACAACGGCCAATAATCGCCTGTCGTTCACTAAAATGAACCTGTGAACCTCCTTCATTTTGTATTTCCACAGCTGACTGAAGTAGACATGCATATTAAGAAAAATGGGAGAAAATAAAAGGGATATTATCTGTCATCTCTTCTGATAATGGGTAAACCCCTCTAGAAAAGGGTGTGGTGTTTTTTAGATATGAAGAAAGGCGGGATTGAATTAAAGGGGTGGTATACATAATTGGACGTTTTTTGGTCATGTGTAAAATCGGCTTTACAGAATGCAATAATTAAGTTTTATATAATTATAGGACGTTTTTACACTCTTCATCAATTGGTATGGTTTGGCTGTCAGACATACACATTTTTTTATTAAAAAACATGAATTTAGGGCAACAGAAGAGAGGAAATAGTGTAAATTCATTATATATATCTCCCTCTCTTTTTTTTTTGACCCAAAACCTCGTTTTCTTGCAGTAAAATTTTTTTATGTCTGACAACCAAATTGTCAACAATTATTATATGACGTTTTTACATCCGGAAGATTTACACAATTATTAGACAAATTAAAAGTGGCCTGGCCACACATGAAATTAATAACGGAAACTTAATTTTTTACAAAAAACAAGGACTATTTGGCAGTAATCCTTAAAATTTAAAAGAAATAAATAAATTTGAATGGAAAATTTAAAAAAAATATTGGATTTTCATTCCCAAAAAAAATCTTTGCTTGGAATTTTTAAAATAGTTTTTCAGAAAAAGACCAATTTTTGCTGTTCTTTGGTTCAATTGTGTGTGTAATGCAGGGAGAGGTGAAAGTTAAAGGCCATATACAAAACGAGATTACCAGGTTAATATTAAAAAAAATAAATATGTTGTTATACCTTACATTTAAAAAGTATCACCAGCATACCAGGGATGTATCCATGGTGCCGAAGGTGGTGGTGTGGGTGGATAAATTGTGGGCGATGGCAAACCATGGGCTCCGGCAGCGGCTGCAGCCACACCAGGTGCCAAATGTGCCTGATAGGGATTAACTAAGGCCGGGGCGGAGAAAGGTGCTGCCACACCGAATAGGGCAGCCAAGGCGGCAGAAGAATTTGAGACAGCTGCCGCCGCTGCTGCAGACGTTGTGGAATTTGTGGTATTGTTACTGGCGCCACCATTGTTGTTGGATGATGATGATGTGGAGGCTGTCAATGAGGCCACCGAAAAATTTGACGACTTGCCACCACCTGCTGCTGCTGCATTGGATGATGTCGAGGCCAATGATGAGGCCGAGGCATTTGATGAAGACCTCGGATGGCTGGATGCAGGTGTAATATCTCCCGGCGTGGCGGCAGAGTGATGAGCGGCTGCCGTAAACATATTTAGGAATTCGGATGCTGTTGCAGGTGTGCTGGAGTTATTGGCGTTATTTTGTGATGAATTATGGCGATTAGCCTCTGAGGAGGATGACGACAAAGATGATACTGTTCGGGATGATGATGATGAGGAACGTTTTTGTCCGCTTGTGGAAGATCCATTAACAGCTGATGAGGATGCTGCAGCTGCACCCAACCAATCAAAAGGATTGGCAAAGGGATTCACCGCACTCAAGCTAGAGGCGGGGGTGGCCGTAGCACTCAGGGGTGGACTTAACATGGTGGCAGCTGCTGCCGCAGCCGAGTAATAGGCCGCTGCACTTTCCGCAGCAGCTGCGGCAGCCAATTGTTGGGCTGCCGAAAGTCTTTGTGTCGTTTTGCTGGAGGAGGAAGACGAGCCTCCCGCCGACGATTTATTTGAGCTGGATGATTTCTCATGTTGTTGTTGCTGCTGTTGCAAAATCTGTTGTTGATGCTGATGGAATTGCTGCAAAGCATTATGCTGTTGCTGTAAAAGTAATTGTTGTCGGGCTGCTGCTGCTGCCGCGGCAGCCGACGATGGGGAGTACAACATATCGAGCGCATGATGATGTGGATGATGAAAAGAGGAGGAGGATGCTGCAGATCCAGACGATGACTTGCCATTTTGTGAGGCACCACCACCACCACTACTGGATGACGACGATGAGGTGGAAGAGTTCTCCGGTGTCAGTAGCTGATTGCGAGAATCTTTTTGGTGGTTTTGTTGTTTTTCCTGGGCTGTGTTTGATGTCAACGTTGCTGCTGCTGCGGAAGATGATGATGTTGCAGTTGTTGCTGTTGTTGATGATGACGATGATGATGTAATATGTTGTCCTCCCCAACCCAATTCCTAGCTTATGCGAGCCCTTTTATTCGGTGGCTTATCCTGATTTCTTATCATGAACATTATCTGGGTCATGTAGCGTAAAATATCTCGAACCTGGACCAAGGGTATATTTTCACTATAGGAACGATCATGTTCCATCAATACCTTGACCTGATGCCTGCAGAGAGAGAAAGAGAAAACAAATTAGTATATATATTCCATGGAAGAGAGAGAGAGGGGGGTATTCTCCCACACTTACCTATTTCCTTTGTACAACTCCACACCGAGAGCCTCAATCAAACGTTTACACTGATCCAATGGCACCGTGGGAAAGAAATAGTTATGGAAATCGGTTAACGTCATCAGCTGTTCCGAGTCGTTGTAGGCCTTCATATTTATACACGGCACCAGTGTACTCTCCACATAGACCTTCTGCACCTTGTACGGCTGGACATTGAGATTATTGGCAGGTATTTCCGGTATGATGTTCAAACGTTGCGAGTTGTCGGCTGCTGCCGCCGCCATTGCCGCATGCCTTTGCAAGTGGACACTGGCCGAGTTGGCGGCCGCCTGTTGCTGGGCAGCAGCCGCTGAGGAATTTGCGGATTGCCGGCCATTCTGTTGATGATGGGCTGCAGCGGCTGCTGCCAGTCTTTGTTGTTGTTGATTCTGTTGTTGTTGCTGCTGGGCTGCTGCCACTGCGGCCGCCTGCTGTTGTTGCTGCTGCTGTTGTTGTTGCTGCTGTTGCAAGTAGGCTGAGGCAGCTTGCAGAGACCTTCGAGGGGAAGATAAATCGATTACTTCCATTGGTGTGGGTGTAGTAGAAGAGGAAGAGGAGGAAGAAAGTTGTTGTGGTTGTTGGTAATTGTAATTTGTCGGTGTCAGAGATGCTGATTTCGTACGTCCGGGTGAGGGTGAATGGGCTCCACCACCCAACACAGTAGCCGCCGCCGTCGTTGTCGAACATATAACACTCTTTTGCCGATTACTATTCGGAGTAGAGGCCGAGGAAGACGACGACGATGAGGCCGAACTGGCCGACGGCGAGTGGGCACTACTACTGTGTTGGAAATGGGGTGGCAGTTGTGGCGTTATGGTAACATGTGGATTGGGCACAATTGACACCGAGGTACCCGGCAGTTGGATACCACCATTCGCTGGCGATATGGGCGGTGATATAAAAGGCACAAAGGTATTTGAGGCATTCGTTTGTATGAAGGTCGATAAGTCGGGATTGGATAAGACCTTTTGGACCACAGCCCTCATTTCATCATTCATTTTGAATTTCTTTTCGAATTCCTCTAAGGCCGCTGATGAGTTAAGAGGTACTGTAGCAGGTCCCACTCCACCACCACTGCTGGGGTGTGAAGGTGTATTACCACCACCCCCCGCCGTCGAGGAACGATTTGATTTACGCTGAGCCTCCAAGGCATTTACCGGTATTAACGGAGGAACATGGGGTTTGGTAAATTGTCCATTACTCTGTCCCGGCGTTGAAGCCGCCGCTGCCTTGGATGAAGATGATTTATTTGGATTATAATCCAACATGGTTATTAAATCGGTATCTAGCGGCAGTGAGGGTAGCGGTGGAAATGGACTTTTACTGCCCGTTGGCAAGAGACCACCGGAATTTTTAAATTGTTGCGTCAACAGCAGTCGTTGTGAGGGTGTCAATTGATTCCACAACGCTAAATTATTGTAATCTTGCACGGTGGATGGTGCCGAGGAGGCTAAATTGAAATTACTTGAGAGTAATGAAGAGACTACTTTGGCACTGGTCGATGCCGCAGTGGCGAGAGGTGATGTAGCGGGTTGTGGTGTTGGGACAATGGGGTTAAGGGAGGTGTTTATATGTCTTGGTTGTGTTGTATTATTAGTGGATGGTCTCGTTTGTTGTGTTTGTTGTTGTTGTTGCAGCAACGTTTGCTCGACACTAGACCTAGAAACATTATATACAAATTGTTTGTTGTGAGTTTTAGATTTTTGCGATTTTTGTTTAATTTTTTTTTTTATTTAATTCTTTATGAAAATTGTAGTTTTTTTTTTGCTTTGGAATAATAATTTACAAAAAGGATTTTTCAAATTTAATTGTAATTTTTTGTTCGATTCCTTTTTTTTTGTTGTTTTCTATAAGCGAATATTTTTTTTTAAATTATTAACATAACCTAAAACTGTTTTTTTTTTCTTGGCATAAACCTAGGTATTTATTTATTTTTTTACTTTTTGAATTATTATACTTTAATAGCTACATATATTTTCCTTTTAATATATTATTTTATTTATTTTTATTTATTGAAATTCATTCCTCATTAAAAATTCTATATTTTGAAAGATTTAATCCAAGCTCCTTTTCTTCTTTGTCTACTTTGAAATACAAAGTCTAAGTACCCCTTGATATACAATGTAAATACGGTGTAAATACAGTTGTAAATAAGAAATACCAGTTGCTTTGTAGCTGGAAGGGAAATGATAATTTTAAAAGCTTGTTTCTCCCTTGTGTTAGCGTTATTTATGTCTATTATTTACAGTTGTATTATTTTTTCATTGAGTTATTTCCTTATTTTTCTCTATGCTTTAAATAACCCACTACACACAATATCACAAGACACCAAAGGGCGGCAATGTAAAAACGCTTTTATAACAAGTAAAATGACAATTATTTTTGGGACTATTGAAAGCTATCACAAATTTTTCTATTATTAAAGGGAAGATAAAAAATAATAGTTGTAATTTATCCAATATCTATTGTTGCTTTATTGCATTTTTTATTTTTCCTTCTTCGCTTGCAGCGCTCTAAAGAGTTCAGTCATTTTGCTATGTAATGTAAAGGCGGCGTTGGTGTAAATACGCTTCAGCGACAAATTAAGAAGCAGCTGTTATGTTTAAGGGGAGCACTTTGAGCTTTATCAAGAGAGTATTATGCAGTGGTAATTGCAGCTTCTCATTTACTAACTTCTCTTCCCTCTCTCTTTTCCATCTTTCCCTTTATCTTGTGTCATTGCATTCCAATATGTTTTCATTCTAAATCATAGCTCTGTGTAACACAAGAGAGTTCAATGTCAGCGTTGGCATATAATGTAAAGCCGTCACTTTAAGAACGCTTTCAAACACAAGGAAGACGCCGTCACTGTAAGAATACCTTGAACACAAGGGAAGCACCGCCACGTGAAGAACGCCTTGAACACTAGTAGGGGAGATAACAAATCAAAAAATAGAGGAAATGGTTACATATGTGAAAATTATCTTGTTGCCTCCCCTCCTTTCTTCTTATAATTTGTTATTTTCCTAACATTCTTAATGATCGTTCTCAGTGTAACACAAGAGAGTTCAATGCCAGCTTTGGTGCACAAGGCAAAGTCGTTGATGTAAAAACGCCTTGAACACAAGCAAGAGAGACAGTTGTGACAGTTTAATTTGGCGCAAATAGGAAAACAAGGAGTAAGGGTGAGCAAATGTACTGAGAAATGCCTATAAATGGAAAAATATTGCTTATTATCTTCCCTCTCCTTTCTTCTTCCCCTTTTCACTTGTCATCATTGCCTTAAAATAGTTCCGTTCCAGAAACTAAAAGAATCTACTCATTTTACATGTTTTGCAACTTTTTACTCGAAAACCGTTCCTCAACCCACAAAACTGGTAAAACATTGAATCAAATTTAAGAGAGCACAAAACAAAATGGCGTTCTCTTTGTAAACTTTTTACTCGAGAAATTTGGCCGAGTAAAAATGGTAAACAGGAATGCCTACTTCTGATTGGCTGTTATGTTCATTTTGAAGTATTGCCATCTAATTTTGGCATATTTACTAGATTTGCGTTCCCGAACTTTTCAAATTATTTTGTACTCTGAGAGAAATTTTAAAATGTTTCCCTTTTACTAGATTTACTATTAAAAAAGTACTGGAACAGACCAAATATGGTTGCAATAAATTCTTAACTATCGTTCTCTTTGTAACACAAGAGAGTTCAATGCCAGCTTTGGTGTGCAAGGCAAAGCCGTCAGTGTAAAAACGCCTTGGACATAAGTAAAAGAAACAGCTGTGACAGTTCGTTTTGGCGCTATTAGTAATTAATCAGGGTAAAAGTGGAAAAAACCACTTGGAAATGGCTACAAATGGAAAAAATGTGGCTGTAGGAGACTCCACTGCCAATGCAGAGTATATTTTGACAAAAGCGACATGTTTTTATGGATAATCAAACGATTACTTAATCACATTATTTCCCAGGTGAACACAGGGAAGAAAGTGTTGACAATTTGTTGGCGCAATCTGGAAAATGGTTACTAATGGGTAAACTGTAGCTATGGGAGGACTCAACACCCATTAAAAAGTATATTTTACAAAAACATTACGAAGCTGTATGAATAATAAAAGTAATAGTTTGATGTATTTCCAGGTGAAGAGAAGAAGACTTGTAAAGCCAATGTATGCCAAAGGGGAAATGTGTGCTCCGTAAGGAATTAAGAGGTCCCCAGAGACTTCTCTACTGCCTTACCAAGAAGTGCACAAAGAGTATGGGAAAATGGAAAAGTAGTTGTTTAGAAGTAAGTTGAGGATATTTAGAGGGCTAGAAATTGTCTTTAAGCGAATGGATGAAACCGAAAAGCCCATTCCAAGAGTTTATACACATAGGTAATGTAAATTAATATGACAACAAGATGTTTTTACATTCATTTATTATTTCTATATTAGACATATTATTGATACTTCGAACCATATTGGAAGGCAGATAATTTTGAAACATAAATTTAATCGTCCAAAGGATAACACACTTTCCATATGTTGGAAAATATGTGAATAATAAAAAGATATTCAATTCGATTACTTCTATAGGCAATATAAAGTAATATGGAAGCATTTAGAACAATCAAGTTGTATTTGAATATATTTCTGATATCCCTATTAGACGATATCGGCTATTTTTCCTATTCTTTGGACTTTTCAGGCTATATTTCCCAAAAAAGAAAAGTTAACCAAGTATTTATAATGTGATACCCATATCAATTACATCTAAATAATTTTTTTATATTTTTTATAGGGAACAGCGAGGTGTAAAATGAAAGCTTTTAAAAAATGTTTGTGAAATGAAATGTTCCTGTTCCTTCATAAACTTCATACGGATTGCTGTAAACTTCTAACTTTGGGCCATAGTTCAACATTGTTAGAGGTTAGTAATGGTCACCGTCTTTATTATATAGTAAAATCATCCCTATAAACACCACTTAAATATTATATATATTTACATTTAGGGGCGGAAATTTGGAACCTAACCCATAATTTTTTTTTTGTTAAATAATTTTTAAAAAATATTCGCTTTATATAGTATTGATTTTTTTTAATATTTAAAATTGATTATTTTATGAAGTATTTTACTGTTTGTACACGCATTATATATAATGTATCTAGGAATTGGTATTTGGCGTTAAGAAAAAAATAGTATTTGCATCATTATTTAAACCTAAGAGTTTATTTTTTGAGACACATTTTGTAGTTGTTGTTTTGCAGTTGTATGATTTGGTAATTGTTTCTTGGTTTGGTTTTGACAACAAGTCAAATAGTAATACGTTTTTGCAACAAAAACAAAATGAGAAAAAATAGTTTGTTTTATTTTTCAAAATACAGAAGACAAAAAAATAAAGCAAGGAAGAAAAATTGTGATTATGTTTTTCAAATGTTGTAGTTTCTTTTTTTGTTTTGTATATTTTTTAGATTTCTAAATGTTTTTAAGTGAAACAAATTTGCTAACTACACAAAATTATTTTAAGTATTGACTTTATATATTGCAAAATTTGGCATGCATTTTATGCAATAACAAAACATATATATACGGTTAAGTCGTAGTAACACGCATTAATTATTAAAAAATAAATTTGAAAAAAAATTGCTCAAAAGTAGATTTTAAAATTTTTAAGCACTATTTTGCATTATTTAAAAAATAAATATTTTTATTATTTATAAAACAACTTTACATAATATTAGTTATTATTATCGGGTTCTAATTGAATTTAAAATAAACCGTATTCGAATCTATAAAATCATAATAAACTACGCCTAGTATTAAAAAATAAAATAAAAACTATTAAAAAAATATTTAAGTACCAAAGATTGTCAATTTTTATTTTCTATTAATTAAATATTAATTGTAAATAACGCCTAAAAAATGCACGCCTCCTACATAAATATTCCAAGGACAGCCCAAAAGTAGGCAACATTTTTTGTTAAATGACTAATATAGTATTTTTTCCAAATTTCAACTACAACAATGCGAAAAACATGTTATTTAATTTATTGTTAATTAATTTACAAAAAAAAAAAAAAATTTTTTTTTTTTTTTTTTTTTTTGAAAAAAAAAAATTTTTTTCAAAAAAATAAATAAAATTGAATTTAGAGAATTCAAATTAAATGCGTGCACAACAACATAATTTAGATAAAAAAATTATATAAAAAAATATTAGATTTTTTTTTTTGGTGCAAAAGAAAAAAAGCACCAAAAAAAGTATTCAGTTTTAGTTTTGTAATTAAAAGGAATTTATTGAATTTAGGTGGGGGATAAAAACAATACCAAAAACCAATTTGTTTTTCTTTTTTTTCTAATATTTTCAAAAGCTAAAATATTAGCTTATAAAAGATTCCAATTTCTTCAATTTTTGTTATTAAAAAGGAATTACAACTAAATTTGAAAAACACAATTATATAGAAAAAATAATAATAATAGAAAATAACTAAAATGTTTTTTTTTTTTTTTTTTTTATTTAAAAAATATACAGGTTTGGTTTGTCTACTTACATATGATTGGCATTTTGACCGCCCGCTGAACGCACCAATGGTGGTGGTGCATTGCCTTGGCCACCATGTGAATTAACCGGTTGCATTGAAATTGCTGCATTATTATATGCCCCATAGGCTTGGCGATTGTTTAGCAGTATATTATCCATGGGATTGCGATATTGATTGCGGGAATTTGCGGCATGTGTTTGTTGGGCCTAGAAGGAGAACGAAAAATTAAAATCATACATTAATGTCAAAATAAACTACATAAACTAATAAATTTACGCATAAGATAAATATTTAAAAAACGTGCAAAAATTAAAAAGATAATCCTTTATATTTAAAACATGGAAAATATGACACCTAAAAGTAGGCAACTATTTTTTTCTCCAACACCTAAAGCACATGGGGAAATATGAAACATGTAAGTAGAACAAAATTTAATTGTGCGAATTTCAATAACAAACATTCAATTTTCAGATTCGCTTTGTTCAGTGACCTATACTAAAATTCGCTGCAGAAGATGTTCTTCATTGACAGCAACCTTCTAAAACTGTGTATACTTCGAAATTTTGGACCAAATGGAAAGGTCTACGAAAATGACCAAAAACGCAGTTTATATACCAATTAAAATTAAAATGCCCAATTTTTGGGGCTATTTTTTATACTTAGCGACTCATTATGTTCAGTGACCCCTAGTGGAATTTGCCGGACAATATATTCCCTATTGAGACCAACTTCCCAAAGTGAAGGATTCTTGGAGGTTTTGGGACAATTGGAAAGTTATATTAAAATGACCATAACCTAATTTATGTACCAATTTAAAAGGTAAATTATTAATAACAAATATTTAATTTTCAGATTCGCTTTGTTCTGTGACCTATACTAAAATTCAGACCAACTTCCTAAAATGAAGGATTGTGGGAGATTTTGGACCAAATGGAAATGTATATGAAATTCAACAAACATAACTTTATGTACTAATTTAAATGCCCCTTTTTTTGAGTTGTGTGTTACACCTAGAGACTTCTGTTGTTCGGTGACCCATGGTGAAATTTGTCGAAGAATATCTTTCCCATTGAAACCAACTTCCTAAAATGAAGGATTGTGGCAGATTTTGGACCAAGTGGAAATGTATATGAAATTCAACAAACATAATTTTATATACTAATTTAAATGCCCCAATTTTTGAGTTGTGTGTTATATCTAGAGACTTCAGTTATTCGGTGACACAGTGAAATTTGCCGGAGAATATATTCCCCATTGGGACAAACTTCCTAAAATGAAGAATAGTTGGAGATTTTGGACCAATTGGAAAGTTATACAAAATTGACCATAACCTAATTAATATACCAATTTAAATTACCAATTTTTCGTGTTTTATGTTATACTTAGACACATCCTTTGTTCAGTGACCCATAGTGGAATTTGCTGAAGAATATTTTACCCATTGAGACCAACATCTAAAATGAAGAATATTTGGGGATTTTGGTCCAATAGGAAATACATATGAAGTTGACCATAACCTAATTAATATACCAATTTAAATACCTAATTTTTGGAGATGTGTACTATATCTATAGACTTCTATTGTTCAGTGACCCATTGTGAAATTTACCGGAGAATATATTCCCCATTGAGACCAACATCGTAAAATGAAGGATTGTGGGAGAAAGTTCTATTAAATTGAACATAACCTATTTTATATACGAATTAAAATAACCCATTTTCGACTTTTGTTGTTCGGTGACCCCTAGTGAAATACACGGGAGAACATTTTTCTCTATTGTTTCAAACTTCTAAAATGTAGGATTATGGGAGAATTTGGACCAATTGGAATGTTATACAAAATTGGCCATAACCTAATTTATATACCAACTTAAATGCTAAATTTTTGGAGATGTGTACAATATTTAAAGACTTCTGTTGTTCAGTGACCCCCTGTGAAATTTGTCGGAGAATATTTTTCACATTGACACCAAACTTCTAAAATCGAGGATTGTTGGAGATTTTGGATCAATTCGCAAAGTATGTGAATTCGACCAAAAATTATTTATATAACAATTGAAGTGCCCAATTTTTGGAAATGTGTACAATTTTAGAGACTTCTGTTGTCCGGTGACCCACAGTGAAATTTACGGCAGAACATTTTTCTCTTTGGTTCCAACCTTCTAAAATGCAGGATCGTTGGAGGTATTGGGTCGAATCGGAAAGTATGTGCATTTGACCATAACCTAATTTATATACCAATTAAAATGCCCTATTTTTAGAGATTTGTGTAATATTTAGAGACTTCTTTTGTTCGGTGACCCATAGTGAAATTTTGGTGACCCATAGTGAAATTTGAAATTCGACATAAAATATTAAAGTAATTTTGAACCAAACATAACCTCAATGTTATTAAGAAAAAAAATTATGTTATATATCGCATTATTTTAATATATTATGAAAAGGGAATTAGGAAAATATTGAAATAATTGAATATTTTACATATTCAAAAAGATTGAATTGAAATCTCAACATAACCTCAAATTAATACAACAACAAAAAAGTGAAATTTTTACAAATATTTCAACAAAATCGATTTGTGACCACTATGATAATGAAAAGTAGTGTAAAATTCAAGGATTTAAAAAAATCAATACACATAACCTCAAAAAAAATTTTTTTGCACCCTAACCTCAAAATTTTCAAAATGTTTCTCTTGCCCAAATTTTGTGTAAATTAAAACATAAATAATCTTTTTTTTATATATAAAATAACGCTCAATTTTATTAAGCATAAGGGTGGTGGGTGGAAAATGTTCAGTACTAAAAAATCGTATATATAGTTTTAAAATTTGTTACTTAATTATTTAAAATTTAAAAAAAAATTAAATAAATTATAAACATTGTTAAAATAATTATTGATTAAATTTTTTTATAAATAATTTTATTATTAAAATCTTAGTTTTTTATTTATTAAAAAAAATCGTTCCAAATGCTGTTTGAAAAATTAATCATGGTGAGGAGGAACTTGTCAAGGTTAAAAAATTCTTATAAAAATCCTTATAATAACTTATAATTATTAATATTTATGGCATAATTTTGTTTAACAAAATGTCCAGCATTTTTATTTTTTTTTTTTTCAATTTAAATAAAAAAGACTAAAATTGAACAACATTTTTTTTTAATAAAAAAAACTAAAATAGAACATAATATTTTTTTATATATAAAAATAGAGTTTTTAGTAATTAGTATTCGATTTTGTTTGTTTTTATATTTATTGGAAATAAATTTAAATTTTTTACAATGAAAAATTTGAGAGTCCATACAGAGAGGGAGAGAGAAATTGATCACAATACAAACGACATTTACAATTTACTTATGAGATCTAAAAAAATGTTTGAAAAGCTTGTTATTAAAAAAATATTCATTAGTAACTAACAAAAATTTTGAAATTTTAATATTAAAAAAAAAAATTAGGCGGCTAAAATTAGGCACCATTTTTATTTTTTAAGTTATTTTATATACCAATGCCCAATTTTTGGAGATTTGTACTATACATTGAGACTTCTGTTGTTCGGTGACCCCTAGTGAAATTTACCAGAGAACATTTTTATCTTTTGTTCCAAACTTCTAAAATCAAGTATTGTTGGAGATTTTGGTCCAATTGGAATGTCATATAAAATTGACCATAACCTAATTTATATACCAATTAAAATTACCATTTTTTGGAGTTGTGTATAATATTTAGAGACTTCTGTTGTTCGGTGACCCATAGTGAAATTTGCCGGAGAACATTTTTCTCTTTTGTTCCAAACTTCTAAAATGAAGGATTGTGGGAGAATTTGGTCCAATTGAAAGCTATACAAAAAATGACCATAACCTAATTTATATACCAATTAAAATAACCCATTTTCGAGACGTGTATAATTTTTAGAGACTTATGTTGTTCGGTGACCCATAGTGAAATTTGCCAGAGAATATTTTTCTCTTTTGTTCAAAACTTCTAAAATGAAGGATTGTGGGAGAATTTGGTCCAATTGGAAAGCTATACAAAAAATGACCATAACCTAATTTATGTACCAATTGAAATGCCCAATTTTTGGAGATGTGTACTATACCTAGAGACTTCTGTTATTCGATAACCCCTAGTGAAATTCACGGTAGAACATTTTTCTCTTTGACTCAAAGCTTCTAAAATCGAGGTTTTTGGGAGAACTTGGAACAATTAAAAAGTCATATCAAATTGACCATAACCTAATTTATGTACCAATTTAAGTTACCAATTTTTGGAGATGTGTACTATACCTGGAGACTTCTGTTGTTCGGTGACCCCTAATGAAATTCACCGGAGAACATTTTTCTCTTTGCGTTAAAGCTTCTAAAATTAAGGATTTGGGAGATTTTGGTCCCATTGGAAAACTATATAAAATTTACCATAACCTAATTTATGTAATAAATTCAATTTTTAATTGCCCTATTTTTCGAGTTGTGTATTATACATAGACACATCCTTTGTTCGGAGACTCATAGTGGAATTTGCCGGAGAATATTTTACCCATTGAGACCAACATTCTAAAATGAAGAATATTTGGAGATTTTGGACAAATTGGAAAGTTATACAAAATTGACCATAATCTAATTTATGTATCAATTTAAATGCCCAATTTTTGGAGATGTGTACTATGCCTAGAGACTTCTGTTGTTCGGTGACCCCTAGTGAAATTCACGGGAGAACATTTTTCTCTTTGCCTGCCAACTTATAAAATGAAGGATTGTTGGAGATTTTGATCCAATTGGAAAATTATACAAAATTCACCATAACCTATTTTATATACCAATTAAAATAACCCATTTTTCGGAGATATGTACTATACCTAGCGACTTCTGTTGTTCGGTGACCCCTAGTGAAATTTACGAGAGAACTTTTTTCTCTTTTTTCTCAAAGCTTCTAAAATTAAGGATTGTTGGAGATTTTGGTCAAATTGGAAAGCTATACGAAATTGACCATAACCTAATTAATCGACCAATTTAAATGTCCAAATTTTGGAGGGGTGCATAATATTTAGAGACTTCTTTTGTTTGGAGACCCCCTGTGAAATTTGCCGGAGAATATTTTTCACATTGACACCAAACTTCTAAAATCGAGAATTGTTGGAGATATTTGGGTCAATTAGAAAAGTATGTGAAATCGACCAAAAAATGTCTTTAATTTTTAGGGCAAATTTAATTTTATATGACAGCCTAAAAGTAGGCACCATTTTTTTTTTTTTTTGTTTTTTTTTTTTTTTTTGTCAAGCTACTAATGAATATTTTTTGTTTTTGTTTTAATAAAAAATTTAAAACTTAAAACTAATCCCATGAGTATTTTTTCTTTGTCTATTGTGAAAGCCTTGCCTTGCTTTGTTTTTTCATTGTAAATATAATTTCCTGGAAATTTGGTTTGAAGTTTTGTTTTTCGTCCTGAGTTTTTATTTTTTGAGGTCCTGAGTAGAGGTGAGAGCATTTGTTGTTGTTGGTCCATACAACAAAATTGTCCTTTGTGAGATTTGTTTACTTGTGTGTGTGTGTGCCAGGTGTTTAACGTTTTTGTCGCGAACGTTTACTGGCGGCTGCTGCTGCCGCCGCCGTTGCTGCAGCCATAGCAGCAGCTGCTGCCGTTGCATTGACCGATTTACTTCCTGCTCGTTGTTGTTGCCTATTATTATAGCCATTTAGTGGATTCATAATATGATTGGTGGTGTTGTTGTTGCTTTGTTGTTGTTGTCTTGAATTGGCATAGGCTTGATGTAAATACATCTAGATGAAGGTGGAGGAGGGCAAATATTATTTACAATCGTATGTTTTTTTTTCGTTTAATTTAAAAATGAATTTAAAAAATAATAACGAAAACAAAATCCAAATTACTACACAAATAAAAATTACATACATACATACAGGCACACAGTATTCAATTACTTTTACTTAATATTTAAACATATAAATTTTTACTAATTATAAATACATTATTTTTGTACAGAAAAAATATTTAAAAAAATATTTTTTTTACTAAAATTATTTGGAAATATTTTTTAAATAATTTTTTTTCTATTTTTTTTTAATTTTTTTTATATTTTTTTATGTTCCCCATTTATCTTATGCTTGTATTGAGAGGCAGAGAGAGAGCGCAAAAGAAAAACCAGTTTTTTTTTCCTTCCACTTTGTTACAAATTTTCTTTGAAGTTATTAGAAGAAAACGAAGACGATGAAAAAGGAGAAAAAAAAAACAAACAAAAAAAAAAAAAAAACAATTGTTGCCATTGGCACAACGCAACAATTGTAAAGAGAAGGCTTCTTTTTGCACGAACAAGAAAAATACGGAGACAACAAGAAAATGACGAAAAAACAGAACAACATCAGAGAAAGGCGAGATACACAAGCCGCCATAAGTAGGCCAACTTCTTTTTTCTTTTTCTTTTTTTTTTTTGATTTTGATTTTAGACATTGTGTCGTGCTGACGAAACAGCACTTATTTACGATTTGAAAATCAGATAGAGTGGAAAATAAGAAAAACAAATATGGAGAAGAGGTAAAAAAGTAGCTAATTTTTGCAGTAAAAAATTACAAAAATATATTAAATTAAAAATTAAAAAAAAATCCTAAAAATAGGCAGCATTTTTTTAGGTTAGGTTCAAAAAATTTGAATTTAAAAAAAAACTGTAGTTTCAAAGAGGACATAATCTCCAGCAGAATAAGAAATCTCTTTAAAAATGTCTAATGTTGGAAAAATCAAATATTTTTTGATTTTGAAAAAATGAGGATAGGTTGAAAAAAAAATTAAAATCTAAAAAAATTGAGTTTCAAAGCAAATGCAAGCCTCGGAGAAATTTTAAATCTCGCAAGAAAAGATTTCACACGAATGATGTGGAGCCCCAAACATTAAAAGAGGTTAGGTTCAAAAAATGAAAATCAAAAAATTAAAATCTCCAGCGTTATTAGAAATCTCTTTAAAAAACAGGTCTAATGTTGAAAAAAAAACTATTTTTTATTTTTGAATTTAAAGTTAAAACATGTGAGGTTAGGTTAAAAAAATAAATAAAATCTAAAAAAATGTAGTTTCAAAGCAAATATAAGCCTCGACGATATTTTAAATTTCGTAAGAAAGGGTTTCACACGAATGATGTAGAGCCAAACAGCATGTATTTTTCTTTAATTATTCGAAAAAATTTTGAGGTTACGTTTAAAAAATTAAAAACTAAAAAAATGAGTTTCGAAGCAAATTTAAGACTCGGCGAAATTAGAAATCTCGTAAGAAAATGTTTGAATGATGTAAATATCAAGTATTTTTTTTAATTTTTCGAAAAAAACGTGAGGTTATGTTGCTTTATTTATTTATTTTTATTTATTTATCTATTTTTTAATTCCCTTAATAATTAATAACTACGTTGAAAATATGAAATGTCTTATCAATACTAAATCATAGAAATTGGTTACAACACCAAAATGTGGACTTTGATTAAAATTGAAATTTGAGGTTATGTTAACCAAAAAATCAAAATTCTGACTTGGATGAACTTTTTATGCATTAAACACATAGGTTCATCGTTAAGAAGCCTAAAAATACAAGGAAGTGGGGTAATAACATTTTTTGAAAATGTGAGGTTATGTTGAATATATCAAATTAGTTGAAATTTGAAAAATAACCCTTAATATTTATAATTGCGTTCAATATGATAGAAAATATCATTCACAATGCATTAAAAAGTGGTCTGACGCTTAAAATTATGTTATAAATGATTTCATAAATTTGAGGTTATGTTGAACAAAATTAAAAATTCAGAGTGGAAGGACTTTTTATGCATTAAACAAGTTGCTTTATAGTTTAGAATACTAAAATACATGATATTTTACCATCAAGATTTCAAGAAAGTGAGATATTAATTCTTTTTGAAAAATGTGAGGTTATGTTGAATATTTCAAATTAGTTGGAATTTGAAAATAACCTTTAATAATAATAATATGTAGCATCATTCAAAATACATTAAAATGAGATCTGTCTCTTAAAATTATCTAATAAATGATTTTATAAATTTTGAGGTTATGCTGATCAAAATCAAAAATCTGACTGGATGGACTTTTTTATGCATTAAACATGTAGTAAACATATTAAAAGACATGATATTTTACCATCCAGAGACCTTAAAAGTGAGATATTAAAATTTTCGAAAAAAGTGAGGTTATGTTGAATAGTAAAATTTGCAGAATAACCCAAAAAATTATTAATAATTGTGTTCAAAAGTAATGGGAGGTCATATTAACATAAAATGTACGAGATTTGCTAAATTTTTGCGAATTAATTTCTTGGAAATTGAATCGAATTCGTTCAATACGAATTTCCGTTCGATAAAATTTAACATAAGCTCAATGTTTTTGTTCATTTCTGACCCATTTGGGATTTATTTATATCGAAACTTAAATCCGCACTTTGATCAGTAATTTTTCATGAAATAATTTCTTGGGAACTGAAACAAATTTGAGAGATTTTGAAATACTAAAGCCTCAAAAAGGCCAAGTATCGCCAAGTATGGGCTCAATTTGTTGTTGATTTCTGACCCCCATTTGGGATTTATTTATATCGAAACCTAAATCCGTACTTTGATTGGCAATTTTTTGCAAATTATTTTCTTGGTAATTGAATAGAATTCTTAGGATATTGAAAAATGTAAGTCTCAATAAAGGCCGAGTATCGCCTCAATAAGAATTTCCCTACGATAAAATTGAACATGGGCTCAATTTTTGTTCATTTCAGACCCATTTGGGATTTATTTATATCGAAACCTAAATCCGTACGAATTAATATCTTGGAAATGTAATCAAATTCTTTGGATTTTGAAAAATTTAAGTCTCAAAAAGGTCAATAGGAATTTCCGTTCGATAAAATTGAACATGGGCTCAATTTTTTGTCCACTTCTGACCCATTGGTATTTTATTTTATCGTTAGGTAGGAAAGGTCAAGGGTCCCTTGTTCATATATTTTCTTTTTCCTTTTCCCCTCTCACTGTATGTTATCTATGAAAATTGTAAACAAAAGTGTATAATTTTTAATTAAAATATGAAAAATACATAACCTCAAAAATATGCCACTTTCTAACCTCAAAATTCAAATGAGCGACCCTTCAACTTTTCAGCAAAGCCAAAAATTGGATTTCAACAATTCACATAAGAATTCTACAAATTTTTACAACATCTTCAACCCAAAAATATGGATTGGAACGGGGCCTCTCTCAGATTCTACACCTTATAAATATTTTTTTAAAAATATTACTAAAATTTTTGTTTATATATACATAATAAATATGTACATAAAATTGTAATTGTTTTAGCACAACTCACCTGTGATGCTAACATTTGAGCATGTATTAAAGGTAGACTGTTTTGTTGCTGTTGTGACATCCAAGGACTATTTGCTAAAGCCTTTATTTTTTCAAAATTAATAGCGATTTTTTCGATATTTTTGTAACCGTTTGGAAGAAAGGACGACAGACAGACAATATAATCAATCAATCGAGCAATGTGAACGCGAACATTTTGAACGGAAATCAAATGAAAAGAAAAAGAAAAAAAGGTGTTCATTTAGTTAAGAGTTTTGGTGAGGGGGAATTACTAGATATAGAGCAGCAACAAGCTGGCATCCTAGGTAGGCCCAGCTGTTGTCGTGATGGTGATGATTTTTTTTTTTTTTTTTTGTGTAGAAAAAAAATAGTAAAGGAAAAAAATGAGAAAAAAAAAATAAGCACCTGTACTGTGGCTTGTGCCGCTAATGCATTCGAATGCATACGTTGGGCAGCAGCAGCTGCAGCAGCATTCGGCTGTTGTTGCAAAATATTTTGAGCACTATAGGCGGCTGCAGCTGCATTGGCAGCTGTCCCCCTCTTCATAACCTGTTGATGATGGGCCGCCGCCGCTGCTGCAGCTGAGGAATGTTGCTGTTGCTTTTGTTGCAATGTGGGTTGACTCAATACCTTTGGTGGTGGCTGTGATGGTTGCCTTGTCCAATTCACCGAATTATTTGCATTCGATCTATTACCAATCAACAGATTTGAATCCACAACTTTACTTGGCCAATAATCCTCAAATTCTGTGCCATTGGGAAAGTAGCTTTTGATATCCGTCAAACTAATAACTGCCACATTTTCACTGGAAAACAATTCATTGCGTATACCCTGGACCTTGCAACAGAATTTCAAATAGGCCAAATCCCAACCGGATAGTAGATCCGCTTTTTGTCTTAGATTTTCTGTTTCACCTTCAAAATAGAACAACGGCACCACCTGTTCACCATTTCGTACAGTATAGGGAACCACTGACTCTTTGTTGATGCGTATAAAACCACATTTTTCGGAGGGTGATTTACTACCCGATATCAGTTTACGATAGCAAATATCCAAAAATTGATAGAATTTTGTGGCATCGGAGAGCCGCACCACCAAATCCTTTTGCGTGAACATATCACGACCAAATTCACCATCACAATGTTTGTGATTGATTTCAATGAAAAGGCGGGCCTCCGCCTCGGTAATATAATAGGAACGTACACATGTGCAACTGGAATAGATGTCGGGATGTAGACAATTCAAATATTTGCCCAATAGCTTCAATTCGATCATACGCACGGAACAGTATTTTTCCGATTGCCGATAGATGTAGGGTATGAATGTCTTGCCAAAAGTGGTCCAACCGAAATGGCCCTTTTGTGATTCCTCATCACAGGGGGCCTTTTTGTTGTCATCTGTGCTGGAGGAACGACCATTTGTTGCTGCGGCCGCCGCTCCGGATGTTGTTGTACCATTGGCGGGTTTTTGTTGGCGATTTAAGTAGTTGAGGATATTGGTTTGACCATTGGCATTGACAGGTGGTTGCATTTGGCCATTGACCATGGCTTGTCGTGAGGCCAATTGGGCGGCCTGCTGCTGTTGCTTGGCCAGCGCATCCTTTTGGGCCTCTTTCATTTTGGCCGCCAATTCTTGTATTTCGGCATCATCGGCACGTTCCTGTTTGACCGGTGCCGACCATGTTGAGCCCAAACCGGTACCATGTATGGGTAATGGTTGGCCATTGGCACCCACAACATGGATAATTTCAATGTCGGCTGACATGGTGGTGATGTGGAGGAGGAGGAGGTTGATGTGGTATGATGATGATAAATATTTTTGTTGTTGTTCCAAATCTTGCTGCTGGCGATGGAGGTTGATGTAATTTTCACTATTTTTTGTTGTTTTCTTTATTTATTTCCATTAAAAACACATTTCGCTAGGCATATTGCATTTAATTGCCTTGGTTTTATTTAATTCCAGTTAATTTGCTGGCAAATTTACTTATTAAATTCCTTTTTTTCTTCTATTTCTATTATTTTTTGTAATTGATTGTTGTTATGCTTTGATTTGCTTTGAATGACATATAACTTTCATATGTTGTTAACTGAGTAGCTTGCTCTCTTTCTCTCTTTGGCATGCTCATGGCAGGCACAATACACTTTGTTGATGTCACACAACACTCTCATGTATAGTTGAGCTCTTCACCAACAACAACAATAAATAAAACAAAAACACACACACAATTCAAGTAACCAGTAATTGCATTCTTTTTGTTGTTGTTGTTGTTGTTATTTTCGACGTTTGCCGTTGTTTTTGTTGTTATATGCTGATGCTTCTTCTTCTTTTACTTTTGTATGGCAAATACACAATTCACACACACAAAAACACATGTACACACAATCCAATAGCCAGCAGGCTTTGTGTAGTGACTGCGTTGCTTACACACAATGTAGAAGCCTCGTTTTTTCACAGCCAGGGCTGCGTTGGATTTTTAATGGCTTTTGGTTGATTTTTAATTTGTTAATGAAATATACAACTTTTGTTGTTGTATTTTAAAATATTTCATGAAATTATATTTTTTTTAATTATTTATTTAAATATTTTAATTCATTTCATGTATTTTTCTCTGCTTTTTAAATTCATTCACAACACTTTTCTTGTTTGTTCTAATTAATATTTCACGACGCGTTTTGTTTTTTCTTGTTTTAATTAATATGTAGTATATTTTTATTTTTTTTTTTTCTTATTAGCTGTTGATTTTGTTGTTGTTTACGCTCTTTGCTTTTTTTGTTAACAGCAAAGCATTAATTATTATATGTATTTTGAACGACGACGAGCGCATTCGGTCTGTGCTGTGGAGGGGGTCGGTGTCACACACAGAAAAAAAATAAATAAAGCGAGAGACTATTTGATTGAGCACGGCGGTACCAACGACGTACACATTTACCGTTCAATAGTCAGTATACGAGTGTGATCGTTGTTTCTGCTGAAAATTCATACAAGCCCAAAAACATGCAACCAAAACGAACAGAGGAAGCAGCAGCAGGCAGCAACAACAACAACAACCGACTGCGGCTGTGATGACGCAAAGCAGCGGCTGAGGCAGCGTAAACACAAAATATAAATGTACCCCCTGAGATTATATATCTACACAGACACACACAGGCAAGCATACTTATATAGCAGGGTATATACATATACACACTCACACATAAACACATTATACTTGCTGGTTTATACGGGTATAAAACAAAAACAATGCAACAATACACATCAAGAAGGCAGAGCGGCAAGGCAGCGACGCAGCGCAGTAACTACTAACTTTATTTCATGTTTGTATTGGATTCTTCTTGCTGCCTCTTAGTGTTGTTGTTGGTGTTTCTTTGAAAGAAACGAACGAACAAAAAAATAATAAAACCCACAATGACGCCGTCAACGTTAGTTATTGGTTTTTGGGGGGCTTCGGTTTTCCATCATCAGATGACGACAACGATGATGATGATAATATAATTGTACTACACGATGAGGAGGAGGGGGCATTTAATTTTCGTGTGAAATGTAAATGTGTGTGTACACAATTAAGCGAAAAATGTGTATTTTTCTATTTTTTCATTTAAAAAAAAAATTATTCTCCTCAGTTAGCCGTATGACGCCGTCGCTGCCATTTTATTGGCGTCGGGCGATGGCGTTTGCATACAGCGAAAAAACACAACGAAACAAAACGTTAGTCTCATTCTCATTGACAGCCAGCAAGATTGGACAGGCCCCGTTTGCCGCCAAATGGCAGCAGCAAAAATGTGTTTTTTTTCTTCTTCTTCTTCTTCGTCGTCGGTATTGTTGTCGTCGTTCGTTCGTTCGTTGTGCTTTGGCTATACAAAAATGTACGATGGCATTGTTGTTGTTTTTGGTATTTTGCTTGCTTTTTTCGGTTTAACGTTTCTCTTGATATTTATGTACGTCGTAGATATGTATGTACATAAGAGTGTAAATGTTTGTTCAATGGTACATACACACAAACACACTGTGCTCTTGTCCATATCGGGTTTTATGGGTATTTTTTTTGGTTTCATTTTTGTGCTGCTGCTGTTTCTTATGATTGGTTTTGTTTTTTCTTGCTTGTTTTTTTGACTGATGCGGGCAATAATATTTTATTGTTTTTGTTGTTGCTATTGTATGTATTGCTTTTTTTTGCAGAAAATAAGAATAAAAAAATGATTAAAACTTTTTTCTTTCCTTGGAAATGGGAACGTCTTAAAAATTAAGGGAAACACACAATTAAAGGCGCCATATTTTTGATTAACAGATGGTTTGTGGTAGAGAGGGAAAGAGAGAGAGGGACTTTGTGTGAGAGACTGACATAAGCAAATAAAATCATGTTTTTAAGGGAATTAAAGGCAATTTCTGTTAGATTTAATATTAAATAATATATATTTATAATAATTAATAAAAAAAATATGAAATAACAATAAAAAATAATAATGGAAATATAACATTTATATGTTTATTAGAATTTTATTTGTGTTGTTTATATTTTTGATTAAAGACGGTGAGACACAAGGAGAGCTTGAGAGTCGGAGATAATGAAATGACAGTCGGTTTAATTAATATTCCAAGGAATTAAATTTAATTTGAACTTAATTAAAAATAAATATTAATTAAATAAAATATATTTAATAAAAATTCGAGGTATAATTTTGTTATAGGATTTTTTGCAATTTATATATTTATTTGTTAAAGACGAAAAGAGTGAAGGAGATCGGAAGAGTTTGGGATAAAAAAAATTTAAGGCGGTTTATTGATATAATATTTATTTTAGTTGTACGGAAATAAAAATAAATAATAAAAAATCAAAGAAGTAAAATTTTATTATCTCGATTTAATATTTATTTATTTTGTTTTTTGGCAATTTTTATAATATTTTCAACATAACCTCATAAGAAATAATGATATTTTCTTAAAGAAATTATATTACCGGATAGTTAAATTTTAAACGACATCTTTAACAATTATTAGGCATTTAATAAAAATAATAACTTTTATAAATAAGAAAATAAATAAAAAAATATATTGATTTCAGCTTACATAAATACCTTTTGTATACCTTTATTTGCCATTTTATCAAACTAACCTACAAATGTTTCAACAAAATCTCAAAAATATTTGACAATTTTAGAAATTTTTTAATCAAATTATTGATATAAATTTTATTTTGCATTTTTTTCTAAATATATTGCAATTTATTTAAGTTTTTGAAAATAAAATTCAACATAACCTCAAAAAAATTTACCATTTTTTTACAAATATAAATTATGTTATTTTTGATGTTATTTGTATTTTATATTGCTTTCAGCTTAAATAAATACATTTTGTTTGCCTTTATTTGCCATTTTATTAAACAAACCTACAATATGATCAACCTAACCTCAAAATTTTTTGGCAATTTTTTTTTGGGATTTTATAAAGAATTATTGCCAAAAAAAATAATTTTGTAATTATTTGAAACAAAATTATTAGTTTTTTTCAATAGCTCTGCTATATACAATTGTTTAATAAAAATTTCAACATAACCTCAAACAATGTTAACAATTAAAAAAATATATATACACAAATTTCCTTCTTTTTATGACTTTGTATTTCAATTCTTCTTTTTCAATTTCTAACTTAAATAGAGGCATTTTTTAACATTTTTATCAAAAAAATTCAACTTGACCTCACAAATTGTTAACAATTTTTTTAAGAAAAAAACTGACTTTCGCTATTTTTATGATGATATTTGCATTTTATATTAGATTTACTAAACCTTAGCTAAAATTATGTTGATTTTTTTTGCAAATTTTTATAAAAAGTGAACATAACCTTATAAAGAAAAATTTATAAAATTTTAAGAAAAATTTATAATTTTCGTTACTTTTATGATGTCAATTGCGTCTAATATTGATTTCCATAAACATCGGCATAGGCAAACAATGTTTTTACCATTTTAAACAAAAAAAAAAAAAAATTCAACATAACCTCAAAATATGTTGAAAAAATGTTTTGAAGTAAAAACCTCTAAATTTCGCTTCTTTATAATATTATTTGTACTTTATATTACTTTCTTTAAATTTTATTTTAAAAAAATGATTTTTTAATTTTTTCAAAAAAAAAATGCAACATAACCTCCAAAAATTTTAAAAATTTTTTTAAGAAAAAATTAAAAATTTTGCTAGTTTTATGATGCTATTGGCGTTTTATATTTATTTTTATAAATATCAGCTGAGGAAAACAATTTTTTGGCATTTTTAACAAAAAAATTCAACATAACCTCAAAATATGTTGAACATTTTTTAAGTAAATACCTTTAAATTTCGCTTTTATATAGTATTATTTGTACTTTATATTGCATTCATCAAATTTTTATTTAAATAAACTGAGTTTTTTTATCATTTTATTAAAAAAAATCAACATAACCTCAAATTATTTTAACAGAATTTTTTACGAAAAATCTATATACAAAATTATAAATTTATTTTCTATAAATTTGGCTATTTTTATAATTTTATTTGCCTGATTCCATCACATTTCAGCATAAATAAACACACTTTTTTGCGATTTCTAATAAAAAATTCAACACAACCTCAAAAAATTTTAACAAAAAATTTTAACGTAAACTTGTAAAATTTCTAATTTTCATGAACATCTCGCCAAATAATCTAAATTTATTTATTTTCAGCATAAATAAACACACATTTTTTCCCGATTTCTAACAAAAAAAATTCAACATAACCTCAAAATATTTGAAATTTTTTTAAGAAAAAAAAATCTATAAATTTCCTTATTTTTATCATGTTATTTGTGTTTTATACTACATTCTATTAGTAAATTTTTTGCCATTTTCATAAAAAGTAAATTTTTTGCCATTTTCATAAAAAAATTCAACATAACCTAAACAAAATTTTAGCAAATTTTTTTTTAACGTAAACATATAAAATTTCTAATTTTCATGAACAACTCCTCAAATAAAGTAAATTTCGTTATATTTTCAGTTCCAAAATTTAGTCTCTTCTTTAAAATATTCCAAATAGTTGTAGTGAAATTTCTTCCAACTTTTTTTTTTTTTTTTTGATTTGCAATAACTATTGCAGACGTGAGACGACTGAAAGCAAACCCAAGCAAAAAAAACTTTGCATATTTTGCAATTTATCTCCCCCAAAAAAACCTGGTATTTCTATGAAGTAGAAAAAAAACCGAAAAAAATAATGGTTGCCAATCACGTACGAAAAAAAGGTAGTATAGAGAAATTATTTCTTGTAAACGTCGTGTATATACACACTACTTACATACATATGTATGTATGTATATAAAGAAATAAAACAAATTGTAATTTAAAACGCCACCATTATCTTCAAATCTCTGTGCTACACATTTGTAGTTGTTGTGTTTGGCTATTGTATTTCCCTTTTCCCCCTTCCCTTCTACTTCTTTGTCTTCTTCTTCTTCTTCATTTTTTTTTTTATTTTTTTGTGTATAACAATTCGTGTTATTTATCGCCCAAGCTTATCTCAGCTGTATGTGCTCTCGTAACTAAAAACACAGAAGAGACAAAAAAACAGCAACACCAACAACAACAACAAAAATACTCAGTTCGTACATCAACAATACCCAGCCAGCACTCTCGAAGAGGCTGCCGGCAGGCCCCTTTTCGTAAAGAATTTGCTTAACAATTCATTTGGGTGTTTTGTTGGTGCTGCTGCTGGAAGGTATTTTATTTTTGTTTGTTGGCATGGTTGTTCTTGTTGTTGTTGCTATTTAAATTTTAAAAAATAATTTATTTCAATGACCACAGAGACCTCAGCAGAGGTTTGCCTGCTGGTGGGTAATATTAAAACCAAAATTTAATGAACTCTTTATTTTTTTCAAGGTTTTTGAAAAAAATTGGTAATAAAAATTGTTTTTAAAAAATCAATTTTTTGGAAAAAATATAATTTTTAACATTTTTTTGAAAAAAAGATAAATTACTTGAAAAAAATTAAAAAAAAAATGAAAACAAATCTAACATTTCATTGGAAAAAATAATTTTTTTTTGAAAAAAATAAAACTTTTTGTAAAAAAAAATAAAATTTTTTGTAGAAAAAATAAAACCTTTTGGAAAAATATCGGAACATTTTTTTAGAAATAAAAAATTTTGGAAAAAAATTGGTAATAAAAAATTTTTTAAAAAAATCAATTATTTAAAAATGTTTTTTTTTTTGTTTTGGAAAAAAAAATAAATCAAATATTTCTTGAAAAAAAATTAAAATTTTTGGAGAAAAAAAAAATTTTTTTTGGAAAAAAATATAAACATTTTTGGAAAAAAATATATATTTTTTTTAATTTTATGAAAATTATAGTTTTACAATTTTCAGCATAACCTTAATTTTTTTGGTTCAATATTTTAAGTTATCCAAAAAAGTTATGTTAAAAAAATAAGAAATTTCAAAAAAAAAATAAATTTTTTGAAAAAAATTATGGAAAAAAAAATTTCGGAATTTTTTTTTTTTAAAGATATTTTTTTTAATTTTTTATTTTTTCTTCGGAAAACTTTATTTTTTTTTATTTTTGAAAAAAAAATTAAATTAATTTTTTGAAAAAAAAATTAACATTTTCCGAAGAAAAATAAAAAATTAAAATAAAATCAAAAAAAAATATTTTTTTTTTTTGAAAAAAAAAATAATTTATTCTAAAAATTAAAAAAAATATATTTTGAAAAATTAAAATTTTCCCGAAAACAAAATAATTTTTATATAAAACGAAAATTTTATATATTTTTTGCAAAAATTTTCAACATAACCTCAGAAATTATGGGTCAAAATTTTTAAGATATTATAAAAAATTATTGCCATAGATGTGATTTTTGTATTATTTTGAAGCCAAAATCATTAGTAGTTTTCAATTTATGTGCAATTTTTTCTCCCTCAAAAAAAATCAACATAACCTTAAAAAGTTAAAAATAAATATATCAAATTTGGTACATTGACTATATAATTTTTTTTTTATTTATTTTGAGACAGTTAAACTTAAAATCATTTACAGCACTTTATTTGGCAATTTATTAAAAAATTGATAAAATTTTCAACATAACCTCAAAAACGTTGGGAAATTTTTTCGAGATTTTTTTAAAAAATTATTGCCAAAAATGCTATTTTATATTGGCACATCTTATGTTAAGACCACTAATAACCTATGTTTTTGAAATTTTATTAAAAAATTTAAAAAATATTAAGCAAAACCTCAAAATTTTTAGTCCAAATTTTTCAAATAAAATAATAAAATGGTGCATCAAATATAATTCTGAATTATTTTAAAGGTAAAATCTTTATTTTTTATATCTTTGTAATATTTCCGATTAAAATCAAAAAAGAAAAAAAAGTCAACATAACCTCAAAAAGTTTTAAGGAAAAAAATTGTTAATTTTGTTGTTATTTGTATTTAATATTGGCACAGCTCAAATCCAAGACCATTTAGAGAACTTTAATGGCAAATTTATTAAAAAATTTTAACAAAATTTTCAAAATAACCTCAAAAATTTTAGGAAACTTTTTAAAGATTTTTACATAATTATTTTCATAAATGCAATTTTATATTGGCGTAGCTTAAATGAAGACAATTTACCATAAATATATTTGCAATTTTAGCAAAAAATTCAACATAACCTCAAAAAATTTTTGGATTTTTTAAGGTTTTCATAAAAAAAAATTTTGCTAAAATTTTATTTTCCAATAATTTTTCCCTTTCATCTATATTTATATTTTAATATTCAAAATTATCTCTACTCTATTTTGTTCTCCTCCTCCTCTTTTTCTTTAATTTTCCCATTTTTGAAAGTATGTAATCCTTTTTTCTTAAGGCGATTTAAATTTCCAACCAACCAATCACATAATCCATTTAATTTGCAACTCAACTGTACCACAGCTCTCTTAAGGGCTTTCTCTGCTTTACTCCATCTCCCTTCCTCTCTCTCATTCTGTATTACAAATTTCCATAAAGTACGGTATTTTTGTACTCAAAAATTCCCAGCCAAAAAAAATATTTAATAACCATAAAATCTTGTTGCATATTTTTGCTGTGCCTTCACTATTTAAGGTGAAAAATATTTCCTCCCAACCAAGTCAAACCAACAAAACCAAAAATATATAGCCATCCATCCATAGTCATTCAACAAATATTGCAAAAGGCTTAGTCATTTTTTTATTTTGCTACCTAATATTTTATTCATAAGAATTCCATGTATATTTGTGTGTGTGTTTGTGCAGGCCTTTACTTTGCTATTGACACAAGGCAAGCTGAATGACTGCTGTGGCCTGTCTGCCTACCAACGAGACTTTGCCTGTGCTTGCTTTGCTGTTTTGTTTGACAGACGACAGGCCCCGTTACAATTCATGAGCAATGTCTTGTGTTTTGGGCAGCTGAAATAATCATGCAACTTCAAAAGTCAGCACAACAACTACAACAACAATGGTAAGTTTAATTCTTGGTGATTTGTTTTTAACCTCAAAGAAGTTGAAATAAATGTTCTTGATGTGAATAAAATCTGCCAAAAATACAAATATTCCCTGTTTAATTTGATGTTCTACTCTACTCTGCTCTCTCTCTGTCTCCCTCTCACTCTCTTGCTCTTTGTTTACATTATGTTTGGATGATTCACAGTTAATGTTGTTCTGTTATCTTTCCATCAAAAGGTTTGTTTACTTTTCTCGTTGGTATAACAAAAAGCCTTGCTCCCACTCTTTGCATACCTCCTCTCTCTCCATACCTTTCTCTCTCTCACTCTATTCCCCATTAAGCCGCCCTCTCATCCCAAATGCTTGCTTGTTTTTGTTTTTTTTTATATATAGAACACACAGTTATGGAGTGTGGACTAAAATTGGAAGAAGAAGAAATAATAACAATCATGATGAAACACACATACTCACACACATATAAAAGCATACAAAACGTGTTGTTTAATTCCCAAGTCATGTCATAATAACATAACCTCAAAATTTTAGTATATGATTTTGATTTCCTTTTAATTTGTAATTCCAGAAAAATAATATTAATAATAAATTCTTATGAAAGGTTTCCGGTTTTACTCTCGCGCGCTCTCTCTCACTCCCACCTTCTTTGAGAAGAGTAACATTTGTAGTTTACAGAAGCCTTAATTGGCTTGGCAAACAGTTGTGGTTGTTTTAATGATTTTACCAAATATTTTTTGATTTTCTGGAGTGGGGTTGGGGGATTTTTTTTTAGAAAAATTGAAGATAAAAATGCAAAATTCAAATTTTATATATTTTTTTAATAAAGGGGAAATTTTGAAAAAATTAAAAAAAAAAAATTAAATTAAAAAAGATTAAAATTTGAAAATATTCGGATGGGGAAAAAAGTAAAAATCAACCTGACCTTAAAAATTAAAAAAAAAAAATTAAATTAAAAAAAATTGAAATAATAATAAAAATTAAAATAAAATAAAAATTTGAAAATATTCGGAGGGGGGATATAATAAACCTGACCTTAAAAATAAAGAAAAAAATTAAAAAAATAAAATAAAAATTAAAAGGATGAAAGGGCAAAATTTGAAAATATTCGGATGGGGAAAAAGTATTAAAATAAAATAAAAATTAAAAAAATTAAATTAAATAAAAAAAAATAAAAAATTAAATTAAAAAAATAAAATTAAAATAAATAAAATGAAAAAACTAAATTAAAAAAGAATTAAAAATTAAAGGAGAAAATTTGAAAAATAGGGGGGGGGGAGTGGGTAAAAAATAAACCTGAAAATCTTTAAAATGAAAAAAAATTAAAAATAAAAAAATGAAAGGGCAAAATTTGAAAATATTCTGATGGGGAAAAAGTAAAAATTAAAAATTAAGACCCTAAAAAACAAAAAAAAAAAAAAAAATTAAAAAAATAAACCTGACCTAAAAATAAATTAAAAAAAATAAAATAAAAAAAAATAAATTAAAAAATAACATAAAAAAATTTATTGATTTTTTTTTTTAAAATGTTTTTTTAAAGGAGAAAATTTGATAAAGAGTGGGAAAATTAAAAAAATAAAAAATACTAATATAAAAAATGTGCACTTTTTATGAATTCAAATGAAAAAAATAAATAAAATTTATTATATATTTTTTATTAATAAAGGGAAAACCTGATTCATTTGGATATGAAAATTCTAAAATATTTATTTTGAAAAGACGATTTATTAATCCCACTTATCACGGGAAAATATCCATATTTCAAATTCAAGATTTTTTTCAAAATTTAGTTTCAAGATTTTTTGACAAAATTATTCCTTTAAATGTAATTTTATATTGGCACAACTGAACATGAAGACCATTTTTATCATCAATATATTTGCAATTTTAGTAAACATTTTGAAAAAAAAAACATCAACATAACCTCAAAATTTTAAGACTTTTTTATAGCAAAAACATTTATATATAACATTTATAGCAAAAATTGTTTGCTATAAATATTGATGTTCATACAATTTTTGAAATTTTAGTAAACATTAAAAAAAAATTCAACATAACCTCAAATTGTTTGCAAAATTTCAAGACTTTTTTTCAACAATTTTTGCTATAAATGTTACTTTTAATTCAAAAAAAAAAAAAATAATTGTTAATTTTTGTCAATATCATTTTAAGTTTTTTCAATTTTTCTATAAATATTTTCAATTAATTTTTAATCAATCTCATTAGTATTTTTCAATTTCTAACCTCAAAAAATTTTAAATATTTTTTTTTATTTTTTTTTTACATTTAAAATGTAACTTTTTATTTTATATATTGGCACAGCTCAAACTCAACAACATTTATAGAATTTTATTTGCAATTTTATTTAAAAAAAAAATGAACAAAATTTCAACATAACCTTAAAAATGTTGGGCAATTTTTGTTCATTATTTTTTATAAAATTATTGCCATAAATGTCATTTTATATTGGCACAGCTTAAATAAAGACCATTTATCAAAAATATATTTGCATTTTAAGTAAAAAACTGTAAAAAAAAATTCAACATAACCTCAGATTTGGATTTTTTTAAATCTTTTTAAACAATTTGTGCTATAAATGTAAATTAAATAAAGTAAATTAATCCCACTTACCATGAAAAAAATTTGCATATTCCAGAATTCTGTGTATTTATTTTCCTTTGATTTTTATTAAAATTATTCCCCTATTGTACCTTATTTTAAATTCCACAAAAATTACCCATCGCCATTTTGTAATTAATATCATAATTATTATTTATTATTCCTTTAGTTATTTTCATGACCTTTATTACACCTTTATTCCGAAAAATTCCGATTTATTAATCCCATATTCCAAGAAAAAAATCCAAATTTCTTGCAAAATTTTTCTTTTTTATTTAATACAAATAATTCCCTATAACACCCATTTTTAATCCCCCAAAATCTAATAAATATTCTAAATTATTATTTCTTAATTTATTTCCATGAAAAAAAAACCCGCTAATTCAGGTAAAATTGCCATTAAATTATAATTAAAGAGGAAACTTTAGTTGTAGGCACGGATTAGTTAAATGTGACGCCGACGCTGGCATTGTGGGCGGCAGTGGTGATTAACATAAGTCAGCTGTCATAATATACAACGCACACACAGGGCTCAATGTGAAAAGAGTGATTAGTGATTAAAAACATGATTGAACAGCTTCCTCCCACATGGGCACACACACACATAGTAGTATGTGTGTGAGAGGGAGGGAGGGAGAAAAAGAGGGAAATAGAGAGGTAATGAAATAGATGTGTTTCAATTGAATGTGCCTGAGAGTATGCTGTTATTTACTTTCACGAGAGAGCACGCGTGCAGTGTTTTGCCTGATGTGGGACTAATGTGTTTGGCAAATAAAGGAGATTTCTTTAATATCACTATTCCCTTGGGAAATTTAATGGATTTTTAGGAGTTTTTAAAAGGAAACGACAATGTTATATATTAATACTAGTATGTATATTTATTTACGTATATATTCCCATTAATTAATGCACGTGCCAAAAAAGTGTTATACAAAAACACACCAACAACAATTAATTTGAATTTATTTAGAGCTTAGCTCATTAACGAACATGACCATGCATGACATGCAAGAAATACTTTAGCACTATACACAAACTCATTTACATATATACATACCTAGGTATCTATATGTATAAATAGGTATATAAGTTCCACATTAAATTATTCACCCTCACCTTTCTCCCCCGTCAAAAAAAATGGAATAAATTTTAAATTTAAATACCGGAAATAAAACAGCCGACCACTTAACAACAGTGGGTGTCAGGGCGAGAGTGTGTGCGTGTGAGTGCGTGGAGGTCATTTGGTGTGTGTTTTTGTTAAATGGTGTTGTTGTTGCTGCTGTTATTGTTTTGTATGATTTCGTTATGGTTAATCATGCTTAAATAACTGTAAGAGACAATTTATTAAAGAAGCTCGGGTATTTTCAAACGGGTTTGATCATGTTTTTGGCGGAGAAAAGATGTAGGAAAATTTAAATGTTTATCCACAAAAATATAAGGAAATTATTTTTAATGGATTTTTAATGTATGGAAAAGATTCAAAGACGTGTTCTGTCATGTCCAAAGAAATCTCCATGCAATAATTAGAAATTCAAACTAACCTCAAAAATTGTTTAACATAACCTAGTATTTTATTTATTTATTTTTTTTGATAAATTTTGGTTTATAATGGTAGATATTAAAAAAAAAATACTTACAAAAAAAGAAAGATAAAAGAAAATTGAACGATATTTGACCCTAAAAAGGCATAAAACTCGAATATCGAAAAAGATTAACCTCAAAAATATTGGAAATAAATTAAAGCCTAGAGAAGTCTCCAAGAAATTGTTTCAAATTTCAAAAGAAATATCCAGGGAGGAAATAAAAATCCAAATTAAACTCAGGAAATTAATAAAAGAAATAAAATATAAAAAAAATTTTAAATGAAATATAAAAAAAATATTTTAAAAAAATTATAAAAAAATATTTAAAAAAATTCTAAAAAAATCCCATTATTTTTTCAATACCCTAATATAAAAAATATTAAAAAAAAAATTAAAAAAATTAAAAAAAAATATTTAAAAAAATCTTAAAAAATCCCATTGTTTTTTTTTTTTTTTTTTATATAGGTAATATCCCTACTAAAAATAATGGAATTTTATAAGATGTGTTAAATAAAATTTACTTTTATAAAAAATATTTAAAAAAGAAATTAAATTTTTCTTTTTTAGGTTATGTTAACAATTTTGAGGTTAAATTTATAAAAACTTATTCGAAAAACAAATAAACATATTTTTTAGTCAAGGTTAAATTTTTTGAGGTTATTTTGAATTTTTATTTTTTGTTTAGGGAGTTTTTTAAGAGAGGTTCATATATATACTAAGCTAAAGAAATCGTAATCTTTGCGGATCGAACTGTTTTATGACTGACATTAATTTTAGGTTATGTTCACGTACTTGAGGTTATATTTTGAGAAAAAAATCGAAAAAAAATTGGTTATGTTAAAATTTTTGAGGTTAGCTTGAATTTTTGTTTCTTGTTTAGGAAATTTTTGTTAAAATAGTTTTAAAATTAATTCTAACCTGCAGACCGAACTTTTTAATGATCCCAAAAATCCTTAATAAGGCAAATTTCTATGCCTATTGTTATAAGTGTTGCTTTCTAACCCAAATATTTCCTCCCTGCCCACCAATTAAATCCCACCAGCAGCCTGGAGTCTTAATTTCCTTTAAACCGCACACACACATGGGATGTGGGCTAATTGCTTTATAATACCAACAACAACAACGCAAGCTCCAGCAAAACAAAACTTGTTTGGCAAAATAAACAAGAAGTTTGTGTGCATTTGTTGTTGTTGTAGTGCTGGAGAAAGTAGTGATTTTGTTGTTGTTGTACTTCTATGCCATAATAGAGAAAATTATTAGTTTTACAAATGCACACACACACACACATCCATACACATATAACCGCTATGGCATCGATTTTGGTTCGGAACGCGAAAGGTAGGTTAGTTTTTTTATTAGAATTTAGTTTTCAAATTATCGCAAATAAATTCATTACGAAGTAAGAGGTCGAAGACGACTCAATCTCAAAACTGTTGTTCCAAAAAGGAACTATAAATCCCTATTTATAGATGTTTTTAATATAAACGTAGTGACCTAGGACCGAATAGGGATAAGTACTGGTCCAAAAAATATAACATTTTTCATGTAATGTTCAGGAGTAAAATATTTTGGTTTTTTTTTCAGGAAATTCGATTCGATTATATCATTTATTTATATATACACTCCAATATACCACCACTTCTAATCTCAACTTTGTTTTATGAAACATCTTCACTTCACTGTAAGATTTTTCTAATTTTATTTTAAACAAATCCTGTTTTAATAAAGCCATTGCAAAAAAACGATCTATAGATCCCTACAGGTCTATTTCCATATCTATGATCACATGTCAACATTTATTGTTCATTTACATTTTAATTCTTTCTTTCATCATTCATCAATTAAAAATCTCTAACAAATTGCCGTTATTTGTGTCTTTCATACTCACCACATTTCATATTTCCCTCTCTCTCCTCTCTTGTCATCATAAGTTTACTGATCAATACACAATGACACCTAAGATGTCAATTAAAAGTCTATAAGAAATTCCCGTTATTTTTTGGTATTTCATACTTTTTATTTTTTTCCTCTCCCCCCCTCTTCCCTTTTGATTTCATAATTTTACGACCATTATTGCCAGCCTACAATGACACATATGACTCCCTAAACAAACGGTATACACCAATTTATCCCATAACTCTATGTGTTTTGTTATTTGTTTTTAATATAATTCATTTGTTTTTGTTGTTTTCGTTGTTTTTTTTATTTATTTGTCTACTAAATGACATGTAGTCTCCATCTACCATTCATTTATACAAACACTCATACGCACACACACACACACTAATTTACCTCATCTCAGCTTTGTTGTGATTGAAGCTCTTCTTCTTGTTCTTCTCTTACTCCCTAAAAAACAAAGGGAGAGGTGGTGTATTGTTGTTCTCATAGAGGTAGTTGGTTTTTTTTGGTGGGCTCCAAAATAAAGCAACATATTTACATACATATGTGCATAGACAGTTATGTATGAACATGCATGATTTTTTGCTCATTTGTGCATGTCTGCCTTGCATTGTGTGCATGCATAAACAACTGACCCCATCTTAACATGCATGCATTAGTGGCGTTGCCGTCTGCAGTCGCCAATTTGGCAGTGATTACAATAACAACAAAGAAATAAAAAACAATGTTGTTGTTGTTGTAGCAGCCCTATTGCTTTTACACAATGGGCTGAGGTGACAGACGTTGGCCGAGCAAGACTCGAGTTGTTTCGAATCGTAGACCCCTCTGTCGTTGAAACGTGTTGTTATTGTTGTTGTTATGTTGCTGTTGCTACAACATCATCAAGGCATTGCATGCCTATGTGGATGAGAGTAATATATTTGCAATAACTTCTCACTCTCTTGGTGTCATGGTGTGGGGAGAGGGGGGTCATGTTGAGCATCAATAGTAATAGAAAAAGAAGAAGAAGCATTTTATGTTGTGAAGATAACATCATATGTGTGGGGTAGTGAGTGATATGCAGTGGGTGCTGGTGGCTAAAAACAAGTGGGTGCATGTTTTGTTATTATTATTGTGTTGTTGTTCTTTTTCCTGTCATTGCATTGAATGCTGTGTGTTGGCTGTTACTTCAGCCGTGTAGGTGTTTTTTCTGTTACTCTTCTCCTCAACTCATTGGGGCATGCCGTAGTTTGCCTTACCTTAACCCCTTTAAATTCATGGGGTTTGTGGGTGGGGGAGAAGACAATTGTTGTTGTTTATATTACACACACAAACACTCGCACACTAATAAAAATGCATGCATGCTGTTTTTTGTTTTTCTTTTTGTGGCGGCCGCCTTACAATGTATGGCGCCTTTTTTTTTTGCTTGTTATTGCAAAACACAATGAGGCAGGCTCTGTGTACAATGGGAGAGAGAGAGAGTGTGAGTGGGTGGTGTTGGTATATCTCTGAATAGAAGAAGTAATCGGAGACAAACAGAAATAGATCGTGGGTTATTTAAATGGGAGGTAATTATTATTTGATATTTCTTTTGAAATATTAATAAATTTTGAAATGAAAAATTTGTGTTGTTGTTGATAAAATGTCATTATAGAGAGGATGCAGTGGAAGTTAAAGGGAAAAGGTATTATAATAAACATCAAAAAATTACATTTCTCAGAAGAAGAAAAGGAGGAAGAAGAAGACAAACAATATTTAGCCGCCACTTTGGCGATAATCTGCAAAGAAAAATTGGGTGTTTTTATTCATTTTGAGGATGCTGTTGGAAAAATGACGTAATAGAAATTAGAGGTTTGAAATTTAGCAGGCCTAAGGCATAATTTTAAGGTTTTAGGGAGAAATTTTATCCGGAAAAAAGAAGAAGAAACAGAAGAAGGCCAACGCAATATTGATCATCTGAGGTTATTTTTTTAAGGTTGAGAGTTTATTATTTTTTTATATAAAAAGTGATTTACTTTTAATTTTTTTTTAGAAGATGGTATGTAAGAACTACAGTGGATATTAGATACATCTCCAATATTACACACTCACATATTTTTTACATTTACAAAAAATACGTCGCCCTTCTTATCTACCCGATAAGAAATCTCATTTTGAGTAATTAGCAATAAATTACGAAATGCTTTGTGGGTACTTGAAAAAAGCAAAAAACAACAAAAATTTTATTTTGTTTTTGTAAACTAAAAATAGTTACCCTACTAAACCACAAAAAATATATAAATTATTATCTACATTATTTGTATGTTATTAATATCGGACGAAGATAAGAATAGGCCAGTGTGTGGAACCCCTTCCCCAACAAATTAAAAAAAAAAACAACAAAAATATATGGAAGTAAAAAATAAAAATAATGGAAATATTTGAATATACTGATAAGAGAAAATTTTCAATGAAAGAAAATCAAGGCATTTTGGAACTAGAATAGATTGATAAAAATGTGAGTGAGAAAAAAATCTTTGAAAAAAGTTAATAAAATCTCCTAATTCTAGCGAAAAAAAAACATGAAAATATTTTTGAAAATAATGTGTTAACGTTTATACATAAATTTACCATCTAAAATTTAAAATTTGTTAATTTTTTTTCCAAAATTTTCAAAATTTGTAATTTGTTCAATTTAATTTCGTCTACAAAAAATTCCAAATACAAAACTTTTGATTTTTTTGTTGAAATGTGTGCCCCCAATAAATCTAACCTCAAAATTTGCAAACAAAAAATTTAAATTTTTTTCCCAAAATGTCCCACAAATTGGTCTTTGTTTCGTAAATTATTTTAATTTATGTAAAATCCAAACGTAAAAAGCAGGATTTTTTGGTCAAATTTTTGCTCATAAATAAACCTAACCTCAAATTTTGCAACTAAAAATTGTCGAATTTTTTTTAAATTTCATCAATTTTTTGCTCGTATTCATTTATATAAATTACTTATAAAGAAAATATGGCCAAAAATTTTGGTTTTTCTCGAAATTTTTTGATCGTGATAAAACCTAACTTCAAAATTTGCAATCAAAAAAATTTAAAGGATTTGAAAAATGTTCGTAATTTCTTTCAAATTATCTAAGACCAAACAAAAATTCCAAATTTTTTGTTAACATTTTTGCTCCCAAACCAAAAAATTTAATATTTTTTCCAAAATTTTCCACAAATTGGACTAAATTTTGTAATTTCTTTCAAATTCTCTAAAATCCAAACCAAAAACCTATGATTTTTTGTTAAATTTTGCTCTTAAAAAAAACCTAACCTCAAAATTTTCAACCAAAAAATTTCAATTTTTTTTCCAAATTTTCTTACAAATTGGACTAAATTTCACACATTCTTTCAATTTATGTAAAATCCAAATCTGATAGTCATAATTTTTGGTTAAATTTTGCTCATGAAGAAACCTAACCTAAAAATTTGCAAGCAAAAAATTGAAAATTTCCCAAAAATTTCCACAAATTTTACTAAATTTTAAAATTTCTTTCAATTTATTTAAAATTGTGACATAAAACGCTCGATTTTTTTTAATTTTTGCTCACAAAGCAACTTAACCTCAAAATTTGCAAACAAAAAATTTCAATTTTTTTTTTTAAAATTTTCCACTAATTTGACTAAAATTCTTACCTTCTTTCAATTTCTCTAATATCCTAAACTATAACGTGTGATTTTCTATAAAATTTTTCCTTATAAAGAAATCTAACCTCAAAATTTGCAAAAAAAAAAAAAATCAAATTTTTCCCAAAATTTGCCACCAATTTCACTTAATTACGTTGCTTCTTTCATTTTATCTAAATTCTTAACTTTTTGTTACATTTTTGCCCCCAAGAAAAACTAACCTCGAAATTACCAACCAAAACATTTCAATTTTTTTCCAAAATTTCTCCACAAATTTGACTAAAATTCATAATTTTTTTCCATTTATATAATATCCAAGTCTAAAATGCTTGATTTTTTGTTAAAAATTTGCTCATAAAGAAATCTAACCTCAAAATTTGCAACCGAATAAATTTCCAATTTTTTCCCAAAATTTTTCCACAAATTGGACTAAATTTCATAATTTCTTTCAATTTATATAAATTCCAAACAAAAAATCTAGATTTTTGTTCAAATTTTTGCTCCCAATTAATTCTAACCTCAAAATTTCCAACCAAAAAAAAAAAAAAAAAAAAATTCAATTCCCACAAATTAGATTTAATTTCATAATTTCTTTCAATTTATTTCAAATCGTGACATAAAACTCGGAATTTTTTATTCAATTTTTGCTCACAAAGCAACTTAACCTCAAAATTTGCAACCAAAAAAATTTCAATTTTTTTTTCTAAAATTTTACCACAAATTTGACTAAATTTCATCATTTCTCTCAATTCATTTAAAATTATAACCTAGAACCTAGATTTTTTTGTTAAATTTTCTTCATAAATAAACCTAACCTCAAAATTTGCAACCAAAAAATTTCAATTTTTTTTCAAAAAAATTTCCAAAAATTTTACATAGTTTCGTAATTTCTTTCAATATATACAACATCTAAATCTAAAACTCATGATTTTTTGTTAAATTTTTGCTCATAAAGAAACCTAACCTCAAAATTTCCAACCAAACATTTGCAATTTTTTTCCAAAAATTTCCACCAATTTGCCTTAATTTCATATATTCTTTAAATTTTTCTGAAATCCAAACAAAAAACTCATTATTTTTTGTTAAATTTTTGCTCATAAAGAACCTAACCTCAAAATTTCCAACCAAAAAATTTCAATTTTTTTCCAAAATTTTCTTACAAATTTGATTAAAATTGCTAATTTCTCTCAATTTATCCAAAATTCAAGTCTCAAACTCATGATTTTTAGTAATTTTTTTGCTCACAAAAAAACCTAACCTCAAAATTTGCAACCACAAAATTTCAAAAATTTCAAAAATTTCCAAAAATGTCACACAAATTGGACTAAATTTCACATGTTTTTTCAATTTATGTAAAATCCAAATCTAAAACTCATGATTTTTTCTGAAATTTTGTTCTCAAAAAAACCTAACCTCAAAATTTGCAACCAAAAAATTTCAAATTTTTTCTCAAAAATATTCCACAAATTTTATTTCATTTCGTTGATTTTTTTATTTTATCTTAATTCCATACAAAAAATCCTAGATTTTTTGTTCAAAAATTTTTGCTCACAATGTAACCTAACCTCAAAAATCACAATTGTTAAATATTTCCCAACCAAACACGCCCTCTAATACAAATACATACTAAAATTTTATAAAACATACTACCTATTCCAATTCCCAACAATTTAATTAGTAAAATCAAAAAATTTCCAATCCGCTGCCTCCCCCTTCCCGCAAAAAATTTTATTCCATTTCCGAAAGGTAGAATTTTCAGTAGGTGGTGCGGGTGTGTAGTTCATTTTAGTTCCCTTCCTTCCACTTGATTCCATTCTGTTACCATGACAAATATTTTGTGAGAGGGGGAGGGAGGAGGTAACAACAAAATCCAATCAATTTTAATTATATTTTTGCACTTGTATTGGTTAGATGCCATTGAGTTTGTGTGTGTGTGTGCGGGTCTTTCTGTATAACATGATTTATGGAAGAAACGAGGCCAAACGACACCACCCAGCCAGTGAGCCAGCCCGCCCGACAACCAGCCACTTAGTCGTTATAACGAAATACAGAAAAATTGTGTGGTAATCTCTCTCGGCGTTTGGTTTGTTCAACGAGGCCCCGTTACGTCAAAAAATGACGATGTAGATATCGTAACGATAGTCAGTGGCACAGTCAGCCAGCCAGCCAGCGAACAAACCAATCAGCCCAACATGCCAAAGCCATTAAATCATTTGTTATTATACAGCTGCCAATAAAACAAGAGAGAGAGTAAGGCACACTCACACACTCTCTCTCTCACTTTGTGATTGTTCCATTTATTTAAAATGACTTTCAAACGAACCTAACCTCAAAGTTACAGATATGCCAAACAAACGCAGTTGACAATGATGGCTTAATTTAATTGACACCACTCACACACACACACGCACACACTCACATTCTTTATTATTCCATTCCTATTTGTTTTCCTTTTGTCATTTCCTTTCACATTTTTTTTTTGAACAATGCAAACTACCAACCACCATTCCAGAGACAGAGAGAGAGAGGCCCCGCTTGAACAAAACCAAACAAAAATTATCAAGAGGCCATGTCATAATAATTTCACAAGAAACACACGCACACACACACTCATGCATAATGAACATAACATAACAGGACCCAAGAGCATTTCGTTGATTATTCACAACAGAATGAAAAAGAGAGAGAGAGAGTGTGTGAGGGAAATATTGTGAATGCGAATGAGAGAGAGAGAGTAAATAACTGTGTGTGTGTGTGTCGTGCAAGGGTGTGTCAGCCAGCCCAGCAACCTTCTTGAAGTCTCGAATTTGATTATCAGTAAAAAATGTGTATATTAAAATTTTTATTCTTTATGAGGTTTCCCCGTTCGTCCCCCTGCTACTTCGCCTCAACCCCTATCATTTGTATACGCAAAAGAAAACCTTGTAAGAAAAACAAATGACCTTTCATTATGTATGGTTGTATGTGTGTATGAAGGAGAAGAAGAAGGTCATTAAAGGTTGGGGGGGGGGAAAAATAGAAATTTGTGGAATTTTTTTGTTGCCATGGAGGGTCACAATAGGGCTTCACATGGAAGTAGAGGACGGCCAACGGGGCTACAAAAAAAAAAAAAAAAACGAGAAAAGTGAAACCTCTACAGGAATTCAAGGTATAGACAAACTAACCACCTGAGGCCTCAGGCGAGGGGACCTGTAGGGCTTATCACCCATGAGAGGTCTCTGTTAGAAAAAGGGACGACTTTTAGGGAGGTCAATGTTTATTTTTTGTAGGCTAGTCGAAGTTATCAAAGGAATAGAAAGCCCCTCTTATCGAAGGCCAATTTAAGAACACAGTTTGAGAAGGTGACACGTTGGGCGCCACCACAAAAAAAATGGATGATCTTTAAATGAAATGACGATTGGAATTTCAAAGAGAACACAAGTAGGGCTTCTAAGGGTAGGTCCGATTAGGCATTTTAATAACGACCGATAGGGGATTTTTTAGACTCACTTGTCTCCCGGGGCGTCTTTTAAGGCGGACAATGGGTATTTTTATAGGCTAATCGAACTTTTCAAAAGATTTTTTTATTTTAATAGCAAATCCCTCTTATCGAAGACCAATATGGCTTACTACTTGAGAAGACAATTCAGGAAGCTGATACGTTGGGCGCCACGACCAAAAACTGACGATCTTTAAATGAAATGACCATGGGGATTTCATTTTTTTATTTTAGCAATAAATCCTTCTCATCGATGACCAATATGGCTTCCTGAAGAAGAGAATTTTGGAAGGTGACACGTTGGGCGCCACGGCCAAAAAATAAAAATATATTTAAGATATATACCACCTGGACTTCAGGGAGAAAACTAACCGGATTTTGAATGCGAAGAATAAGTGATCATCAGGCGATAGGACCTGCATGGCTCTTATAGCAGACTTAGTTTTCTATATGAGAAGGCTAATAAGACTTTCAGAAGATCATGTGGTCTAAAGGAGATGTCTAAGGGCAAACATTTACAGAAGCAGACTAACGAAGCTTCAGCAAAAACTAACAGATATTGGAGCGCAAGACTAACTGAGTATCAATGTGATAATCTGCTGGGCCTCTTACCTATGAATCCTTTTATAGAGGACCCAGCTGCCTGAAAGAGGTGAAACCCCAACAGGATTTCAAGTAGGAGACCATCAGAGTGCCAGGGAGAAAACTAACTGGGTTCTGAAGGGGAAGATCAATTGAAAATCAAAGAGATGACCTGCAGGGCTCAGCACCTATGAGACCTTTTATAGAAGACCCAGCTATTTGAAAGAGAAGACAATGGTGAAAATCTGCACAACCTTATAGGGGAATATTAAGGGGACTTCAAGGAGAAAACTAGCAGATTCTAAAGCAGAAGGCCAACTGGATATCATAGTGAGGACCTGTACGGCTTATCGCCAGTAAGTCTTATGGAAGACCCAACTGTCTAAAAGATAAGACAAAGTGAGAAACCTACATGGCTTCAGGGAGTTGACCAAACGGGGTTTCAATAGAAGACTATCAAGAAGAGGACCTGCAGGGCTTATCACAAATAAGTCCTCCAGAGGATCATGGAAGAAATCTACAGGACTTCAAAGAGGAGACCATCATAGCCTCAGGGAGAAAACTAACTGGGTTCTGAAGGGGAAGATCAAAGAGATGACCTGCAAGCCTCATCACCTATGAGGCCTTTTATAGAAGAGCCAGTTGTTTGAATGAGAAGACGAAGGTGAAAATCTGAAGAACTTATCAGGGGAACTTCAAGGAGAAACTAGCAGATTCCGAAGCGGAAGACCAACTGGGTATCTGCATGGTGAGGACCTGTAGGAAATATTACCAGTAAGAAGACACCGACAAAGTGAAAAACCAACAAGGCTTTAGGGAGTCGATCAACTGAGTTTCAATAGAATACTAATTAAGATGACTATCAAGAAGAGGCCCTGCATGACTTAATATCGATTAGGCCTCCAGAAGTTAATGTTGTTTAAAAGAGTAGTAGAGAACATCGTAGCCTCAGGGAGAAAACTGGCTGGGTTCTGAAGGGGAAGATCTACTAAAAATCAAAGAGATTACCAGCAGGCCACATCACCTATGAGGCCTTTTATAGAAGACCGAGTTGTTTGCAAGAGAATACAAAGGCAAAAAAACCTGCAGGGTCTCATAGGGGTATATCAAGGGGACTTCAAGGAGAATACTAGCTGGTTCTGAAGCAGAAGGCCAACTGCGTATCTGCATGGTGAGGACCTGCAGGGCTTATAATCAATAAGAAGACCCAGTTGTCTAAAAAAAGAAGACAAAGTAAAAAAACCTGCTAGGCTTCAGGGAGTTGACCAACTGGTTTTCAATAGAATGTGCATTGCGAAGGCTATCAAGAAGAGGACCTACATGTCTTATTACCTATGCCACCTTTTCTAGAAGGCTCAGCTGTCGAAAAGTGAAGAGAAAGGGAGAAAATCTACAAGTCTTCAAGGAGTAGACCAACGAAGCTTTATGGAGAAAACTAACTGGGTTTAAAGTGGAAGACCAGACGAGGAGCATCACGGTAACGACCTGCAGGGCTCTTATAGCACACTCAGTTGCCTAAAAGACATAGGGGAAACGCCTACCGAGCTTCATGGAGGAGGTCGACGAAGCGTCAGGAAGATAATTAACTGGTTTTGAAGCGGAATGCCGACTTTAAAAAGAGGACTTTTCACAGAAGACCCAGGGCTTCTAAGGGAAATATCAATGGGACTTCAGGTAGAAACTATGTAGGTTTAAAGGGTAAGCCCAACTGAGATTTGAGATGAGGTCCAGTTGAGGTTATCATCAAAAAGATTCTCTAATAGAAGATTAATTGGTCTCCTAGGGGAAAATTGATAGACAGACTTTTAAGAAGGCCTAGATCTGAATATATTAATAGAGAAGCTATTGCATTACAGGGTCCCAAGATCAAGGATCTTCTCCACAGATCTGCAAGCGGTACATAAAATGACTTTCTTTTACAAGACCTGCTAAGCATGAAGGAACAGCGCTGAGGCTTTTGCACAGATTGGAAATTAATGGGAAATCCACACTTCACCCTTGAAGTCCTATTGATGTTCGAGCCCCAAGCCGAAAAATCACAGTGTTCCCTGGGGGGAAATAACTAATCTGCCAGTAGCAAAACCAAAAATCCATCAATAAGGCCTTAAACATAGAAGACCTACTTGTCTCCAAGAGGGGGATATTAACAGGGGAACTTTTAAGAAGGCCAATGTTTTTTTTTGCATTGAAGATCTATTGACTGATCCAAGGGCCAATGGGAAGAATAGTAAGGTTTCAAAGGGTTTCCTGAAAGCCTATATGGCTATCTGAGCTTCAAGGTGAAGTTCGATTAGGCTTTTAAATAACGAACAATGGGGTTATTTTTTAAAAAAGGCCAACAGATCTCCAGTGGAATTTTTCAAGGAAAGTACCACGTTGGTCGCCACGACCAAAAACCGATAATCTTTAAATGAAATGACCATGGGGATTTCATTTTTTTTTATTTTAACAGTCGATCCCTCTTATCGAAGACCAGTGTGGCTTAATTAAAAAGACAATTTGGGAAGGTCACACGTTGGGCGCCACTACCAAAAAACTAACGATTTTAAAATGAAACTACCATGGTAATTTCAAAGGGAAAACAAGTAGGGCTTACAAGGGGAGATCCGATTAGACATTTTAGTAACGACCGATAGGCGGGTTTTTAGACCAACTTGTCTCCCGGAGCGTCTTTTAAGGTGGACAATGGGTATTTTATAGGCTAATCGAACTTTTCAAAGGATTTTTTATTTAATAGCAAATCCCCCTTATCGAAGACCAATATGGCTTACTTGATAAGACAATTTGGGGAGGTGACACGTTGGGCGCCACGGCAAAAAAAAAAAAAAAAAAAAAAAAAGACGATCTTTAAATCAAATGACCATGGTAATTTCAAAGGGAAGACAAGTAGGGCTACCAAGGGAAGGTTCGATTAAGCTATTATATAACCAATAGGGTTAGACCAGCAGGTTTCCAGTGGCGTCTTCTAAGATGGTCAAAGGCCATTTTTATATAGGCTAATCGAAATTCTTAAAGGGGACATTTTTATTTTAAATCCCTCTTATCGAAGACCAATATGGCCTACTTAAGAAGGCAGTTTCGGAGGGTGACACCTTGGGCGCCACGGCAAAAAACACACGATCTTGACCAATATAGAAGACAATTTGGTAAAGAGAAACGTTGGGCGCCACGATCAAACCAGACGATCTTTAAATGAAATGACCATGGACATTTCAAAGGAAAGACGAGTAGGGCCTCCTATAGAATGTCAATTGGGCAACTAATTGCCAGGCAAATAGTTTCATAAGAATGTGACGTGGGCTAAGCGAAATTCTTACAGAAGTCGCATGGGACCTCAAGGAGGATTTTGTGAATCGTCTTACCAAAAATTATCAATCTTGGTGCACTTTTTAGGGTAGGTCTCATATAAGGGTACCTCCCAAATTTCGATATTTTGAGGAGATTTGGCTGTAATTTGGTATTCTGGAGTATCATTGGTTATGTAATCTCCCTACCAAAAATTATCAATATCGGTTCACTTTGTAGGGTAGCTCCCATATAAACGTACCCTCCTAACTTCGGTATTTGGGGAGTTTGAGGACATTTTCCAATCAAATTGGCTGTAATGTGGTACTTTGGATTCTCATTGCGCAGCAAATCTCTCTACCAAAAATTATAAATATTGACCTTAGTTTCGGGGTAGCTCCCACATAAGGGCACCCCTAAAATTTCTATATTTTGGGAAGCTTGGACACATTTTCCAACCAAATTAGCTTTAATTTGGTATTGTGGGTTCTCGTTGGATAGAAAATCATTGTAACAAAAATTATTAACATCGGTCGAAGTTTTGGGGTAGATCCCATATAAGGTTACCTTCCGAATTTCGATATTCAGGGATCTTTGGCTACGTTTTCCAACCGATTTGTCTGTAATTTGGTATTTTGGGTTCTCATTGGGTGGCAAATCACCCTACCAAAACTTATCAATATTGATTCACTCTTTAGAGTTGCCCCCATATAAGGGTAACTTCCAAATTTCGCTATTTTGGGAATATTGGCTACATTTTTCAATCGAATTGGCTGTAATTTGATATTTTGTGTTCTCATTGGGTGGCAAATCACCCCACCAAAAATTACCAAAATTGGTTAACGTTCTAGGGTAGCTCTCATATAGCAATAGCTCACAATTTTCGATATTTTGGAGATTTTGGTCAGGGTTTTCCAACCGAATTGCCTGTAATTTAATATTTTTGGTTCCCTTTGCTAAGCAACCCATCCTACCCAAAAATTATCTACATTAAATCTTTCTTTTAAAAAACCCCACATCTCAAAGTTCCGACCTTCATGAAAGTTATTCGATTTTTCATTTCTCAAAAACAGGTGTGGCCACATAGCCTAGCATAACGTCATCATCATCATCATCAAGATTTCATTAAAGGTGTGTAATGCGATTTTTTTCATTTCACATTTCGATTTCTTGAGTTTCGAAAAAAAAACACAAAAATTGAACAGCTGCTGCTGTTGCCACTGATGCCTCCGATGAGATCACACATCTTTCGACAGTCAGCCAGCCAGCCAGTCCGGCATTCATTCATGCATGTTAGGAGATTCTATAAAACCACGAAAAAAAAACCAGTTCTACATTTCTCCTCATGCGGATGAGAAGAGAGGTGCGACAGGCAGGCCTCAACAGACAGAAATGTCAAAATTTTAAGCTGGCGGATTGTTGGTAAGCCAGGCGTCGTCGATGACGATATGAAAACTTTACACTTCATTTGGAGGCTTCGGCGTAATCATTAGCTATAGTTGTTGTTGTTTTTTCTATTTTTATTGAGTGCCCTGACGTAGTCATCGTTCATTGCTAAATCGAATAAAACAAAAAACAACAACAATAACAAAAGAAAATAATCTTTGTAGACAATCGAAACGTAATATGCACACACACACACACAGACACCGACACACACACACACGAACACACATTCTCCCCAAAAACATTTGGTTACGAGGCCTAAGGCGTCGCATTGCGAACTTTTAGTTGGCCTTTAGTTTGCCCCGCATTTTTTGTTGTTTTTGGTTTTTGCCACGCAATTCCCACAGTTCTCCGCTATGTAGCCTAAATACACACAGCTTGGATTCGTTCGCAGTTCGTCGGTCGGTCGGTTTTCGCGTGGTGGCATACAAACAAACATAGCAACCAATCGAACAACCGAACATACACACAGACTCGTTGGCTGCCGGATATAATAAGACCTCATTAAAAAACAAAAAACAGCAAGAAGAAGCAGCAAAAAACCAAACTACAAAGTAATCAAGCAAACGGGGCCTGCCAACGAGACTCTGGTGTCTGGTCTGATGTTTTTTTCTCCCCAGTTGCCACAGCGAACAAACAAAGGCGATAGCAGCTAGGCAAAGAGTATAGAAAAAAGTTCGGTTGGTTGGTTGGCTGTCTGACAGACAGACTGACTGACAGTCAGTTTGTCTTTCTTGTTGTTCTTTTGAGTAGTTCTCTTTCCACGATGAGTAGAGAAATTCTTCATATAATTTTTTTTTCATTTCCTCGATTTCCGTCATGTTCTTTTTTATTACGTCTTCCCATAGGTTTCTTCTTTTTCTTTGTGCGCTATTTCTTCCGTTGTCTATGTGTGTGTATTTTCCGAAGTCGTTGCCAGTTTTTTTTTAAATTTTTTGTAATGCTTTCTTTGTGTGATTCCATTTCCATTGCCATTCTGCTCTCTTCAGCTCTCCCCCTCTCCCTCTCTCTTCCACTGTTCCCCCCTACGGTATTGTGGCATTGATTGCGTAAATGATAAGCTTATTTTTTACAGCTAATTTATTACATTTTTCAGGCACCTGCCCCGCAACTATAGCAACAACAAGAAATTCTCATGGGCAATCGAATGGGTTCGAATTTAGACTAAAGGTTTGATTAAGGTGCAAAAGAACGGGAAGGCCCAATGAGGATCCAAATTATTAAATTGCAGGCGATATCGAACTTTTGGGGGTACTCTTATATGGAAGCGATCTTCAAAAGTCGACCAATTTTTATAATTTTTAGTAGGAAGATTTGCTACCCGAAGAGAACCCAAAATATCAAATTACAGCCAATTCGGTTGAAAAACGTAACCAATAATCCCAAAATACCAAAATACGGAAGTAACCCTAATATGGGAGCTACCCCGAAACTTAAGTCAATATTGATAATTTTTGGTATGGAGATTGGCTACCCAAAGAGAACCTTAAATACCAAATTACAGGCACTTTGGTTGGAAAACGTAACCAAAATTCATAAAATATCGAAATTTGGGGGTAGCTTTGTATGTGAGCTATACATAGTAAAAAGTCGACCAATTTTGATAATTATTGGTATGGAGTTTTCCTACCCAAAGAGATCCCAAAATACCAAATTACAGCCAATTCGGTTGAAAAACATACCCAAACTTTCCAAAATATCGAAATTCGGAGGGTACCCCTATATGGGGGGCCTCCTTAAAAAGTGAACCGATATTGTTAAATACCAAATTACAGACCATTTGATTGACAAAAACTTGCTCAAAATCCTCAATATACCGATATTTGGAGGGTACTCTTATATGGTGTCTACCCTGAAATATGAGCCAATTTTCCAAATTTTTGGTAGAGAGATTTCCTACACAAAGAGAACCCAAAATACTAAATTACAGGTAATTCGTTGGAAAAAATAGTGTCAAAGATTCCCAAATTATCCGTCTTGAAGTCCACTAGACCTCTGTAAGAACATCAGTTAGCCTAGGCCTCTTGCTCATGAAACCTTTTGGCCTGCCAATTATTTGCTCTGTTTTCACTTCTACTGGAAGTCTTACTTGTCTTATCATTGAAATCCCACTGGACGCTTCTTTTTAAGATAGACTATTTTTGGCGCCCAACTGATCACATTCCTAAGTTCTCGTTTTTTAATAAGTCACACTTAACTTCGATAAAAAAAATGTCTTCCCTTCGAATTCCAAATGGTGGTTTCATTTAAAAATCGACTATTTTTGGTTGTGGCGCCCAACTTGTAACCTTTCCAACTCACTTTTTTATTAAGCCACATATATCTTCGATAAGAAGACTCGCTGTTTCTGAAGATCTTCTATATAAAAAAAATTAAGACTACCGCTTAGCCTATGCCTTTTTCTTATGAAGCCCTTTTGGTCCGCAATTATTTGCCCCATGTTGGCATTGGAAATCCTACTTGTTTTGCACTTTTAAATTCCCAATGGCGGTTTTTATTTAAAAATCGACTATTTTAAAGAGTGGCGCCCAACGTATCACCTTCTCTATTCTCTTTTTTATTTGCAAGCCACTTTGATTTTCGAAAAAATCTTGCCTTTCGAATTCCCAATGGTCATTTCGGTTAAAAATCGACCATTTTTGGTCGTGGCGCCCAACGTATCGCCTTCCTAAGTTTTCTTTTGTTTAGTTAGACTCATTGGTTTTCTATAAAAAGTCATCTCTTTTGAATTCCCTATGGTTGTTTCCGTTAAAAATCGATTATTTTTGTCAGTGGCGCCCAACTTGTCACCTTCTAAATTCTCGTTTTTATTAAGCCACAGTGGTCTAAGCAAGAAGTCTTACTGATTCTGAAGAATTTCAAGAAGATATTTTCCAAAAAATTTGCAAGAATACCGGAAATTTATAAGAATATGGCTGTTAGCCCATGTCTCTTTTTTTGAGGTCTTTGGCCTGGAAATTGTTTACCCAAATGGTCTTGTATAGGAAGCCCTACCTATTTGCCCTTTGCAATTTCGATGGTCGTTTCATTTAACAATTGACTATTTGTGGCGCCCAACGTATAACCTTCCCAATTTTTCTTATTAAACCACATTGGTCTTCGATAAAAAAAAAAAATTCATCCCTTTGAATTCTCAATGACCGTTTCAATGAAAAATCGACTATTTCTGGCCGTGGCGCCCAACATGTCACCTTCTCAATAGCCGTTTCAATGAAAAATCGACTATTTCTGGTCGTGGCGCCCAACATGGCACCTTCCCAAAACACTTTTTTTTCTTAAGCCATCTTGGTTTTCTTACTGTTTCAGAAGATTTTCTTTAGAAATTTGCTAAGAATACCGCCTAACCTGCACCTCTTCCCTATTAAACCCTTTGCCTGGCAATTATTTTGCCCCATTTTGATCTTCCAGAGGAAGCCCTACTTGTTTTCCATTTGAATTCCCCATGGTCGATTCATTTAAAGATCGACTATTTTTGGCGCCCAACGTATTTCCTTCCCAAAACTCGAAGTAATCCAGATTTTTTTGCTCTTCGCTGAAGTTCTACAGCTCTGCTGATCTGATTTGCCTCATATTGGTCTCCTATCGGAAGAGCCTTCCCTTTGAAATCCCAATGACCGTTTCATTTAAAGGTTGACCATATTTTGGCGCCCAACGTATCTCCTTGCCAATTCTCGAAGTACAAGAGATTTTCTTCTCTTCACTGAAACTATGCTGATCTGAAATGCCATAGCTTCCCATTATAGACTTCCATTAGTATCCCCCTTTCCCCTTCCCCCTTTTTTCTGCAATTTTTCGGAAAACCTGTTTTTGCCAAAGTGCAGACCCAGCTGGCAAAATGGTTTTTCGTTGTTGGGAAGAGAGACTCATACATTTGCCATGGTTACCAACATGGTGTACATACATACCGACATGCATACATACATATATAATTAATGGGTGTATATATGTATACATATTTATTTATATACCACCCTGCATATGTTTGCTTATATAAAATGACTTATTAAAATGGTATGATGGAATAATACCTTACCAATACCATTACAAGTGTCTATACATACATATGTACATACATAGATGAGCATGACGACTTTTGGGTTTTGTATGTACCCCAGAGACTTATCGAGGCCACTTCAGCTGTGCTTCTGCTGCTCCGCTGCTGCTCATGCCAGTGTTAATCGAGTTAATTTTCTATGGAAAAGAACTCGAAAAACACAGAGCCACAACTCACACACACACTCGTACTCTCTCTAGTTCTCCCTTCCTCTCTTCCACTTTTCTAAAATTATATTTTATGGCTTTGATTCATTATGACAAGCAAGGTTAATAAATTTATATTTTCTCTATACCCAAACTGGCCAAGCAGCCAGCTAGCCATTTTTTCATATACCTAGCTCCACAGGGGGTCTCTGAGGGGCTCTGTGCTACCATCTCTTTTCCGGGGCCATTGTAACTGGACTCTCTTTATGGGGTCATAAAAAAGTATTTGCAAAAAAATGTTTTTCTTCATAAAATTTAAATTTATGGGCAGCAGCAGCAGTGGTCCTGATACTTATATACATACCTACATGGCAACAGAGACATAACCTGCAAGACATTTGAATGGTGGGTCACACAGCTTCACATCTGTTTTGGTTATTCATTTGTCTATAGACACACATAGATTTCCATTCCATTCATTCATTCTGCTATCACAGCAATCTATGCAAGCATTCCCCCCTATTTTACCTTCTCCCTTCCCCTCCACCACCCACCACACACAACCATTCATCTAGCCAATATTTTAAAATATAATCTCTACTGGCCGCAGTCGACGTCGTCGTCATCATCATCATTGTGGACCCCCGAAAAAAATGAAAACAAAAATAAAAAAATATAAAATTAAAACCATTCACTTGCAAACACACACAGCCACATACACGCATATACACCCATTATACTCTCAAATTAAAAAAAAAAACAACAACAACAACATCAACACAACAATAAATAAATAAAAACGTGCTTGAATATTAATAAATTCAAGCAACGTCAACGGCAACGCCGGCAGAGCCATCAACAATAATAACAACAACAACAACAACAGAGGAGGAGATATACACAGTACAATACACAAACAACACACACTCTCACACTTACTCTCTCTCCATCTCTTTTGTAAGAAAAAACAAAACACAGCAAGAGTAGTCGTCGTTCCCCCGCCGGCGGCAAAACAAAACAAAAACACTAACCAATAACTACAACACATCAATTGCTGTGTAGTCTCTCTGCCTTGGCCGAGCTCCCTCTCTCTCTCTCACTACCCGACTGCCAATGAACATTGAAATAACAACAACGTCGGCAAATGTCGGCTAACAACGTTATCGCCTCTTGAGAAGAGTACGAAAAACAAATAATAACAGCAGCAGCCACTGAGCTAGCCAGTCATTCAGACAGCCAAGCAGCCAAGCAGGCAAAACCAAGCACAATTTGGCGAACAAGGCCTGCTGGCACGAGACTACCAAGATACTATACACGACACAATACGACCAACGAAACGACGACGACGTGAACGACAATAAAACTCAGTTCTCTGTTATATTCATTGCTAACTGACTGCCGGGCTGGCTGGTTGGTTGTTTGGTTGGCTGGCTGGCATGCCTTGCCATGACTGACTCAATTGAGCACACAGCAACAGTAATAACAACAACAACGCCGTCACTACACAACGAAGACGATGTGCTGATGACGATATCGACGCATACAACGGACTCGCTGTTTTCTGTTGTTGTTATTATTCAAATGTATATGCACAACAATCCAGCGGCGCAAAAACCAACGACAACAGCAACAACAACACAAATGAAAAGCCCGAAATGTAATCAAAGCAAAAATGAACAGACAACAAAAACAGACACCTTATAAAGATGCCATGTGTGGCTAATGTGGCGGTTTTTGTTGCTGTCATTTAAGTAGATAATGAGGAGAAATATTTCTAATGAGAAAAGAATGCGAACAAAAGGAATAGAAAATTGAAGGAAGTGGGGAATATCGAAATAGTGTGGCTAATGTGGCGGTTTTTCCCTCTCATTAATGTAACAAGAATAAATATTTTAATGTGGAAAAAATGTACAAAATGAAAAGAAATTAATATAAAATTGAGAAAAATTAGTGTGGCTAATTTGGCGTTTTTTCTGTCATTGTAATAATGAGGAGAAATAGTTTTAATGAGAAAAAAAGTAAGGAAAGGAAAGAATAGAATGGAAAATTTATAGAAGTAGAACATAAGGAAACAGTGTGGCTAATGTGGCGTTTTTCCTTCATTGAATTAATGAGGAAAAATAAGTTTAATGTGAAAACATGTACAGGAAAGAATGTAAGGAACAGTAAATGGAAAGATGTAACACAAAAAAAATAGTGTGGCTAATGTGACGTTTTTTTTGTCATAACGTAGATTAGGAGAAGTATTTTAATAAGCCAAAAATTTATAAAATTAAAAGAAATAAATATGAAATTGCAAGAAGTGGCACATTAGGAAACAGTGTGGCTAATGTAACGTTTTTTTTCTTTCATTCAAGTAATGAGGAAAAATATGTTTAATGAAAAGTAATAGAAGTAAGTAATAGAAAATGGAAAGAAGTTATACAAAAATAATTAGTGTGGCTAATGTGGCTATTTTTTGTCATAAAACAGCTTAGGAGAAATATTTTTAATGAAATAATTATTATATACAAAATAAAAGTTATAAAATAATCGGTAATGCAACATATAAATATGCCGTGTTCCTAATTTGGTGTTAAAAACAAAATTTGTTGAATGTTGCCATTGACGCGTTTTTCACATGCTTTTTAGAGGAAAACAATAAAATCAAAATATTTTAATTTAATACTTCTATTAATAAATTTGAGTTTTTCTCTAAAGCATAATTTTTTCTAAACACCACATTAGACACGCTGATCATGTAAGTACTGATAAAAATCAAACTTGAAAAAGTTAATTTTGTTTTATTAAAATATTTAGATTTGGTATTTCTAAACAAATTCGCGTTTTTTGTAAGCAACACATTGGCCACACTGGTCAATTTGATTCTAACAAAAAACAAACTAGGAAAAAGTAATTTTATTAATTAAAATATTTTAATTTTGTACTTCCAAACAAATTCGCGTTTTTTATATACGTCACATTGGCCACACTCGTCAATTTGATACAAACCAGCAACAAAATCTAAGTAATTTTTTCAATAAAAATATTTAAATTTTTTATTAAAAAAATATCGCGTGTTTCTAAACGCTACATTGACCACACTGGTCATGTAAATGTGAATAAAAAACGTATTAGAATAATATATAAATTTATTTTCAATTGAAAAAAACGCGATTTTTTTATTAGAAGTACAGATTAAGTACTTCTAATAAAAAATCGCGTTTTTTCTAAACGCCACATTGGCCACACTGCTCAAGTAAATATGAATAAAAAAATAAACTAGAAAAAATATATAAATTTAATAAAAATATTTCGTTTTGTAAATAAAAAAAATATCGCGTTTTTTCCTAAACGCCACATTGACCACACTGGTCAATATGAGTAAATATGAATAAAAAACTAACTAGAAAAAATATTAATTTATTTTCAATTCAAATATTTTAATTTCTACTTGTAATAAAAAATCGCGTTTTTTTCTAAACGCCAAATTGACCACACTGGTTAAGAAAATATTAAAAAAAACAAATAAGAAAAAAATGTAAATTTAATAAAAATTTTTGATTTTGTAATTAAAAAATATCGCGTTTTTTTCTAAACGCCATATTGACCACACTGGTCACGTAAATATTAATAAAAAAGAAATAAACTACAAAAATATATAAATTTAAATTTAATAAAACTATTTCATTTTGTAATTAAAAAATATCGCGTTTTTTCTAAACGCTACATTGACCACACTGGTCAAGTAAATGTTAATCAAAAAACAAACTAGAGAAACTATTAATTTATTTTCAAATTAAATATTTTAATTTATGCTTCTAATAAAAAATCGCGTTTTTTTCTAAACGCCACATTGGCCACACTGGTCAAGTAAATATTAATAAAAAACAAACTAGAAAAAAATACAAATTTATTTTCTTTAATTGGTACTTCTAATAAAAATCGCTTTTTTTTCTAAACGCCACATTGACATCACCGGCCAAGTAAATATTAATAAAAAAATAAGAAAAAATATATTTTTTCAATTGAAATATTTTTATTTCAAAAACTTTCGCGTTTTTCCCCCAAAACACCACATTGACATCACCGTTCATGTACATATACGACACAAAAGAAACAACAACAACAACAATAACAAAACAATCTAAACAACAACAACAAGATTTATACGTTCGTGTACGAGTCACGATGGAAAGTCGCAACAGCTTATGGAATATATAATATGTATGACGTACATTCATACATACATATATACCACTTGGTATGACCCAGAGCACAAAAAGAACAACAACAACATTACAAGTTGGATCGTTGTTGTTGAGATTTTAATGAAATATCCGTATCAGAGACGCAGCCAAGAGAATGGATTTCTTCCTCCCCCCGCCAACCACCTTCTACAGTATATCCCCATCATCACCACCACAACCTTAGCAGCTCAATGACCTCCATGGTGTAGCTAATGTTATTGTATGTACATACAATAACAAAAACAACACACCAATATCAAACAACAAAAAAAAAATAACAACAATAATGAGTATGCCATTGATATGGCGGTGATAATGACAACGGCGTCGCCGGCGGCAGCAGCAGTAGTAGTAGTGACATCGTCATCTAATGACGCCTTACGTCTTGCCGCCCAACGCCGCCGCCGCCAAAACATCAAACGGCATTGGGAAATACTTGTTAATGATTTAATAAAGGGAATGGTGGGAGGGGGGAAACAGATGAAAATAAAACATACAATTAATAAAAAATAATAACAACAACAAATTGTTAAATGTTTTTGTTGTTATTTTTTTAATATTTCTTATTAATAAATAAATCCATTTATTATAGAGAAAGAGAGAACAAGCTGTCAATCAAAGGCATAGGTGCCCATCAGTATACTTTAAAGTAGCTGCCTACTCATACGCATTGTTATGCTCTTTCAGTCAGTCGTTGTTTGACAGCCAACGAATGAACACATGCTGGGGTGCGCGCACGACGTCGTGTCCACACAACTAGAAAATCAACGAAATCACACTTAGGGATAAAAGTATTTCAGTATATTTTTATTTTATTATTCAAACTGCGTTTGGGAAGCCGGAATGTTTTGTATGTTTTAAAACTTTTAAAAACAACAGAACATCACATTATTAAATATTTAATTATTTCAAGAATTAAATATTTGATAATATGAGTATTATCTCAGTATATGCTACTTTATGAACTTTATTTGATTTTTGTAACATATACAATTTGTAATTCATATAAAAACATTTTTAATAATGCTTTTAATCTATATAATAACAAAAATTAAATTCATCGATAATTTTTTCCGACCACAAAAATGTACACACAATTTTGTTCAGTACTGTTATGTTTTCTCTCACACATACTAACGCATTTCAATTTTGGGCACCTATGATCAAAGGCAATCAAATCAACGCCTGCACATTTGACTGGTTGATCTCCGTTATTTTTTTATCTCTCTCTCTCTTTCTCTCCCTCAGACTGACTTAACTCATGAACACTACACTCTCTTCCTCTTGTAAAGATAATGGCAGGGTATTTTTTGCTGTTTCCGTTGAATTTTACCATTTTTTTTCTTCTCTTTGGGGGGAATTACTTCCTTTTGCCAGAGAATGGTTAGGCAAAATAAATAATTAAATGGAAAAGTAGCATACAATAACCTCTCTACCCCCATCCCCTCCTCTCTCTCTCTCTACGTATCATACACTTAACTCTTTTCAATCTGCTGTCGTGTAGTGTTTTTTTTTGCTTTCCGGTTTCCTGTTTTATAAAATTTTAATAAATGATGAATGGTGGGGTTTTTGATGTTGTTGTTTAAGAAATTTAATGATAAAAAATCATATGTATGTATGTAACAAATACATACATAAAATTATAAAAATAAATGATAACTGCACATGAGAAGATAATGAAGGTCATTTCGTTCTCCGCTGCTAAGTTTCATTGAAACACAATCATTGACGATCACGATGACGTTGCATGAAAGTTTAATAACCTGGATTTTTTTCCAGCAAAACTTTATAAAATTAGGAAAAATATAATTATTTTTATAAAAAAATAGAAAAAAAAATAATTTTTCCTAACCTCTTAAAAATTTATTACAAAATATAAAAATGGGGAACTTTGAAAAATCGCCAAATTGTGATTAGCTTTTTTACTTTTAAATTTTCGGCGATTATATCGACTTTTATTCCCACATGTCGTACATCATATTAAAGCTAAGGGAATGCCCTTTCATAATCATGTTCATTCATATTAATCTATGGAATAATTTCAAAGTTATGGCTCCTAGAAAAAAAACTTCCTACAAATCGCCAAAATGCTAACAATTTTTGGAGTATTTTTTTAAGGTCACAGTATTTTTTTAAGAACAAAAAAAAAAAAAAAAAACGTAAGCGTGAGCAAATCGAGATGAACAGGAGTCAGAATGAAGTCCGGAAATTTTACCAACGAGTAAAACACCAAACCGAAGGCTTTGGTGCAGGCACATCCTCCTGTAGAGATGAAGAAGGAAACCTGGTGACAGATACAGACAGCCTGCTGAGGATCTGGAAGGAGCATTTTGAAAAACTTCTGGTATCAAATAGTAGCGGTGAAGAGGATACCCCAGAACCAATAAGAGATGACGGTATAGAGTGTATACCACCTACCCAAGATGAGGTCAGAATAGCAATTAATCGGCTGAAAAATAATAAAGCAGCAGGTGCCGATGGTTTACAAGCCTAACTATTCAACACTGGTGGTCAGATGCTGGTAAGGAGCATGCACCAGCTGATTAGTACAATTTGGCTAGAGGAATGCATGCCCCATGATTGGAACCTCAGCACCCAGTGTCCCGTGCACAAAAAAGGAGACAAGACGATATGTGCCAACTATAGAGGAATAAGTCTCCTTCCTATCGCATATAAAGTGCTATCCAGTGTGCTGTGTGAACGACTGAAGCCAATGGTCAATGACATTATTGGACCATACCAATGCGGCTTCAGGCCTGGCAAATCCGCCATTGACCAGATTTTCACTCTGCGCCAAATCCTTGAAAAGACCCACGAAAAACACATCGACACATACCACCCATTTATCGACTATAAAGCCGCATTCGTCAGCCCTATCCGTTCGGAGGTGTTTAAAGACATGTCTACGTTCGGCATTCCTGCAAAATTAATACGGCTATTAATTTAAAGTAGGAAAGGACCTATCGGAGCCCTTCAATGCCGAACGAGGATTCAGACAAGGTAACAGTTTGTCGTGTGATCTTTTTAACATCCTGCTGGAAAAGGTCATACGAGAAGCATAGGTGAACAGAAATGGCACTATGTACACCAAACAACACATGTTACTCGCCTACGCCGATGACATCGATATAATGGGTCGAACATTGTGAGTGGTAACAGCCACCTTTTGAACAGATTAAAAAGGAGTCTGCCAAAGTGGGTCTGGCATTAAACGGCGAGAAGACCAAACTGATGGTATAAACCCGCAAGACGTCAAGTAGACTCTCACCAACTGTGGAACTTAAGAACTACAACTTCGAGGTAGTTAAAGATTTTATATACCTTGGTACCGCCATAAATAAAACGAATGGCATCAGTTTTGAAATTCGGAGAAGGGTTGTGATGGCCAACAGATGCTACTATGGTCTAAGCAAGCAGTTTAGAAAAAAGGCCACCTCCCGCCAGACCAAACTCACACTTTACAAGACGCTGATACTACCCGTGCTATTATATGGATCTGAAGCATGAGTACTTGCGCAAGCAGATGAGGCTGCGCTTGAGGTGTTTGAAAGAACAATTCTCCGAAAGATCTACGGGCCGATCTGCGTTGACGGTGAATATCAACATTGTGGTCGAGGAAGATCCAAATTGTTTCATTTAAAAATTCGCAGTAGTTCCAAAGTTATGGCCCCTGGAAATCATAATTTCTGTCATTATGAAAAATCGCCAAATTCGAACATGCCATTGTACGTCCGATTTTTGAGTTATATTTAACAAAAAATTATTCTTTATAGTACATAATTGTTCAGGGGAAGGTCTACTCTTCCAGAATTATGTTCGTTCATGTAAAAATACGAAGTAGTTTTTATGTTATGACCTCTACAAAATACTACAAAAATATTAACAAAAAGCGCCAAAATACTAACACTTTATATTAAGCCGATTTTCGCAGTATTTTTATATGGTAACCTAATTTGTATTTTGGATATTTTTGTCGAGAAGGATCTATTCTTTCTATATCAATTTATTTCATGTAAAAATTTCAAATAGTTTCAAAGTTATGGCCTCTAGAAAATTCTACAAAAATATTAACAAAAATCGCCAAAATACTAACACTTTTTGTATGCCTATTCTTTTCAATATTTTTATATAGTTACATATAGAAATTATTAGATTATTTTTATCGAGGAAAATGTACACTTTCAGAATCAAGTCATTTCATGAAAAAATTCTAAGTATTTTCAAAGTTATGGCCTCTGGAAAATGTTACGCAAAAAATCGCCAAATTACAAACACTTATTTATATGCCCATTTTTTCAGTATTTTTATATAGTAACATACTTTTATTGCGAAATGTTTTTGTCGACGAAGATCTTCTCCTGCAGACTCCGTTTGTTTCATATGAAAATCCGCAGTAGTTCCAAAGTATGGCCTCTAGAAATCATTACTGAACATTTTTTAAAAATCGCCAAAATGCAAAAACTTCTTTGTACGACATTTTACGAAAGATTTTTACAAAGTAACATTTTATTTATTGTACAACATTTTTTAGGGGAAGGTCTAATCTTTCAAAATCTATTTGTTTCATGTAAAAATACGAAATAGTTTAGAAGTTATGGCCCCTGGAAAACATTACAAAAATGTTTTACAAAAATCGCCAAAATGCTAACACTTATTGGTATGCCAATTTTCGCTGTATTTTTATATAGTAACATATTTTTATTTTGAAAAATATTTTTGGAGGAAGATCTCGTCTTTCAGAATCAATTTATTTCATGTCAAAATACCAAATACTTTCAAAGTTACGGCGCATAGAAATCATTACCGAAACATTTTCAAAAATCGCCAAAACGCCAAAACTTCTTTGTACGCCATTTTACTAAGGATTTTTAAAGAGTTACCTCTTATGTTTTGTACAATATATTTTAGAGAAGGAACTACTTTTTCAAAATCAATTTGTTGCATATTAAAATTCCCAGTAGTTCCGAAGTTATGGCCTCGAAAAATCATTACTCAAAAACTGTTCAAAAATCGCCAAATTGAAAGTACTTCCACATTTTTGCCGATAACTTGAATATTTGTAATATGTATATTATTTTTATTGTACATCACTTAAAAGGGGAGGAAATTAATATTCAAAAGCAGGTCCAATCTCTTCCATACATTGCTCCGTTAAAAAGTTATGTCACCTTGAAAACGGTTACCAAAAAAATACGCAACACTAAAAATATTAAGGTCTTTCAAAGTTTTGCCCATAACTTAATTATTTTTAATGAGGATTTTAACTATGTTATACATTGTAATAAAGGCGATGAATCGCTCTTTCAAAATCCTTTTCAATCATTTTCTTATATTACTCCCTTAAAGAGTTATGGCGCCTAGAACATGGTTACCAAAATTTATTACAAAACTGCAAATATATAGAATTTTCAAATTTTGCCCTATAACTTTAATATTTTCCAAGGGAGTACTACAATATTATATATCATTTAAAAGGGAAGGAAATACTCATTTAAAATTCATTTACTTCATATCAAACAATAGTACAAATTAAAAGTTATGCCTCCTAGAACATGGTTACCGACAAATTTCACGAAATTGTAAAATCCGTACTATTTCATATTTTTGCCTAAAACTCAAATATTTTGAATATGTAGATCATTATTATTGTTCATCACTTAAAATGGGAGGTAATACACTTTCCAAATTAGGTCCAATCACTTCCATACAGTACTCCGTTAAAAAGTTATGTCACCTTGAAAACGGTTACCAAAAATTTTCCATAAACTAAAAATATGTAAGCCTTTCAAATTTTGCCCATAACTTGATTATTTTTAATGAGGATATTAATTATATTATACATTGTTGTAAAGGTGATGAATCACGCTTTCAGAATCGCGTTCAATCTTTTTCTTGTCTAATATAGTTCAAAAGTTATGTGTCATTAAAAATGGTTACCAAAAAATTTCCTAAAACTAAAAATTCTTAGTTCTTTTAATTTTTTGCTTATAACTTTATTATTTTTCGTATCAATATGTTCTATATTATACATTGTTGTAAAGGAGAGGAAACACTCTTTCCAAATCCGGTCCAATCACTTTCAAAAATTAGATAGTTCAAATGTTATGTGACATTAAAAACGGTTACCAAAAAAAGTTCATAAAGCTAAAAAATCTTAGGTCATTCGATGTTTTGCCCAAAACTGTATTATTTTTCATGAACATTTTTTCTATATTATACATTTTTGTAAACGTGAGGAATCACTCTTTCCAAATCCGGTTCAATCACTTTTTAATATAATGTAATTCGAATGTTATGTGTCCTTGAAGACGGTTACCAAAAAATTTTCTAAAACTAAAAATTCTTAGTTCTTTTAATTTTTTGCTCATAACTTGTGTATTTTTCATAAGGATATTATCAATACTATACTTTGCTATAAAGGTGAGGAATCACTCTTTCAAACTCAGTTTCAATCACTTAGAAATATGATCCTGATGCGAAGTTATGGCGCCTAGAAAATGGTTACCAAGATTTTTTCATAAATCTTCGAAATCGTAGCTTATTCAAATTGTGTCGAATAAGTAGCATATTTTCCATGTGAGTATTACAATATTATATATCATATTATAGGAGAGGAGTTACTCTTTCAAAATAGTTTCAAAACCCGGTTCAATTATGTCCTTAACTAATATAGTTCAAAAGTTATGTGACATTAAAACCGGTTACCCAGAAAATTTCCTAAAACTAAAAATACTTAGTTCATTCAATGTTTTGTCCATAACTATATTATTTTTCATGAGAATATTTTCTATATTATACATTTTTGTAAAGGCAAGGAATCACTCTTTCAAAAATCCGTTTCAGTCACTTAAAAATAAGGTCCTGATACGAAGTTATGGCGCCTTGAAAATGGTTACCAAAATTTTTCATAAACCTTTGAAATCGTAGCTTATTCAAATTTTGTCGAATAATTTGCATATTTTCCATGGGAGTATTACAATATTATATATCGTTTTATAGGGGAGAAGTTACTCTTTCAAAATGTAATTTATAGAATTCGGATATCTTTCTTACTTTAAAAGTTATGCTCTGTAGAATATGGTTACTCAGAAAATTTCGGAAATTGGAAAATATGATATATTTCTAAATATTTACAAATATCTTTGGTAGTTGGTCAGATATATTGAAATAAAATTACATAATTGAAAAGAGGAGAGTTGACTCATTCTAAGTTCCTTTTACGGAATTTAAAAATATCACCTAGGTATGGAGTTATAGGCCAAGGAAGGTTCGATATAAAAGAATCAGCAGGGTTTTGGTTTGTAAGGAGAGTAACGTTGTAATAATGAGGAGATAGAGAGAGAGATAGATAGAGAGAGAGAGAGAGAGAGAAAAGAGGCAAGTTATAAAAATATCGCCTAGGTATGGAGTTATAGGCCATGGAAGGTCCGACATATAAGAGTCAGAATCAGCAGGGTATTGGTTTGTAAGGAGAGTAACGATGTATTAATGAGAATGGGAAGAGAGAGAGAGAGAGAGTAAGAAAGAGGCAAATGTTGTTTTAGAGAATGAGTAGATCATGTGCTGCCAATATGAGTTCAGATTTGGGTACTATTTTCCGTTCGGAAGTTTAGAAAAGGTCCCATAATCAAATGTTTATATTTTTTAATGAAGTCAAATAGAGACGCCAGGTTCTGTTCTGCTTGTGTTCACATGGTCTTGTGAGGATTATAATCCCCAATAAAATCCCGTTATTTCCCCCTAAAATCGTATAGGGTTCCAGAAATTTCACTCTCAGCTCTTCGGGTCTACATACATATGTCATACTTTCTCTACATAAGTACGGAATGTATGTATGTCGAAGTACATGCCACATTTTCCACATCGATGGCGATGAAAGTAAATAAAAACCTATGTGACGGACCACTCCACATCACACCAACGTGTCCACGTCATCATCACCAACGTCTTCGTCTTTCAAAAACCCCACATTCTTCTTCTTCGTGTTTTTATGTCTTCTAGGTGGTTCACAAAAAAATGCCACGTCTTTTTGTTGGTCGGAACGTGAAGTTGTTGTTGAGACACCATCTGGTAAAATTTTCATCGTCAATCTCATTGTTGTTGTTGCTGTTTTTTTTTTTTGTTGTTGTTCGAAATTTTTTGCGCCACGACAAAACCATCAATAGTCGTGAGAGATGCAGCTCCGCGCTGCATTCATTCACCAACCAGCCAGCCAGCCAGCCACGTCAAAATGGGTCTGGGTTTCAATGGCCGGGCAGATGCACACACACACTTAAAGAGTGCCAGACACACTCTCACACACACACTGTGGCACCTAATAGCCAAGAATTGGTTAATGCAGCTTGCAGTCAGCTGTTACTTTTGACAGCAGCTGCTCTGTCACGAACTACGCTGACGTCAACGTGCTGTGTGTGTTTTGGCTTCAAAACTCTTGTGTTGTTGTTGTTCTTTTTCCCCATTTTGCACAAAACCCAAAAACTACAACAAATAGTTGCCACCATACTTTGACCTTTTCTTGTTGTAATTGTTAGCTAGCCGAGAGCTAGCACTCCTCGCGTCATCCAATCGCCTGACCATTAACCAAGCAAACCCATTCATTTGGAATACACACACAAATTGAAAAAAAATGTTGTTGTTGTTTTTTGGGGTTTCTTTGTTGGATTTTGTATGGATAGTGATATTTATAAACCGGACCGCAAAAACCATGGTGGGGGGTTCAAGAGGTTTGAAACCTCAAACTTTGACGAGAAGAGCTGTAACCGTTGGTTACCCATTTTTCTAGGCGTCATAACATTTTAACGGGGTAATCTATGGAGGAGATTGGAATGGATTTTGAAAGGGTAATTCCTCATCTTTACAAAAATGTATAATATCGAAAATATTTTTATGAAAAATAATCAAGTTATGGGCCAAACTTTGAAAGTCCTAAGTAATTTTAGTTTTGTAAAATTTTTGGGTAACCATTTTCAATGGCACATAACTTTGGAACTATATTATATGAGAAGGTGATTGAACCTGATGTGGAAAGAGCATTATCTCCCCTTTATGTTTGTGTACCACTTATATGATATTCCTATTAAAAGTTTTTGGGTTATAGGCAAAAGTGTGAAATAATACCGATTTTACGATTTCGTAAATTTTTGAGTAACCATGTTCTAGGCGTAATAACTCTTTAATGGCGTAATCTTTGGAGGAGATTGAAACGGATTTTGAAAGGGTGTTTCCTCGCCTTTACAAAAATGTATAATATAAACAATATCCCTATGAAAAATAAACAAGTTATGGGCCAAATATTAAAAAACCTAAATATTTTTAGTTTTGTAAAATGTTTGAGTAACCGTTTTCATTGGCACATAACTTTGGAACTATATTATAAAAGAAGGTTATTGGACCTGATCTTGAAAGAGTATAGTCTCCCCTTTAAAGTTGTGTACCATTTATATGATATTCCTATGACAAGTTTTCGGGTTATAGGCAACAATTTGAAAAAGATGGATTTTACATTTTCCTGAAATTGTTCAGTAACCATTTTCTACGCTTCATAACTCTTTAACGGAGTACTCTTTGGAGGAGGTTGGAACAGATTTTGAAAGGGTGTTTCTTCGCCTTTACAAAAATGTATAATATAGAAAATATCCCTATGAAAAATAAACAAGTTATGAGCAAAACTTTGAAAGCCCAAAGTAAATTTAGTTTTGTGGATTTTTCGAGTAACCGTTTTTAATGTCACATAACTTTGGAACTATATTATATAGAATGGAGATTGTACTTGATTTTGAACGAGTATGTTCTCCCCTTTAAGGTTGCGTACCTTTAAGATGATATTCCTATTACAAATATTCGAGTTATAGGCAAAAGTGTGGAATAATACCGATTTTACGATTTCGTGAAAATTTTCGGTAACCATTTTCTAGGCGACCTAACTTTTTAACTGGATAATCTTTGGAGGAGATTGGAACGGATTTTGAAAGGGTGTTTTCTCACCTTTACAAAAATGTATAATATAGAAAATATCCATATGAAAAATAATAAAGTTATGAGCAAAACTTTGAAAACCTAAAGTAATTTTAGTTTTGAAAATTTTTTTTGGTAACCGTTTTCAATGGGACATAACTTTGGAACTATATTATATAAGAAGGTAAGTGGACCTGATCTTGAAAGAGTATAGTCTCCCCTTTAAAGTTGTGTATCATTTATATGATATTCCTATGACAAGTTTTCGGGTTATAGGCAAAAATTTGAAAAAGATGGATTTTACATTTTCCTGAAATTGTTCAGTAACCATTTTCTATGCTTCATAACTCTTTAACGGAGTACTCTTTGGAGGAGGTTGGAACAGATTTTGAAAGGGTATTTCTTCGCCTTTACAAAAATGTATAATATAGAAAATATCCCTATGAAAAATAATCAAGTTATGGGCAAAAATTTGATAGTCCTAAGTAATTTTAGTTTTGTGGATTTTTTTGAGTAACCGTTTTCAATGTCCCATAACTTTTCAACCATATTATATATAAAATTGATTGTATCCGATTTTGAAAGAGTATTGTCTCCCCTTTAAGGTTGTGTACCGTTAAGAGGATATTCCTATTACAAATATTTGAGTTATAGACAAAAATGTGAAATAGTACAGATTTTACGATTTCGTGTATTTGTTGAGTAACCATATTCCAGGAGGCATAACATGAAACCGGTACAAATGTTCGATATAGAGTAAATGCATTTTGAAAGAGTATTCCATTCCCTTCAAAATGGTGATGGTATATTGTGGTGGTATATAATAAGCTAAGCTAAGTATTTTCAGTTTTATAAAAAATTTTGGTAACCGTTTTCTAGGCGGCATAACTTTTTATCTGGGTAATCTTTGGAGGAGATTGGAACGGATTTTGAAAGGGCGTTTCTTCACCTTTTCAAAAATGTATAATATAGAAAATATCCCTATGAAAAATAATCATGTTATGGATAAAATATTAAAATACCTAAATATTTTTAGTTTTTTGTGAAATTTTTGAGTAACCGTTTTCAATGGCACATAACTTTGGAACTATATTATATAAAAAGGTGATTGAACCAGATTTTGAAAGAGTATGGTCTATCCTTTAAGGTTTCGTACCTTTAAAATGATATTCCTATTACAAATATTTGAGTTATAGGCAAATGTGTGAAATAGTACAGATTTTACAATTTCCTTAATTTTTTGAGTAACCATGTTCTAGGAGGCATAACATGAAACCGGTACAAATGATCGATATAAAGTTAATGCATTTTGAAAGAGTATTTCTTCCTCTTCAAAATGATATATAATATTGTGATATATTATATTCAAGTTATCTGTCAAAATTTAAATGAACTAAGTTTTTTCAGTTTTATGAAAAATGTAAGTAACCATCTTCTAGGCGGCATAACTTTTTAACTGGGTAATCTTTGGAGGAGGTTAGAACGGATTTTGAAAGGGAATTTCTACACCTATACAAAAATGTATAATATAGTAAATATCCTCATTAAAAATAACCATGTTATGGCCACAAATTTAAAAGACCTACATATTTTTAGTTTTGTCCTAATTTTTTGGTAATCGTTTTCAAGGTGACATAACTTTTTAACGGGGTAATATAGGGAAGTAATTTGACCTGATTTGGAAAGTATATTTCCTCCCCTTTGTAGTTATGTACAATAATACTGATATACTTATTTAAAATATTAGAGTTATCGTCAAAAATATAGAAGTACTGAGAATTTTTGTTTTCTTGAAATTTCTTGGTAACCATGTTCTGGGCGTCATAACTTCGGTCTTAGTTATCCGTTTTAAACGAAATAAAGTAATTTCGAACGCATATTTCTTCCACTTCAAAACGATATATAATATTGTAATACTCCAGAGGAAAATATTAAAATTATTGTGCACAATTTGAGACAGCTATATATTTGCAGGTTAATGAAAAAATGTTGGTAACCATATTCTAGGCGGCATAACTTTATAATTATGGGACAGTTGGAAATGATTGGACCGGATTTTGAAAGAGTGTTTCCTCAGCTTTACAACAATGTATGATATATAAATAATTCCCATACAATTTTCGAGATATTGTGAAAAATTCAAAAAAATTAAAATAATTCTAATTTTGGGAATTTTTTTGAGTAGCCTATTTCGGAGGTCATAACTTTGGAACCAGGCTATATTTCAACATGAAATAAATTGGTAATAAAAGGGGTATCTCCTCCCCCTTATAATGGTATATCATATATAAATTGTGTTCCCTAACATTTTCAAGATATATCAAAAATAGGAATATTTCAAAAAACTTTAATTTCAGGAAAATTTTTGTGTAGCCTATTTCGAAGGTCATAACTTTGGAACCAGCTTATATTTCCCCCTAAAATAACTTGGTAATGGAAAGAGGAGGTCTCCTTCTTTACAATGATATGCCAAATATATATTGTGTCCCCTAAAATTTTTAAGTTATAGCAAAAATACGAAAATGTCAAAAGAATTTTAATTTTGGGAACATTTTTGAGTACCCTAATTGCGGAGGTAATAACTTTGGAACCAGTTTATATTTCCCGCTGAAATAACTTGGTAATAAAAAAGAGAAGGTCTTCCCCTTTACAATAATATATCATATATAAATGCAGTCACTTAAAATTTTCGAGATATAGGAAAAATATTAAAATACCAAAAAAAAATAATTTCGAGAAATTTTTTGAGTTGCCTATTTCGGTGGTCATAACTATGGAACCAGTCTATATTTTCCACTAAAATAACTTAGCAATGAAAAGAGGAGGTCTACACCTTTACAATGATATATTATATTTAAATGGAGTCAATTAAAATTTCCGAGATATAGGAAAAAATATGAAAATATCAAAAAAATTAATTTCGGGAAATGTTTTTAGTACCCTAATTGCGGAGGTCATAACTTTGGAACCAGGCTATATTTCAACATAAAATAAAAAGCCAATGAAAAGAGAAAGTCATTCCCTTTACAATGATATATAATATGTAAATTGAGTCCCTAAGATTTTTCGAGATATAGGAAAAAATTCAAAAATTTCATAAAATTTAAATGTTGGAAATTTTTTGAGTAGCCTATTTCGGAGGTCATAACTTCGGAACCAGGTAACATATCCTCGGGAAATGACTTGCTATTGAAAGAATGACTCTTTGTCTTTAAATTTATATATCGATATAGAGCTTTTGGTACCAAAATGTCCAAGATATTGCAAAAAAGTTAAGTTACTATTATTTTTAATAGTTTTCAGAAAATCTTCGAACGTTGTTCCAGTAGCCATAATTTTGAATGTAGGTAAAATTTCAACATGAAAGCTATACTTTTTCGAAAGGGTACCTCTTCCTCTTGAAAATGATGTACGATATAGGCATATAGCTTGTAAGAATGTCGAGATATAGCAAAATATATTAAGGTTACCTACTGAACTTAGGTTTTTTTGCTCCGGCACTAAATTGTGTGTACGGGATTTTAATAGTGGGAAATAGTGGGAATTTTTTCTAGATTATGTTTTTTGAATTTGATTTCTATTAAGGAATAACTTTAAATGCAAATACGTCAAAATATTTTTTTACTAATATTAGAAAGAGTTCTTTCATAAATTGTTCAATCTCCATTTGATGATGGCATGTAGTCAGGTCCCTTTATTGCCACGACAAAGCAAGAAAAATCCTAACCTAACCCAATCTAACTGTACAAAACATCCAACAAAATGCCATTTTGGATGCCAACAACATTACCACGTTCCTTTCCCTCTCCGTGGCCCCCCTTCTTCCGTCTAGAGTTCCACTTTCCATGCCATTAGTATTTCGCGAAGTTTTTCTTGGCATTTATTTGTTTTTGCTGGCACTGGCTGTGTTGTTGTTGCTATTTTGGACAACAACAACGAAAATGACGACAGCGAACGACAACGTTGTCATCGTAAAACCTTGTCGTCAATATTATTGTTGTTGTTGTATATAGTAGACGATTTCCCAATTCACATTGTTATTGTTTTGGTGTATCTATCCGACGACGTTATTGTTGTTGTTGTATATAGACAACACCATACACATGAATGGCTATATAGATAGGTCTGTATGTATGTACATGCCTGATGATGAAGAAGAAGAATAATGGTGTGCAGCTGCTTTGCTGCCAACCAGACAGCCACCTTCCCGAATGCCTGAATGGCTGATATAACCTGCAAGCCATTGTGTGAGTCTATAGATCGTCATAGATACGCGGACTTTATGTACTCCAAAAATATACATATGTACATATATAGATAGGTATATATGTATGTTGGTACATACATATATAAGACTGCATGCAGCATTTTTATGTATGCATCGAGGAGAATGGTATAAACATTTTGCCAATATATCGTATCTACCAAGCTATTCCCCCCTTTGTGCCAGGGCAAAGTTTTAAAACGGGGGGTTTTTGAGGGGAAGAAGGTCTTCTTCTTGGCCATGGAAAAGAGTAGAGAGGTGTTGGGGCCTTTCATTTGTAATAAAATGTTGCTAAAAATAACTTTAAATGAAAATACGACAAGAAGGTTATACCTTCGTTGAGGGGATTTCCATTGGCAATAAAAGGGGAAACAGTGGGGATTTTTTTCATGAGGTTTTAAGAAGATTTCCTTCGGAATCCAATTTTTTGGGTTCGACAAATTCAACAACAAAATTCGGGCTACTTGCATCGGAATCCTTTAGAAATAGGACGTGTCTAAGAATCTCTTTCATAGTCGAATCGAATTTCCACAGAATATTTTCTCAAGAATCCATAGGCCAAGAGGCCTGGATTTTTAAAGAAGATTTTCTCAAGAATCCCCCACATCCAAGAGGCCTGGATTTTTAAAGAAGATTTTCTCAAGAATCCTCCCAACAAGAGGCGTGGATTTTTAAAGAAGATTTCTTCAAGAATCCTCTAACCAAGAGGCGTGGATTTTTAAAGAAGATTTTTCAAGAATCCACCATCGAAGAGGCGTGGATTTTTAAAGAAGATTTTCCCAAGAACCTCCAACCGAGAGGCCTGGATTTTTAAAGAAGATTTTCTCAAGAATCCTCCCAACAAGAGGCGTGGATTTTTAAAGAAGATTTTCCCAAGAATCCTCCAACCGAGAGGCGTGGATTTTTAAAGAAGATTTTCTCAAGAATCCATAGGCCAAGAGGCGTGGATTTTTAAAGAAGATTTTCTCAAGAAGTAGTCGACCAAAAGGCCTGGATTTTTAAAGAAGATTTTCTCACGAAGTAGTCGACCAAAAGGCGTGGATTTTTAAAGAAGATTTTCTCAACAATCCATAGGCCAAGAGGCGTGGATTTTTAAAGAAGATTTTCTCAGAAAGTTATCGAACAAAAAGCCTGGATTTTTAAAGAAGATTTTCTCAAGAAGTTGTTGACCAAAAGGCGTGGATTTTTAAAGAAGACATTTAGTCCACTAATAGTAATATTTGGAAAGGCTCTCAGGTCCTATAATTTATTTCCGATTTTTTGGTTCAATAACTTTAAATGCAAATACGTCAAAATTATACTTTAAGATTGCTTATTGGAGAACTTTTAGTCCACTAATTGTAATATTTGAAAAGATTCTCAGGGCTCCGAATTTATTTCCGAATTTTTGGAGTAATAACTTTAAATGCAAATACGTCAAAGTAATTGATTAACCTGCAAAGAAAGAGAAATTCAAATTATTATCAAAATTATTCAAATTTTTCAAAATCCCTACCCTCCGACTTTCCCAATGCAATTTCTATTTCCCCATAATTTCCACTACTCATCGTAAACTTCAAAAACTTTTCGTTACCTTTTATGAATTTCCTTATTTTCCATCCACTGTACAATAAAGTGCGTTGTTCGAAGGTGCAGTACAGGCATACATAGCCAACTATTCCGCAAAGTCCACTATGGCCCTCTTTTTGAAAATGTGCGTAAGTGCAGAGGCAAACGTCATCTTGTTTTTTTTTTGCACTGGCAATTGAACACCCACTTCTGCCCTGCAATTGGTACATACAAATGTTCCGCAAGTAAGCTCAATGGATACACACTTGATGACCAGACAAGACCTGGCCAGGCCATGTAGCCCAAAAACTTTTCAGTATACCTATATACTTATATAGGGAAGAGGAGAACGGCGGCAGGAAAGCGTCCACACATTTTCCCCCCCAAACAAACCTCAATGGGATTCTGCAAAGTTTTGTTGCAATCTAGAATGGAGGCTATAGCCATACAACAATTGGGTGGCCTTTTCCTCCTCCTCTGGTAGGTTTTCCCCCTTATGCCCCTTGGTGCAAGAGTTTATGTATTCGCATAAGTGCGTAATTCTATTTAGTTTTACCTAGCCAGGGATTTCGAAAAGGCGGGTGTGTGTTTGCCGCCTTCATTTTGTTGGGTAATATTAGAATGCAGGCTTCCTCTGCGTATCCTCTTCTATGTAGTGTGTCGGTATATTGTGATAGTTGTTGTTGTAGTTCCTTTGGTATATAGGTCTGATGAAATTGTGTATACCAGTTTCATGGGTTATATAAGAATGCAACTGGGATACATAACCACCTACCTGGGTGGATTTTCTTTTCGGCGGAACAGATGGTCTGAAAAGTCGGGGTATTTAATGGAAACCTTTAAATGTCCTCAATTTAATTGTCAGACCTTAAACTCGACTGAAGATCTAATAGCCTACTAAAATATTCAACCTTTAAAATCATCGGTTAGGCCAAGAATTCTGGAAAAATTTAGAAAGTCAAATGAAAAATCCGAAACCCTAAGGCATTGTTATAGACCAATTTAGCGCTGCAAATTCGAGCTATTTTTTTACCAGATTCTGATTCCAACCCAATTTTTTAAATAACCTTGGCTAAAATCAATAGAAGGTGGGGAAGCAGATTCACTTATCCGAAACTTCCCTACAGCAATGAAAGAAAGGCTCAGAGTCAGCAATAGTAGGTGTGAGTTTTCTTTTTAACTTCTTGGAGGATATGTCTAAGAATTGAAGGTATGGGTAAAAATTGAAGACATGCCTAAGAGTCTCTTTCAAATATACATAGAAATTCGGACAAAATTGGGAGTCCCTAAAAAATATTATTGTGCAGCAGATCAGCTCTGCAGAGTCGAGGTATTTTTGGCTTGACTTTGATTCCTACCATACATTTTTATTTCGAGTCCAACACCATTTGCCCAAGTCCCTAAAAGGTAGGAAAGCAGTTTAACCTCTCCGAAGGTTCCCAAAAGAAGTGGACGAAATTTTCAGAGCTGGCAGAAGAAGGCGGTTGCTTTTTTAAATACTTTGAGAATCACTAGAAGGTGGGAAAACAGATTCTCTTCTCCGAAGCTTTCAGCATTAGAAAGTTTTCTTTTTAGCTTCTTCGAGAATTTATTAATGATGATATGTCCAAGAATTGAAGACATGCCTAAGAGTCTCTTTCAAATATAGAAATTCAAACAAAAAGGGGAGCCCCTAAAAAAATTATTAGAGACCAGATCAGCACTGTAGAGTCGAGGTATTTTTGGCAAGACCCGAATTCCTATCATATTTTTTATTTTGAGTCCAAACAAAATGGGAAGTCCCTAAAGAAATATTATTGTGCAGCAGATCAGCTCTGCAGAGTCGAGGTATTTTTGGCTTGACTCTGATTCCTACCATACATTTTTATTTGGAGTCCAACACCATTTGCCCAAGTCCCTAAAAGGTAGGAAAGCAGTTTAACCTCTCCGAAGGTTCCCAAAAGAAGTGGACGTAAGTTTCAGAGCCAGCAGAAGAAGGCGGTTGTTCTTTTATCTACTTTGAGAATTGTCAGGGAAGATATGTCGAACAGTCCCTTTCAAAAAAAGTCTCTTTCAAAAATATCGAATTCGAATTGAAGACGTGTCTAAGATTCTCTTTCAAAAATAACTTCTGTCGATTTGATTTCCTAATCGGTACTGTTCGGTACAAAAAGCTTAATTTGAGATTGAACTTCCCAGCAGTTTCGCAGAGTACTTCTCCGAGTTCGATAACAGTACGTTTACATTTAACCGGATTGCGTTAACCCACTGGGTTTCAATTGTCAATTCCTTTGCATATATGCCAAATAAATCCTCATAATGTAGGTTAACGCGGTAAAAAGTTCTAATGTATATGCCGTTTAACTCTCTAGAAGTAATTTGCTGGCATTCGGTAGGAGAGTCTCTTTCGAAATAAAAATATGCTATCGACCACAATTGTTGATTTTCTGAAGTATGGCTTATATAGCTATGGACATGGGAGTCTTTTTTCCGACTAATAATTCGAAATTTAGAAATGTCCAAGAATCTTTTTCAAAAAAAAAAAAATCTGTGGCTTCGATTTCCGAATTTATGATGTTCCACAGAAAGCTGATTTTGAATTATTCAGCACTTTCTCAGTCGGTTTCTGAGCTATGTTCCCGAAAGTTTTTTGACGAAAAATTCAACAAAAAAAAGACATGTCTAAGAATCTCTTTCAAAAATAAATTCAGTATCTTCGATTTTCTACACTACACACGGAATGTTGGCTTGAAATTGAACCATCCAGCAGTTTCTCAATCTCCTTCTCCGTATAAGATTAGAGGTAGGCTCCATGTTGAGGTTACCCTTGCAGTTTCTCAATCTCCTTCTCCGGGGATTTGTCCGTGCACTGTATAAGATTAGAGGTAGGCTCCATGTAAGGGTACCCTTGCAATGAAAAGGAAAGCCAGAGAGATACTACATTCCCACCACTATGCGACGCGTTTCGCCGTTGGTTAAGCGGCTCATCAGGCATATTGGGCAATGTGGCTTACAAATGTCTTTACTTGATAAGTTGTATTTATGTCGACTATTGTTGCGAAATGGCATCTACGAATTAAATTCACACCGTGTCAAGGTTCGGACCTTTGGCATCACACAGAAAATTCCTTTTCGACCTACTTCGCCCTAAAAAGCCATAAAAACATAACTCAAAAAATATTAATATTGGTCAAGAATTTAGGGTAGCCCCAAATATAAAGTTATCTCCCAAATTTCCGATTTTGGGCACGTTTTTCAACCGAACTGCTTGTAATTTAATATTTTGGTTTCTCATTGGGTAACAAATCTCTCCACCAAATATTATCAAAAATTACCTACTTTAAAGGGTAGTCCTTATATAAATATAAATCCCAAATTTCCGATTTTGGGGACGGGTTTCAACCGAATTCGTTGTAATTTGGTGTTTTAGGTTCTTATTAGCCCAAGTTTCAGGGTATATCTCATATAATGGTATCCCTTCATATTTGTGGGAGAGCCTTTTTCGGTGAGAGAGCCCTTTTGAAAAATAAAAATCTATTATGAAGAGGTTGCAGAGCCACGAAATTTATTTTTCGACTAATAATTCGAAATAAGGACTTGTCTAAGATTCTCTTTCAAAAAAAAACTTCTGCCGATTTGGTTTTTATACCCTCCACCATAGTATGGAGGGTATATTAATTTTGTCATTCCGGTTGTAACTCCTCGAAATATTCATTTCCGATCTAGCCATGTCCGTCTGTCCGTCCGTCCGTCTGTTGTAATCACGCTATCTTCTGAAGGAATTGAGATAGGGTGCTGAAATTTTGCATAGGGTTGTCTTTTGTCTGCAGGCAGGTCAAGTTCGAAGATGGGATATATCGGTCCACGTTTAGGCATAGCTCCCATATAAGGGTACCCGGCAAATTTCGGTATTTTAGGGTTCTTGACGCCTTTTTCAGCCGAATTCGCTGAAATTTGGTACATTGGGTTCTTATTGGATACTAAATGTCTCCACAAAAAATTATAAGTATAGGTCCATATTTTCTGGTAGCCCCCATATAACGGAACCTCCTAATTTTCAGTATTTTGGGGGTTTTGGTCGGATTTTTCCGCCGAATTGGCTGTAATTTAGTGTTTTGAGTTCTTAATAGGTACCAAACCTCTCTAAAAAAATTATGTATATAGGTCAATTTTTTCGGGTTGCCCCCATATAAGGGTACCCCCCAATTTTCGGTATTTTGGGGTTCTTGAGCACGTTTTTCGCTGAACTTTGCTACATTGGGTTCTTATTGGGTCCTTAATGTCTCCACAAAAAATTATAAATATAGGTCCACTATTTCTGGTAGCCCCTATATAATGGTACCTCCCAATTTTTAGAATTTTGGGGGTTTTGATCGTATTTTTCCGCCGAATTAGCTGTAATTTAGTATTTTGAGTTCTTAATAGGTACCAAATCTCTCTACCAAAAATTATTAATATTCGCCCCCTTTTTGGGGTAGTCCCCATATAACCCCCTTTTTTTATATTAATATAGTTATCTGATATGTTCCGCGTTTTGAGTTTGGTTCTAAGACTCTAGTGTAATCATTTCACCTGCAGAGGATAGCGAGGTAAAAAATTAGAACGTAAGGTTCGATAATGAACTATAGTCGCATTTAGACCTAGCCTCTGTGGAGGTTTCAGAAGGAGTGGACCGATATTCCCCATCTTCGAATTTGAATTATCAATTAAAAATTTCTGAATTTGTATTATGGTTTACATAATCCGATTTTAGACATGTCGGTATAGGTCCACTTTTTGGTATGTTTCCTTTATTTTCATTTCTAGTACCTGTCAGTATATCTATGGTGGAGGGTATACAAAGTTCGGCCCGGCCGAACTTAACGCTTTTTCACTTATTTAATCGATACTGTCATATAATGGTATCCCTCGATATTTGTTAATTTGGCCATTTTTTACCGATTTGGTTTTATAATATTCCTTAAAAATTTTTTTCCATGACATATGGACCTCATATAAAATTTAGCGAAAATAAAATTTAGGTTTTTTTAATGGCCTCATGGTGGGTGATATAAAAAGTTCGGTAAAGCTGAACTTAACGATGGCTTTACTCGTTTTTTTGTCTGGATATTTGATGAAAAAATAACTTTAAATGCAAATACGACAAAATCTCATCACGCCTGGAAACCTGAAAAGAAAACAAATTCGTAACAAATATGTGATCTATAATTGCGAAATACAACATTTAATCCATACTTACCATTATTGTCTTTCAATTCAAAAAATTTGCTGTTCATATTACGTTCTCCCCAAGGTTTATTCATAAGGTTAGCCGGCAGGCGAATTCATGCCTTAGTCTTATCTTTCTTCATTTACAATCCTTCCTATTCATTTAGTCTGGGTTTACACATGCAACTTTTTTAAGCAACTCTGCTGTTGCTCTCTTCGATTCTCTTTTGAATTTCTTTCCCCTTGTCAGTTTTTATACCTCTCTCTTCTAAGAACTCAGCAATTCTGCTTACAAAAGTTGCATATGTAAACCCCGAGTTATATATCACATTATTGTTTCACGTCTTCTTCAACTCCTTACAATTCTCGTCCTCTCCCTTTTTACTCATTCTAGGTTACTATAAACTTGCCAACTTTCGCTAGTCATCATGCCATTTGCCATTTCTGTTCCATTTGCAGTGTAAAGTTTTCCTGTTAAATACATAAAAGAAAGAAATTAAAATTTATGACTATGACAGTTACTTGCCTATCACCCCTTCCTTCCCAGATCCTTTTCTAGAAAAATGCCAGCCTTATTTTATTGTATGGCGTCCACAAAACAAAAATATCTACTGATATTCATTACTTGACTTTTATTTGTTTTCTTTCTCCTCTGTATTTATTTGTTTTGTTGTGTAATAACGGCCGCCCAACTCCCTTCACAAGATACCAAGTTAAATGGCTCTCCTTTGTTCACGCTCTCTGCCCACTCTCTCTCATTTGTTATTTCCGTTAGACTATCATACAGTGATGATGATATTCTATTTTTTTGTTGTTGTTTTGTTTTTGCCCACCATGCTCTCTCACTCTTCGTTGGTGCACTCTCATGCATCATGCATGCGGTCTCTTGTCTATTGGGAAATGATGAGGTCGCTTGGTGGTGGCGAGGCGGGGGCGTTGCGGAGACGGTTTCATGAGATTTATTGCACACATTTTTGCAATAAATAGTCAGAGGGTGTTGTTCGGGGGAGTCTCGGCGCTATGTTTCTGTGGAAAATGGGTTTTGTGTGTGCATACTACATACGGGTAGGTATATTTGTATGTGCACTATATATAGCGAGGTGTGTGTTTGTATGTATATAAGTAAATATATAGCCTTGTATTTCTATATATAGAGAATAGACTAGAAAATATTATCATGACACTTGTATGTATTCCAATAATAAATTACGAAATAAAATTAAATAAGTTTTTGGAAAAATCTAGTTTTAAAGATTTTATTTTGGGAAGATTTGAGGAGAAAGAAAAATGGAAAAATGTTGAAAATTTAAAGAGGGGTTTTTAGGTTAGAATAAAAAAAATGATTTAAAGTTCCGAAGCAAATAAAAGCCAGCAGAAGAACAAAAAATATGGCCTATGTCCCGATCAATCAGGAAGGCCAGTTGCTATTCCCTAGAGGAGAAATTTTTAAATATAAAAAAACAAGTTCGAAAAGACCCTCCAAAAAATATTCTAAAATCAGAATACGCAATTAGGGGTATATCCGTAAAAAACCGCACAATTTTTACTCTGATAAAACTTCGAAATACAAAAATGTTCTGCAGTAATTAAGGACTAGAGAAAGGCCTAAATAATCCAGCAAAGGCGGGTGTGGTTGAACGAAGTTATAGGCGCTATAACCGTCTTCGAATCGCAGAAGTCGGAAGTGAGAAAAATGAACGACCCAAGGCCGAATGAACTCAGTACCGAAGCTTGCCATGGATCTTCTCATCAGACATGATCAGAAGTCGTAAGAGAGAAAAATGAATGACCCAAGGCCGAATGAACTCAGCACCGACGCTTGTCATGGATCTTCTCATCAGACATGATCCGCCATCATTGTGCAATCGTGAGGGAAAATCTCCAACTAGTGGTGGATTGTAAGTGCAGGATTGCTACTGGAGGTATCTCTAGGAAGTGAAGACATTTCAAAGACAATTCAGCTCGCCTTCTAAGCTATTTTTGGTTAGAATCTGCCTATTTTATAAAAATCGACTCGGATCCATTAACTTCAATGTGTAAAAGATATGGGAACTGTTTCACTTCTCCGCTGATTCCCAAGATAAGTGGATGAAAGGTTCAAAGGCTGAAGTTTAAATTAAGACGTGTCTAAGAGTCTCTTTCAAAAATAAATTCCGATAGTTCAAATCGATAATGTTCCTCAGTAACGTTTACTGGCGATTGAATTGTCCGAGAGTTTCTCAGATCGAAGTTGTCCGACAGATTTTCAGCTCGACTCTCCAAGATATCTTTAGCTAGACTCTGGCCACATCCCTGGTTTTTAAAAATCGACCCTAATCATTAACTTAAATCAGTAAAAATAGGAGAGCTGTTTCACTTCTCCGAAGGTTTTCAATAGAAGTGGAAGAAAGGTTCAGAGCCAGGAGTAGAAGGCGGTGATATTTTCAATGCAGTTAGCTGGATGAAGGGCGCTGGGACGAGGCATCTGTCCTCATTTTTATTTGAATAAATAACTTTAAATGCAAATATGTCCAAATATTGTGTTCAATGTTTTTCCCTGAAGGATTTTCAGAACTATGGTCGTGACCGTTTTTCGTCAAATAATTCGAAATTAAGATATGTCTAAGAGTCTCTTTCAAAAATAAATTTTGACGGTTCGGTTGTCCAAATCGACAACAGGCACCGGTGGAACTCGAATTCAAACACCGAGTCAAAAAACGCAGTCTTAAAATGCCTCAATTTCCTCAGAAGCGGACAAGGCGATTAGGTGTCCAATTATATTTGTCGCTAGGTTGGAAATTGGTCAGGATGGACCTGAGAGATAAGAACGCACCGCAAATGATAGCTTCTAAGGATAATACTTAACTTCCTCAAAAAGGCTGAAGACGATTTGGACACAAAGAATAAAAAAAGCTTCTCGTCGGATAATGCACGTAAAGTCGACATAACGGTAATAGAATTTCAGAGGAGGGAAAAGGCCGATAAGATGGAGAATTTAGCAAGAAAGAAACAATAATCGGGATGCGAATACACAAAATGGCCGGGATGAACGGGAGAAATATGAACCATCGGTAGACGAAAGGTATTAAGCATGTTAATAGAACCGAGTAAGACAGTTGCAATTATCTGGGGCTCAATGGAGGAAACTTGTCAGGATGGAATGGATAAACCCACAACCGAAGCAGATGGAAGCCCCTTAGGGCAAGTCTATCTAGCTACCTTCAACTTTCTCAGAAACAGCGAAGAGAATTAGGCCAATGGAAGAGGAGAAAAGTCTTTCCATCAGAAAACTTAGATAAAACCGACGGTTGTCTTAGAATTTCAGAGGAGTAAAGAGGCTGACACGATGCTGAACGAAAGGAGTAGGAAAAAAAGGCAATTATCTGGTGCTCAAAGACGGAAGTTGGCCAGAATGAACCGGAGAATGAAGAACGCCCGGCTGACAGAAGTCTCTATGGCTAAAAATTACCTTCTTGAAAAGTGGCAAAGACGATTAGGTCTCCGAAAGAGAAGACGGACCCCAAAAACCATAAAAATGAAAAAATAGCTTTCCATTGTCTGATGCAAGGAAAAAATACAGACACTAGTGTTAAAATGACGTCCATAGGTTTATAATCTTCCGTAAAGTCTGAGAATTCCAAAAGGAACAATCGAACTTCACGATAGAGGCGGCAAACTATGGACAGGAGCCTCTATCTTTTGGCAAGGCAACCAGCTCAATCAACGATCAATGAAAATAGTACATCCGGCAAACTAAGTGAAGTTCTGAAAAATCCTTGAAGTCTGAAAATCCCAAAAGCAACAATCGGACTTCACGGTAGAGAACAAATGACAACAAACAATGGTACGAAGCAGCCATCTAATACGAAGGTTGTCAGGATGCGTAAAAGAGAGGAAGGCAGGAATTTAAGAGAGAAGGGAAGCCACGCGAAGGAGAAGCATACATAGAGACAAATCTGTTAGCCAAATTATAGATAACCGAATCGCACGAAAACCTTTCACCGCAAATAAACAAGGAGGCACTACAAATAAAACTCACCAATCTCGTACCAGTCGAACCTTTTTCTACTCTCCACGGACACTTTCGCGTAAATTCAATCGATCGGAATTTTATATATGAGGCTATGTAATGGTTAATTTTTGGAATGAAGATTTGGTAGCCAATGAGAATAAGTAATATGAAATGAATGGTTTTTAAATTATTAAATTGTGATGTGTCTAAGAGTCTCTTTCAAAATTTTATTGTAGATTTTTAAGGATTAACTGTCGAACCAAAAAAAATGTTTTAACAAAGTGTTTCCGTAGGAGAACTGAAAAAAATTGCCAATGGGTTATTGAAATACTTATCGTGGTATGGAGAAACTTTTTTTAATTTTCAGAAGTATATATTCCAGAATTTTTGAGCTGTGGCCAAACTCTTGTACTTATTATTTGATTATTAAAAGAAGAGATTTTCACTGATTTTTGCAATCGAAGTATTAAAAATTATGACGTGTCTAAGAGTCTCTTTCAAACTCGTTATAGATCTTTCAAGCGCTAAAGCGCCCTTTTTGTGCGAATAATTACAATCAAAGTCTAATTTTATTTCAATTAAAACATGAGAAATTCGCCTTAACCTATTCTGCACCCCGCCCCATTCTGGCATTATCTAGTTTCTAAATCTGCGAATTTTTGTTTTTGTTCTTCTGTCAGCTAAATGATAAATTAGTAAGAATAAATATACATCCATATACACATAATCTATATGTGTATATATGGATGTATATTTGTAGTATTGGGTTTGTAAGTCTCTGTCTTATATATAGCTGCGCAATTTATTTGTTTTGTTTTCTTTTTTTTTTATAGAAAAACATGGAAATTTAATTAAATAGAATGATTCATCATAAAAATAAATTTTGTACGACACAGCGTCACATAGTGTGTAAGTGAGTGTGCGTGTTTCCTCCCCCTTCTCCTACTAGGGATTTTAATATTAATTGTTCTGAAGGTATTGGCAAAGTTCTGGAGAGTTCAGAAGAATTACAGATGATTTTTTGAGGTTTCTTTTTTGAGAAGAAAAAAATATTTCTAAAAATTTCCAAAGTATTGAAACAATCTGAAGAGTCCAGTGAAATAAATATTTAAATAATTGTAAAGGTTCTAGAAAGATTATGTATTTTTTAATTAAAATCCCTAGATTAATAAATATTGATTAATATACATAATGACTTGAAGAGGACTCTTAGACATGTAGTCTATTGTGAGAAAAAATATTTTTAAAATTAGTCTTGGGTTCTTAAGCGTTTAATGAAATTTTTTTTAGCGTTAAAAGTAAATATTTAAAAGATGTTAGAGATTTTGGACAGCTCAAAGTTAAATTATCGTTACGTTTAGACGAGTGTGACAATTATTTTCCATTCATTTTTTTTCGATTATGGGAACATCATACACCATGAGTTCCTGTCAAATAATAAAAAATTTTATGCAAGCTATCCACCATTTAAATATGAGTCGACGGATTTGAAAAAGAACTAAATTTGGATCTGGTGTCACACACACAATGCTTGTATTAGAACTTTTGGTAGAAATATATGTGGTGCCTCAGCTTCTGCTTTCCCCAAACCTTGAAACCTGCGCCCTTTTTTGCCCACCAAAATTGTAGAGATGCCAGAAAGACCTGTGACGAATAAAAATCTTAAGTATATCCCAATGAAATAAAACTTATTTAAGGTTTTGAGAGGATTGAGAAAAGATTGTGGTATAAGAGCATTCTATATGCGGAAAATCGCTGACATGTCTAATAGTCTCTTTCAATTAAAAAATAATAAACAATTTTTCTATCGCATAATGAACCTAGAGGAAGTAGCATATTCGAAAATAAACAATCCTTGATGGAACCTAGGTTATTTTATTGCCGAAAGTAATAGAAAATTGTAATAGAAATTGTAGAGAAGTAATAGAAAATTGACAGCTCCTAATCAAAATTAGGCAATTTTAGTTGCCGCAAATTCCAAGTCTATTGCAGAGAGGGTTAACGTTAGTTGCTACCCATTACATCTCTCACAGACTATCTTATAATCTGCATTTCAAAATTGTCTAATTTTAATGAAGGACTCAATTCTAGTTCTGTCGGTCGGATAAAATTAAGGTTCTTGCTCTGTGAATTTTTTCTATAGAAAATAATCCCATTTCTTTACTATAGAACAAATTCGTCACACCATTAGGCCTATATTTTCTGTAATGTAAGGCCTTTAGGCCTATTTTTTCTATAGAAAAAAAATTTTAGGCCTTTAGGCCCATTTTTTCTATAGAAAAACAGTTGTCAGTCTTTTAGTACTATTTTTCCCAATAGATAAAAAGTTGTCAGGCCTTTAGGACCGTTTTTTTCTATAGAAAAAAATTGTCAGGCCTTTAGACCATTTTTTCTATACAAACAAATTTGTCAGTCCTATAAGCCTTTTTTTCTATAGAAAAAAATTCGCCAGGTCTATAGGACTATTTTTGTCTATAGAAAAAAACGTCAGGCCGTTAGGACTCTTTGTCTCTATAGAAACAAATAGAAAAAAATTCGTCAGGCCTTTAGGCCCATTTTTTTCTATAGAAAAAAATTCGTCAGGCCCCTTAGGCCCATTTTTTTCTATAGAAAAAAATTCGTCAGGCCCCTGAGGATATTTTTTTTTCTATAGAAAAAAATTCGTCAGGCCCCTGAAGGACCATTTTTTTCTATAGAAAAAAAATCGTCAGGTTCTTTGGGTCCATTTTTTTCTATAGAAAAAAAATCGTCAGGCCTTTAGGCTCATTTTTTTCTATAGGCCTTTAGTTCTTAAAAAAAATATTTTTTATTTTCAAAAAATTCACTTATTTTTCTGATATTGAATTTGTTAACGTTCCTATTTTTGATCATTTTTAATTGGATATTTTATATCCACACTCAGTCATCTGAAACAACAAAATTTAAAAATTTAAAAAAAAAAAAACATTGAAAACATAAATCATAGATGTCATTTCAGATATAAATCATAAATATTTCTATAAAATATATACATATGTACATATCTATATAAAGATATATTTTAATATTTATATATCTATCTCTATATTTATTTATATACCCAATAAAACTCGAAACATTTCAAATACTATTGCATACAAATACTTCCATATTTCATTCCAAGTTCTATTTTTTTATATTTTGCCTTACTTTTTATTTTTGGAATTATGCCAATAAATCAATATCAATTTGCCAAAGGCAAGGAGGTGAGGCGAAGAAGAAGTGGAAGGCGAGGAATGTGAAATAAAAAAAAGTTCTTCAAAAAAAAACTTGTTTCATGAAATTGAACAGAGGCTGGCTGCAGTGGCTATATTTAGCTGGATTTTACATACATATGTATATACATATATTTTTTAATATTATTTTTTATTGGATTTCAATATAAATTTGTTTTATGTAGTTTTTTTAAGAACAACATTGTGGTTGTGAAAGCCGAGAGAGAGAGAAAAAAAAACCCGCCCAACGTATCGCAATAATGAGTCAGTCATTGACATCTTAATTTAAGGCAAGGCCGATGAGAAACTTTGCCAAGTAATTGCGGGTTTTTTTCTCCTTCTTCTTCTTCACCTCAAATGAGTCATGATGAATACGTGATGGACTATGAAAAAAGGTGGACGCACCCATAAAATATGTATAACTACTTTTTGAAATTAAAAAATAGCTCCAGAGATTTTTGAAAGTATTACTAAAATTGTTTGGGCGTCATAAATATAAATACCATAATGTGTTATCACCTATGATCCTCTTGGAGAAACTGTGGATCGTCATGAGGTCCTGCAAATTATATTCTTTCTTTATTAGAACACTTTCGAGAACATTGACCATCTCCCGATTATAGAAAAAAGAAAATGAAGGCATGTCTAAGAGTCTCTTTCAAAGATAACTATTTTGAAAACCGGGTAATTTTCAAATAACTTTAAAGGCAAATACATCAAAATACTATTTTTCGGGCGGGACCAGATTTTGTAAATGCAGGAACTTTTTAAAATTTAATTCAAATTTAAATCCGACAGTAATCACTATAATGATGACGTGTCTAAGAATCTCTTTCAAAAAAAAAATGGATACAAATCTATTGTACAGTAGATGACTTTCGGAGTCATCTTTTAAACATTTTATGACTTTCGGAGTCATCTTCTAAACATTTTATGGCTTTCGGAGTCATTTTCTATACAATAGATAGCTTACGGAGTCAATAATTGCTATTCGGAGTCATTTATTATGTGTTAGATGACTTTCGGAGTCATATATTAGGTGTTAGATGGCTTTCGGAGTCATATATTATGCGTTAGACAACTTTCGGAGTCATCTTCTGTGCGATAAAAGACTTTTGTAGTCATATATTGTACAGTAGATGACTTTCGGAGCCATCTTCTAAACATTTTATGGTTTTCGGAGTCACTTTCTATAGTTTACGGAGTCAATAATGCTATTCGGAGTCATTTATTATGTGTTAGATGACTTTCGGAGTCATATATTATGCGTTAGATTGCTTTCGGAGACATCTTTAATAAATAATTTGACTTTCGGAGTTATTTAATATACACATTTTGCTTTTCGGAGTCATTTACTATACATTAGACAAATTTCGGAGTTATCTTCTGTGCGTTAAAATACTTTCGGAGTCATATACCGTTCGGAGTCACTTCGAAGCGATCTAGGATACAATAGGCAGGTTTCGGAGTCATCTTTTGTACAGTAGTTGACTTTCGGAGCCATCTTCTAAACATTTTATGGTTTTCGGAGTAACTTTCTGTACCATAGATAGTTTACGGAGTCATTAATTGCTATTCGGAGTCATTTATTCTATGTTAGATGACTTTCGGAGTCATATATTATGCTTTAGATTGCTTTCGGAGTAATATTTAATGCAATATTTGACTTTCGGAGTCATTTAATACACACATTTTGCTTTACTATACATTAGACAAATTTCGGAGTTATCTTCTGTGCGTTAAAATACTTTCGGAGTCATCTTCTATGCGTTAAATACCGTTCGGATTCATCTCGAAGCGATCTTCTGTGCGTTAAAAGACTTTCGAAATCATCTTCTGTGCGTTAAAAGACTTTCGGAGTTATTTTCTGTGCCTTAAAAGACTTTCGGAGTTATTTTTTGTGCGTTAAAAGACTTTCGGATTCATATTCTGTACATTAAATGAATTTCGGAGTCATTAGACGACTTTCGGAATAATTTCCAATACCGCAGATGACATTCGGAGTAATCTATTACACAATAAATTACTTGCGGGATCATCTACTATACATTACATGACATTCGGAGTCACCTACTATAGAGTATGTGACTTTCGGAATGCTACTGTGTATTTGAGATGGTTTTTCGGAGTCATCTTCAAACAATAGAAACATGTTCGGAGTCACGTATAATGCGGTGGATGATTTTCGGAGTCGTATAAAATACATAGAAACTTGTCGGAGTCATATGCTGCATCATAGAGATTTTCAGAGTAAGATACTTTACTTCAAAGCAGAGTAGGTGACATTCAAAGCGCTACTTTGTATTTTAGGTGACTTTCGGAGTAATATTCAGTACATTAAAATATTTTCGGAGTCGACTATAACAGTAGATAGCATTGGGGATGGCTTTAAAAACGTTCGGATTCATATAAAATGCGTTAGCTGTTTTTCGGAGTCATCTGCAGAGCCCAACAACACTTTCGGAGTCTCTTATAATGCAGTAAATATCATTCGGGATGCACTAGATGATTTTCGGAGTAGAGTGAATGACTTTCGGAGTTATTTTTGGTGCATAAAAACTTATCCGGAGTTACATTTAATGCAGTGGATGCCTTTCGGAATGCATTTGATAATTTTCGGAGTTGTATAAAATCCATTATATGATTTTCGGAGTCACATATTGCATCAAATTATTTTCGGAGTCATCTATGATGCATTAGAGGACATTTCCTAATTTTCCGTGTCTTTTAAATTACAAACTGTTAGTTGATGATTTTCGGAGTCAAGAAAACAAATTAAATGACTCTTATAACGGGCCTTAGTAATATTCGGAGTCATCTTCAGTACATGAAACAATTTTCGGAATAACCTATAAAGCAGTAGATGACTTTCGGAGTACATTTGCTACTTTTCGAAGACGTAGAAAATACCTTAAATTACTTTCGGAGTCTTATATTGGGCATTATAAATATTCGGAGTCATCTTCAGGTCATGAAACAATTTTCGGAGTCACCTTTAAAGCAGTAGATGGTTTTCGGGGAACATTTGCACATTTTCGGAATCGTATAAAATAAATTAAATGGCGTTCGCAGTCTTTTATTGTACATTAGGAATTTTCGGAGTCGTAATCAGAGCATAAAAACATTTTCGGAGCCACCAACATTGACTTTGAGAATGTATTTCATAATTTTCGGAGTCTTTTAAACTGCCATGAATGATATTCGGAAACTTCTTCAATGTAGAAAAACATTTTCGGAGTACCCTATGAAGCAATAAATTACATTCGGGTAGATTTAATAATTTTCGGAGTCGTTGAAAATACATTAAATGGTTTTCGAAGCATTATTGAGGAATTTCAGAATTTTCGGTGTAATATTCAGTATAAGGAAACATTTTCGGAGTAACCTATAAAGCCGAAGATAACTTTCGGAGGACATTTGCTTATTTTCGGAGTCGCTGAAAATACATTTTTTGACTTTCGGAGTCTTATTGAAGGCTTTCAGAATTTTTGGAGTCATCTTCAGTACATGAAACAATTTTCGGAGTAACCTATAAATCAGTAGATGACCTTCGGTTCACATTTGTTAATTTTCGGAGTAGTGGAAAATACATTAATTGACTTTCGAAGTCTTATTGAAGGCTTTCAGAATTTTCGGAGTCATCTTCAGTACATGAAAAATTTTTCGGAGTCACCTATAAAGCCGATGAGAACTTTCGAAATATATTTGCTAATTTTCGGAATCGTAAAAATACCTTAGATGGACCTCGAAGTATTTAAGAATTTTCGGAGTAATATTTTTTTCGTAAATTTTCCTTCCAAAAAACACATTTCGAAGTACGCTTTTTAATTACAAAAATGTCTTGTATTCATTTTTTAAGACCACCAACCTCTCCCCTTCAAAAAATTCCATTCATCTCTGTTATACCTGAGAACCATCTGTAGGTCTTAAAAATACACACAGACACAAAAAAAAACAAACAAAAAAATTAGCAGTAATTAAAATAACACTGTGTAAACATGAGAACCAACAACAACAACGAAAAAACTAATTTTTTTCGTTTCCAAAAGCCACAACTCCCACAGACTCCAAAGCAGACATTGAGCCAAGCCAGTCAGCCCAAAAGCCATTATCCATTACACGTTTACAATAAAAAAAAAAAAACAACAACAACAAAAACAACATTACAATCCAACACGTTTCTCTAAGACAAACTAACAGAGGTATGTACACATCTACATACATACATATTTTGTAAGTTTGTATATGTGTGTGTGCAAATTTTTAACGTTGAACTTTTTCTACAAAAAAATTTTTTTAATTGTTCCCAACTGTGGCAAAAATGCAGCTGCCAACGAGAAGAAGAAGACGAAGAATGTCATAAACAAGCCATAGACCATGGCTCTGCTACACCTTCTCCTCCGTTTTACACCCACCACCACCCTCTCTGCCCTTTAAAGACCAGCAGCTGGTCGGTCCATTATTTTTCTTTTTGGGAAAGTACAGTACGCCAATAACTGGCCCTGCAGTTTTTCGGGATACATACTTGAACATCGAACAGTCTGAATGAAGAAGAAGAAGCAGAACAACAACAACATCTAGTATGGTAGTACATAAAATAATTTTTGGCTGCACTACTACACTTTCCAAAATGTGGAGATAGATAAACCGGAAATTTGTGGGAACCATTTTCCCCCCAGCAAAATCCCTCTTCGCCTTAAAAAATAAATAATAAAGTAAAAACTTTAAATTCCCCTCCAAAAACCAACCTTCCCCCTTTCCCCTTTAAAATCAATTGCAAAATGTAAACAACATTTGCAAATAAGTTTTTCGGTCTTAAACGTCAATATTTAACACTTGTATATTTCACACACACACCCCCTCCCCTCCCTCTCTCTCTTTCTATCACACTCATTTGTCTATGAAATACCCAGCCAGCCACGTTCATGCATACCCATCTCATATAAAAACAAAACACACAAGATGAACAAGCAAGCACTAACACTCACACAAACAGCATTGTCTAATAAAACCCCCAACAACAACAAAATAAAACATGCCAAATAATATTAACAAACGACTGTCATACAGACATCGCGCCAAATACACCAAGCAACACACAACCATCAAAGGCAGAAGAAGAAGAAGAAACAACACAAAAAAATAAATCAGCTGAAAATATTGTTTTATTGTCGTGTGTCGTCGTCGCAGCTAACTTAAAATTAACTTAGTCCAGCCAGCCGATACGACCCGACCAGGGCCCTTTGCAGGAGACTAAAACAACTTGTGTGAGCCAGTGAGCGAACGAGCAGTGGTTAGTATTCGGCAAAAATGTACACAAAAATACAGCAGCAAAAACAACAACAGAGCACAGGGAATCACCTCACAGAGCCAGCAAGCATGCATATTCAGACACACAGTGTACCACCTCACACAACTAGCAAGCATGAATATACTCGGCACAGTGTACCACCTCGGCATACAAAAACAACAACAACAAAGCACAGTGTATCACCTCACAGAGTCAGCAAGCATGCATACTCACGAACACTCGGCATGCAAAAACAACAACAGTGCACAGTGTACCACCTCACACAACTAGCGAGCGAGCATGAATATACTCGGCATGCAAAAACAACAACAAAGCACAGTGTATCAACTCACAGAGCCAGCAAGCATGCATATTCACACACACACTCGATATGTAAAACCAACAACAAAGCACAGTGTCCATCTCCCACGGCAAGCAAGCATGCATATTCACACACACACACTCGGTATGTAAAAACAACAACAGAGCACAGTGTATCACCTCACAGAGCCAGCAAGCATGCATATTCACACACTCATTTGGTGGGCTTTATCTTGTAAGCTCTCACTCTCTTGCTCCCTGCCTGTATCAGTGCAATGCAAATCAAAACAAAAACAGCACTTCATTCACAATAAGGCGGGCAAATGACATAACGGAGTGATACAAATGATAGATTTTTAAATTATTTTTAATAGGAAAACTAATGACATTAAAAAATAGCTTATATTTTATATAATATTTAAGAACAAAAACAGTGTACCACCACACACAGTAAGCATGCATATTCACACACTCATTTGATTGGCTTACGTTTCTTGTACGCTCTCTCTCTCTGCCTATAACAGTGCAATGCAAATCAAAACAAAAACGGCACTTCATTCACAATAGGGCGAGCAAAGTTAATAACGGAATTGCAGAAATGATAGATTTTCAAATTACTTTAGTGGAAAAATTAATGAAAATAAAAAATAGCTTCTATTTTAGATAATATTTAAAAACAAAAACAGTGTACCACCACGCACAGTAAGCATGCATATTCACACGCTCATTTGATTGGCAGACTCTTGTACGTTCACACTCTCCGCCTGTATCAGTGCAATGCAAAACAAACAAAACACATCATTCACAATAGGGCCAGGCAAGTGAAATAACGGAATGGTAGAAATGATAGATTTTAAATTATTTTTAGTGGAAAAATTAATATTATTAAAAAAATAACTTATATTTTGAATAATAAATACAACAACGACAAAGGACAACAAGCAAGCATGCATATTCACACACAGTTAGTTGTTTTGGCATGTGCGCTCTCACTCTCTTGTCCATTGCACTGTATCAGTGCAATGCAAATCAAAACAAAAACAGTACTTCATTCACAATAGAGCAGGCAAAAGTAATAACGGAAGGGTAGCAAAGATAGATTTTTAAATTATTTTTGGTGGAAAAATTAATAAAATTAAAGAAATAGTTTATATTTTAAATTATATATGAAAACAACAACAAAACACAGTATATTTCTAAGGAATGCCGGAATTCAGATACATTTTTCCCTTAAAATTATTTTATATAGTGCCCCTTGAGAGCATGGACTAATTTTAATTCACAATAACACACATTAACATTTTTGACAATTCGCAATTGTTAACCAGCACAAACAATTAGTGTTGACGGATGATAGTGCATAATAATCATGCCCTATTGTAAATATGTAATGAAACGATTGTGAGCCGTTAGCAGCCATTTGCCAATAATAAACAGTTGTGTTGCATTTTCGGGCAGTGTTAAATTTGCAGCGTTGCCACTGAATTTGTTGTCATACCATCAGCTGTATTATAATTTGTCTATTGTGAATTATATATGTGGAACGTTTTTTAATTTAGTTCGGTTTATTCAGTAACCTACACTTCCGTTGCAAATTTAAAGAAATTATAGATCCCAAAAGCAAAATATTAAAAGAAAAATTATTGAAACCTTTGAAAAAAGATGAGTGGACGATCGAGAAGTGATGTGGAACGATATGCAACGCTTAAAAGTATCGTTTGAATTAAAAAAAACAACATATTGTTAATTTAAAATGTGGAACGTTTTTTTAATAAGTTTTTTCAGTACCTACACTTTCCGTTGGAATTAAATTTTAGATCCCAATAGGCCTATATTAAAAACAAATATATATTGTAACCTTGGACAAGAAGATGAGTGGTCGATCGAGGGGTGGCATACAATGATATGCAGCACGTAGGTTAAGAAGATGCCCAAGGATAAACTCTCCTGTAGGCCATCGCCAACTTTGGTACGGGTGAGCGTTAATTAAATTTAAATTTTTATGAAGTTGTTTTAAATAACCACATCCTCTTTTAGTAGACTATAAAGGAAGATACGAAAAAGATCTAATGAGAGCCCAAAATGCCAAATTAAGCCAATTCGGTTATTTGGGGTTATTGTTATATGGAGGCTACCCCAAAAATTTTCGGTAGGAAAATTTGCTACTCAGTGAGAACCCAAAATGCCAAATTATAGCCCATTCGGTTGAAAATCGTTTAAAAAATACCGACAGTTGAGGTTATCGTGAAATATGGAGGCTATCTTGGACCAATATTGATTATTTTTGGTAGAACGATTTGCCAACCAATGATAACCCAAAGTAAGTTACAGGTAATTCGATTAAAAAATGTGCTCTAAATACCTAAAATATCGAAATTGGATGTATCGTTATATGGGAGCTATAACAAAATGTGAACCGATATTGAAAAAATTTTGCAGGAAGATTTGCTACCCTATGAGGGGCCAAAATTCCAAATTACAACAAATTCGGTTAAAAAATATACCAAGATCCCCCAAAAAATCGAATTTTGAGAAGTATCGTTATATGGGAGCTATACTGAAACGTGGACCGATGTTGATAATTTTTGATAGAAAGATTTGCTACCCAATAATACTCCAAAATTCCAAATTCGAGCTCATTCGGTTGAAAACAACTAACCAAACTCCTCAATTTACTGAATATAGAGGATACCGTTATATGGGAGCTATACCAAGACGTGGACCAATGTTAATAAATTTTGGTGGGAATATTTGCTACCCTATAATAATCCAAAATACCAAATTGCAGCCAGTTCGGTTGAAAAATATGCCCAAGATCCCTAAAATATCGAAAATTTGGGATACATTTAAAAGGGAGCTATACCGAAACTTGGGCCATTATTGATAATTTTTGGTGGGAAGATTTGTCACATAACGAGAATCTAAAATACCACATTACAGCAAAATTGGTTGAAAAGCCCTAACCAAATTCCTCAAAAAATATAATATTGGGGAAATCTTTATATGAGAGCTACTTCGAATCTTGGACCAATATTGATAATTTTTCGTAGGCAAATTTGTAACCCCAAATGAAGCCTATATATCGAATTCCAGCCAATTCGGTTGAAATAATGTACTCAAACTCCCAAAATAGCGAAATTTGGAAGTTAGCCTTATATGGGACTTACCCTAAAAAATGAACCAATTTCGATAATTTTTGGTGGGAAGATTTTCTGCCCTATGAGAACCTAAAATACCAAATTCCAGTAAAATCGGTTGAAAAACTGTACCTAAATTCCCCAACATTTAGGGGTACAGGTATATGCCAGCTACCCCAAAACTTGGGCCCATATTGATAATTTTTGGTAGGAAGATTTGTTAACCCAAATGAAGTCCATATATCGAATTCCACACAATTCGTATGAAAAAACGTAACCAAAATCCTTAAAATATCAAAATTCGGATCTACCTTAAAGTGGACTAATTTCTATAATTTTTGGTGGAAAGATTTGCTACCCTATGAGAACCCAAAATAACAAATTCCAGCCAATCGGTTGAAAAAATGTACTCAAACTCTCAAAATAACGAAATTTGGAAGATACCCTTATATAAGACCTACCCTAAAAAATGGACCAATTTTGATAATTTTTGGTGGAAAGATTTTCTGCCCTATGAGAACCCAAAATAACAAATTTCAGCAAAATTGGTTGAAAACCTAACCAAAATACGGAAATTTGGGGGGGGGGGCCTTAAATGGGACCTACCCTAAAAAATAGACCAATTTGGATAATTTTTGGTGGGAAGATTTGCTACCCCATGAGAATTCAAAATACCAAATTTCAGACAATTCGGATGAAAAAATTTATCAAATTCCTCAAAATATGGAAATTTGGGGTACCCTTAAATGGGACCTGCCCTAAAAAATTGACCCATTTCGATAATTTTTGGTAGACAGATTTGCTACCCTATGAGAACCCAAAATAACAAATTTCAGCAAAATTGGTTGAAAAACCTAACCAAAATACGGAAATTTGGGGGGACCCTTAAATGGGACCTACCCTAAAAAATGGACCAATTTCGATAATTTTCGGTGGGATGATTTGCTACTTTATGAGAGTTCATTATACCAAATTCTAGGCAATTTGGAGGAAAAAAATTCCAACCACCCTGTGGAGGATGCTAGAAAAAAATCGGTAAGTAATTTTTTTAATTTAATTATTTTTTATTAATTCCTATTTTTTTAGATTTCCTTATCATTTAATGAATTCAGAAATAGCAAATCATTTAAATGTTTATGCCGCAAACTGTTGCAATGTTCATTCAGCGGATTTTTGGTTGCCGGATGTATCCTCTGAGATTTTCTCGTACTTGCGGGAATGGCTAAAATGAACGAGGCCAAATGTGAAAGGAGAGGATATTTCGATTGATTCGATTGCCACCAATGGCAAACATTGAAGTCTTCACTGATCGCGATGTGCTCCTGACGATAATTAAAAAATTCTTTTTCGATATTTTGCAAGAGGCTGGCTTTCTGCTGTACGAATAATTCATAATCGTTTTCAGTTAGGGAATTTGGTTGGTATTCCCTGAAGTCCTGAGATCTTGAGGCTAATATTTTTATCCTAGCCGTACAAAACTCTTTTATGGCCATGTAATCCTGCTGTTGTTCCTGATTGGCGGGAGGATATAGGAAAAATGCTGCCTTATGCCAGATGTTGATGTTTTTCAGCCACAAGGGTTCGATAAATTTCAGAATTTTCACTTTCAATTGTCGTATTTCCAGGCAATCCCCCGCCGAGGCCTGGCAAATATTTTTCACAACATTCACACAGGGTAGGACATAGCACAGAGAGGGTTTTTCAACTTCTTGGAGACGTCGGAAAACACTTTTGAGGCGATTGAAAAAATTTACAACATTTTGTAGGATTTTCAATTTGGGATCGGTGATACGTAGCGTATTGGAATGGGCTTTAATTTGGGGCCAATTTCGTACGATTAGTTGGATAAGGGCATAGGAGGAATTGTTGTCCCCATTGAAGGGTATGAATTCGAAAGTTTTCGGATACTCTTCCGAATATTTGGCAACGTTTTTTATTTCCTTACAGGTCATTAAAATGCCTTGCATTTCCAGGGTATTGGTAATGGCCACTTGGAGTAATTTTTGCAGGATATGACTGTTGCAGTGGAGTATTTGATAATCCCGAAAGGCCTCCTTCAGGTGGCACTGCTCCTCAAACACCAAAGGCATATCGCTGAAGTCCTCAATGTTAAAGTTCGCTAAGAGAATTTGTAATTTTTGCCGTATCGTTTTGCCATTGGTGGTTTCCGATAGCAACCATGATTTGGCGCCCAACGTGAAATTCTGGAATCGAAAATTCTTGGCATAATGCAAATGGATGAGGAGTTTAAATTTCCCCGTGATATTATCGGGATATAATTCGAGAGATACGGAAGAGTAGATGGGTAAATCTTTTAGCGAAGAGATTAGGGAGATTTTTTTCTGTTCGGCAATATCCTGCAAGCAATTTGTTACCTCCAAGGTGGGGGAATTTACCATGAAATCGTAGAGTAACATTTTGCTGCGGGACTGTGCACCCAATTGCAGGGTATAGCTAAGTAATTTACGAAATCCGCTACCCTCTAAAATACTGAGAGGGAGGCAATCTTCCGCCAGGTATTCGGTGAATTTTTCAATAATTTGAGATTTGGAGATTTCAGTAGAGGGGGTGGTGGTGGTTCTGTGACAGGGATGTGATCTCAGAGTGGCAGTTATGTTTGTGGTGGCCTGCACTAACTGCATACATTTGCGACAATAATACCAGCAGGGTAGGAAAGTTTTGTCCGGTCTTACGATGCGGGCAAATGTTTGCCAAAGGCCGGAGGTTCCAGGTTGCTGGGGTTTGACATATAACCTGTAGTTGCCCCTTAAGATGTGTTCTTCAATTTTTTTCGAATCATCATCGGAAAATGGTGCAGGAATTTGGGGGAAAGCTCCATTATCTTCAGTGGTAGGGTAATCTTCATTGCTAATTTCCTCCTCTTCATCTTTGAAGATATGGAAATTTAAGAGATTTCCATAATTTCCGGGGTGATCGGAGGGGGTTGAGGCCACATTTGCCACCTCCTCTTCAACTTCTTCTTTGATAACCGGAATATCATCACTTAGAATTGTCTCTTCCCTTTGTGCGGGAGGTCTACTAAGAAGTGCCGCAGGTTCTGCCATTGGTGGGCCACTTGGAATTGTCTCAGGTTTTGCCATTGGTGGCCCACTTAGAATTGCCTCAGGTTCCATCATTGGTGAGCCACTTAAAATTGTCTCAGGTTCTGCCGTAGCCGACTCCCTTAGAATTACCTCTGGCTCTGTGATTGGTGGCCTACATAAAATTGCCTCAGGAGAATCACTTCGAATTTCCTCCTTGACCTCTCCGACGGGTTCTGGAATTTCTTCAATTGTAAAATAGGTGTCCGGAGCCTCTTCTTTAATATAAATCGATGACAGGGGTTCGGATACTTCATGGGACCTGGTGGGTAGAGGTTCTATGGGTGCAGGTTGGTTATACACATAAGGAAGGGTAGGAAGAACGGATTGTGAGGCTGCTCCTTGGGAAGTTAAGGGGGTGGAGGAGGAGTGGGAGGATTGT